>NC_053389.1:627209509-627533607 GCF_905171765.1 Bufo bufo | reverse complement strand
GCGCCTGCACCGACTGAATACCATTACTGCGCAGGCACGAGATCTTGATAGCAGACAGGACCAGCCAGAGGACGATCCCATCCGTTGGCCCTGTCAATCAACATGCGGAGGGGGCGTCTTTATGATAGGAGGATGCGGCTGCTACCAGCAAGTAGCCGCCCTACTTGCTGGTAGCAAGGTAATTTGCATATTTTAAAAATAAGTTTTTAACATAATCTACTGAACCGAAATGATTAATTACAGTATGTATGAAAAAAATCACAGTATAGGGACTATAACTAACCAAAAAAAAAAACTGTTTAGTGGGGTGACAGAAGCCCTTTAAGGGTTAACTAACTCATATAAGCAACCCAAAGTAAAGTTCAATAGCAATGTTACAATTACTGCAAAATGAATAAAACAACTCTATTTTTTCATTCTCTTAGATTGGTGATATTGCTGAATTACTGAATACAGCTTACTGAAAACTGCTTACTAAAATCAGCGGCTGCATATGGAACAATTAGCATTTGCAGTACAGTCTGCACTTGCAATATATCATGTAGTGTCTTGTCTTTTAATGTGCTTAGTAATTATGAATCTGATGATTCAGTGATTTTGCAATCGTGACACTTCCTAACTCTGACTCATACCAGTGAAGCCTGACACACCTCGTGTATGGGAGGTTACTTTAATTTACAGCAATTGGAAGTGTTTGTATCATCCAAAATAAGCCTCCTACGGTATGTGATATAATATAGTAGGTAAAAGTAAGCCTGGATTTTCAGAGACCGCTCTAAGCTTCTCCTGCTGTTAAAGTGGATCTGTTATCTGACTATGATGCTCTGTATAAGGTCTACTCCTCTGTTAGCCAACACCGCACAAAAAATATAGGGGGTCATTTATTAAAACCAGCGTTTTAGACACCAGTCTTAATAACCTCTATATCTGGTGGTGCTACATACGGTACTTGAAACAAAAGATTGACAACATGATAGAAAGCTTCAGTCCCAGCAGCCTCCCTACGCAACTTTCAATCCTCTTCCCCCAAAACCCACTTCTCCAACATTACACAGGCATAAACTTATAAAACTTTCACACCACATATCTGTGAGATAATTAAGGACTTATTTTCAAGATCTTTTTGATATTCTCTGTGCCTGATGAAGAGACTGAAGTGGTCTTGAAAGCTTGCTATGTAACATCATTGCTTCTATTTTTGTTGGCCATTAAAAGGTATCAAACCTGTTTCTCTTAATAAGAATACTAAACTAGTTTTGTACTGGCTAACACATTATTGCTTTTGACACCGTCGACCACTTCGTTCTGTTACAAACTCTCTCTACTTTTGGTGTCATGGGTTTGGCCCTCTCCTGGATCAGCTCATACCTCACAGACCAGACATTTAGGGGGTCATTTACTATATAGTTGCACCACTATCTGCGACTTTGCCCCACTCACACCAGGTCTAAAATTGTGGGTGTGACGTAGGCAGGGAAGGGCCAATAGGCCCGTCTCAATTACCATTTTCTACACCTGTTTTAGGCGTAGAAAATGGTCTAAATGTAAGACAGCTACAACGCTGTCTTACATTTAGAACTTCGGCGGAACCATCGGCAGCTATGGGCCTTTAATAAGACCGGTGTCTAAAACTCTGGTGTTTTGCTTTCAGAATCACTACTATTTTGACGACTAGTGATGGACGAACATCGGCCGGGACGGTTCGCGAACCGCAAGTTCGCGGCGGGCCCCATTCACTTTAAAGGCAGGCAAACCTGAAATACCTTCAGGTCATATTTGCAGCCACCAAATACTTACTAGAAGTGCGCAAATAGTCCCACAACATGGACAGTGACATACCAGATGTATTATTCGAATTTGCGATCTCCATTCATTATTTTTTTGAATGCGAAATATCAGCAATGTAATTTTCGCCTATGCGCAAAATAGGCGCGGCCTACTACAGCAACTGGGTTTCCACCAGACCGAAGTTGGACGCAATCAGAAAAAATGTTTGGGAACAATTTTCGCGATGTTGAGGAAGAATTTCTGATCACTGTAAGTAATTTGACATTAAAGCAGTGTATTTGATTACATTTCACATGCATGTTATAATAATCGCTGTATATGCAGATCGAGTGTTTAAAAAAAGCGCCATTTCGAAAATCCCTAATGATGCAATTAATTTTTTCGCGGTACACACACAACTTCACATTTTATAAGGTCTGATGAGATATTAGTGATTGGTGCACTAAGTATTGTTGTGAGAACTTGCCACTCCAGTACAGGCCCCAAAAATAAGCCAATAGGCATTCACCTGACAGCACACAACTTTGTAGGATTCTGTGGCTGGAGGTACATTAGGCGGTCACAGGATAAAAATTTAAAGTCGGCCAGTACAGGCCCCAAAAATTAGCCAATAGGCATTCCCCTGACAGCAAAGAACTTTGGATTCTGTGGCTGGAGGTACATTAGGTGGTCACAGGATAAATATGTAACTGTCGGCCAGTACAGGCCCCAAAAATTAGCCAAAATTAGCCAATATTAGACCACCAAATATTGTAGAATGGAAGAACCTTTATGAGAAAGTTCAAAGATATGAGTATTATTGTAAGGAAAAAAGGGAAAAAATAAAAAATAAAATAAATAAATAAATAAGAACGAAGGGAGAATGTGGTCCCCGATATGAGATTATGAAATTAATTTTTCCTGGGGAAACCGAGACAAACTAGGAGGGAGGTTTGGGTAGGGGGGGTGTTTTTTTTTCTTTTCTTTGTGTAATGGAATAATGATATGATGGTAAATATGATATTGTAAATGGTATTTATGTAATATTTTTATAATGTATGTATTTTTCTATACTGAAAATAAAAATATATATTTAAAAAAATAATAATAATATTTGGTGGAAGCAGGGGTATCGCACCCATCAATCACTATTTTATGGAAGCAGGTATATAAAAAAAACCTTAATCAATATTTGGTAGTAGCAGGTATATTGCACCCCTCTTTCAGTATTTTGTGGAAGCAGGTATATAAAAAACCCTTAATAAGTATTTTTTGGAAGCGGGTATATCACACCCCTCAATCTGTATTTTGTGGAAGCAGGTATATAGTACCCCTTACTCAATATTTAGTGAAAGCAGATATATCACACCCCTCAATCAGTATTTTGTGGAAGCAGGTATATCGCACACCTCAATCAGTATTTTGTGGAAGCAGGTATATCAAACCCTTTAATCAGTATTTTGTAGAAGCAGGTGTATTGCGGGCCTCAATCAATATTTGGTGGAAGCAGGTATATCAATCCCCTTAATCAGTATTTTGTGGAAGCAGGTATATTACACCCATCAATCAGTATTTTGTGGAAGCAGGTACAGTACTGCCCATCATTATTCATACCCCTGGCAAATTTTGACTTAAAGTTACTTTGATTCAACCAGCAAGTAATATGTTTGTCGGAAAATGACATAGGTGTCTCCCAAAAGATAATAAGACGATGTACACACTGAAGAGGACAGTATACTACTACAGAGGGATCTGGATAGATTGGAGGCTTGGGCAGATAAGTGGGAGATGAGGTTTAACACTGACAAATGTAAAGTTATGCACATGGGAAGGAATAATGCAAGTCACCCGTACATACTAAATGGTAAAACACTCGGTAACACTGACATGGAAAAGGATCTAGGAATTTTAATAAACAGCAAACTAAGCTGCAAAAACCAGGGTCAAGCAGCTGCTGCCAAGGCCAATAAGATAATGGGTTGCATCAGAAGGGGCATAGATGCCCGTGATAAGAACATAGTCCTATCACTTTACAAATCGCTAGTCAGACCACAGATGGAGTACTGTGTACAGTTCTGGGCTCCTGTAAACAAGGCAGACATAGCAGAGCTGGAGAGGGTCCAGAGGAGGGCAACTAAAGTAATAACTGGAATGGGGCAACTACAGTACCCTGAAAGATTATCAAAATTAGGGTTATTCACTTTAGAAAAAAGACGACTGAGGGGAGATCTAATTAATATGTATAAATATATCAGGGGTCAGTACAGAGATCTATCCCATCATCTATTTATCCCCAGGACTGTGACTGTGATGAGGGGACATCCTCTGCGTCTGGAGGAAAGAAGGTTTGTACACAAACATAGAAAATGATTCTTTACGGTAAGAGCAGTGAGACTATGGAACTCTCTGCCTGAGGAGGTGGTGATAATGAGTACAATAAAGGAATTCAAGAGGGGCCTGGGTGTATTTCTGGAGCGTAATAATATTACCGGCTATAGCTACTAGAGAGGGGTCGTTGATCCAGGGAGTTAGTCTGATTGCCTGATTGGAGTCGGGAAGGAATTTTTTATTCCCCTAAAGTGGGGAAAATTGGCAGTTTTTTTTTTGCCTTCCTCTGGATCAACTTGCAGCATAACAAGCCGAACTGGATGGACAGATGTCTTTTTTCGGCCTTATGTACTATGTTACTATGTTACAAGAGACATTATTGTGGAAAATAAACATTTCTCAGCTTTTATTACCATTTGAGTAAAAAAGTGTCCAGTCCAAAATTATTCATACTCGTCTCAATAATCAATAGAAAAGCCTTTATTGGCTATTACAGCAATTAAACGCTTCCTATAATTGCAGACCAGCTTTTTGCATGTCTCCACAGGTATTTTTGCCCATTCATCTTTAGCAATAAGCTCCAAATCTTTCAGGTTGGGGGGTCTTCTTGCCATCACCCTGATCTTTAGCTCCCTCCACAGATTCTCAATTGGATTCAAGTCTGAACTCTGGCTGGGCAACTCCAAAACGTTAATGTTGTTGTCTGCTAACCATTTCTTCACCACTTTTGCTGTGTGTTTTGGGTCATTGTCATGCTGAAATGTCCACTGGTGCCCAAGGCCAAGTTTCTCTGCAGAGTTGTCGTTAAGAATCCTCATGTATTGCTATTTTTTCATGGTGCCGTTTACTGTGATTAGGTTCCCTGGTCCATTGGCTGAAAAACACCCCCAAAGCATTAGGTTCCCACCACCATGTTTGACAGTGGGGATGGTGTTCTTTGGGTTGAAGGCTTCTTTTTTTACACCAAATGAAGGAAACATCATTGTTACCAAACAATTCAATTTTTGTTTCATCTGACCATAACACAGAAGACCAGAAGTCTTCTTCTTTGTCCAGATTAGCTTTTGAAAATGCCAAGCGAGCTTTTGTGTGCCTTATCTGGAGAAGTGGCGTCCTCCTTGGTCTGCATCCGTGGAAACCAGCAGTTTGCAGTGTCCGTTGGATTGTCTGCCTTGAGACATTGCCACCAGCAGAACCCAGATTCACCAGGATGACCTTGGTGATGATCCTTGGATTCTTTTTTACCTCTCTAACTATCCTCGTGGCCAGCACAGGTGTCACTTTTGGCTTCCGACCACGTCCTCTGAGATTTTCCACAGTGCGGAACATCTTGTATTTTTTGGTCAAATGTAAATATAAGCTGAGAAATGTTTTTTTTTTTTCCACAATAATGCCTCTTGTATATCGTCTTATTATCTTTTGGGAGACACCTATGTCATTTCCCGTCAAAAAATTACTTGCTGGTTGAATAAAAGTAACTTTAAGTCTAAATCTGATTAATTATGGGCAGCACTGTATATAAAAACCCTTTAATCAGTATTTTGTGGAAGCAGGTATATTGCACCCCTAAATCAGTATTTTGTGGAAACAGGTATATCAAACCCCTTAATCAGTATTTTGTGGAAGCAGGTGTATCGCAGGCCTCAATCAATATTTGGTGGAAGCAAGTATATAAAAAACCCTTATTCAGTATTTTGTGGAAGCAGGTATATCACACCCCTCAATCTGTATTTTGTAAAAGCATGTATATAGAACCTTTTAATCAATATTTGGTGGAAGCAGGTATATTGCACCCATCAATCAGTATTTTGTGGAAGCAGGTATATCAAACCCCTTAATCGGTATTTTGTGGAAGCAGGTGTATTGCAGGCCTCAATCAATATTTGGTGGAAGCAGGTATATTAATCCCCTCAATCAGTATTTTGTGGAAGCAGGTATATCACACCCCTCAATCAGTATTTTGTGGAAGCAGGTATATCAACCCCCTTAATCAGTATTTTGTGGAAGCAGGTGTATCACAGGCCTCAATAAATATTATGTGGAAGCAGGTATATAGTAGTGTTGAGCGCGAATATTCGAATAGCGAATATTAAACGCGAATATCGCAACTTCGATAATTCGCGAATATTACAAATATTCTGCTATATATTCGTTATATCGAATATTCGTCATTTTTTACATCTGAACAAATGATTCCTCCCTGCTTAAAATGCTTGTGGTCAATGAGTCAGGCATACTCCTCCCCACAAGCGTCCCCGTCACCATGGGAACGCCTGGTGGTTAGAATATACCATCGGATCTGAGTTAGATCGTAAAAACTCAAATCATTCTAACACAGAGGCGTTCCCATGGTGATGGGGACGCTTGAAGTTAGAGTATACCAACAGGCGCATACATACTGGCCCCCTGCTGCCTGGCGGCACCTGACCTCTGACAGGGCACTGTGATCCACACAATTAACCCCTCAGGTGCCGCACCCTGTCAGAGGTCGGGTGCCGCCGGGCAGTATTACAAATTTTTTTTTATTACAGATTTTTTGCAATAAAACAAATATCTCGAATACGAATATTCGCGAATATATGACGAATATTCTACCATATATTTGCGAAATATTGCGAATTCGAATATTGCCCCTGCCGCTCATCACTAGTATATAGAACCCCTTCATCAATATTTGGTGGAAGCAGGTATATCGCACCCCTCAATCGCTATTTTGTGGAAGCAGGTATATAAAAACTATAAAGGGGCAGTATACTAAGATAAAATATCACTTTTATTTATATAGGAGATAAAAAAGCCCCTACAGACCAACAAACAGATAAGACATACAAGCCCTCAGCCTATGTGAGGCAGAGGTAACACAGGCAAAACAACAATGTTAATAATCATGGGGGGCTAAATCAAGGCTAAACGTAGATGGTCAGAGGGGGATATTGTTGGTGCTGAATACCCACTAGCCCTAGTGACTCCCTACTTGGCCTAGTCCACCCTATTAGTGTATCCAATGGACTGGGTCCAAAAATGCCCCACAAGGGGTGGCCCAGACTGGAACTCTGGTCCTATACTGGAAGCCCTGATGAGGCCCTAACCAGTGACCAAAAAGACCATGCGTCCAATAGATATAACACTTCTGGAACAGATTGTTAAAAATATACCCCAACCAGAATCAGGAGAATTAGAGGAATACTCAAGTGTCCCGACACGTTTCCTTGATACAGGCTCCAAGATTCTTCAGGGGACACGGGGCGTGAATGATGATTACCCCTGCTGGCACGTAGCCCAGCAACTCGGGAATAACCTGGACAGTTGCTACAGACAATATGTGGCTGAGCCTACAAATAACAACAGAAAACAAAACACGTAAGTATGATAGCCAAATGAATCACCACCATTTATCCAGCATGGGATGATGGAGGAGAATGACTTACTATTTAGTGGCTGCGGTCAGCGTGTAGCTGTGGACCCAAACAGAGACCAGACCCAGGGTGGTGGTATCTGCAGGAATGTATGGACCGGCAGCGAATGGAGCAGCAATGCTCCATTATAAAGACTAAGGGGCCATGTGAGACACATCTCCAGTATTCAGCGCCGGCTGACAGGGCGTCTGCTGATGGCGTCATGAGATGCGCCTCACAATCGCGGTCACGTGATCGGAGATGCCGAAGCCACGTGACCGCGCATGCGCTATACAATCCTGCCCCATGCGCTTCATGGGGCCTACAGATGGAACGCATGGCTGTATGCTAACTTCCGCATCACGTGACATATTAGGCGCGCCGGCGTCAGAAGCGGCCGTTTCAAAACAACAGTCACATGATCGGAGTCGGAGGCAGCCGCACTGGAGCAGTAGTGCGCTGCAAGACAGGTGAAAACGGTAAATCAGCTGCCATCCTGTCCCTCTTAAGAGAGGGATTCCCACCGGACAGTATTTGAGATTAAAACGCAATTGCTCGGAACCAACTGATTTTAAGTGTCAGGCCAGAGACCTGAGGGCGAGGTTTCAGGAGAGGGGGTATCCTGATAAGACCCTCAGACTGGCCTATGAGAAAACTAAGGCACGTACACGAATGGAACTGCTCCACCCCACGACTAGTGGGGTACGTGAATCTCAAGGTATGGTCCAGGTAATAGGCACGTTTGATGCTGCTGCTTCTCAAGTCAGGAGGGTTCTGGCACGCCACTGGGACACCTTACTGATGGATCCAGACCTGGCGGAGGTCTTGAGTCCCTCCGTCTCCCTGACTTTTAGGAGGGGAAACAATCTAAAGGATAGGTTGGTACACAGCCACTTCACCCCCCCAGTGAGACCACGCACATGGCTTGACGTGCCCGTGACGGGATGTCATAGATGTGGTCATTGCAGTTTCTGTGGCTGCCTGTCACAGGGTAAGACGTTCATGGGTGAACCTAATGATACTGTTTATCATGTGCGGGGTTTCATTAACTGCCGCACCACTGGCGTGATCTATTTAATAACTTGTGTTTGCGGGTTACGCTACACTGGCAAGACCTTCAGGGAACTGCGCAAACGCATGGGGGAGCACTTTAGTGATATCCGAAACAACAGGGATACCCCCGTAGCGCGTCATGTGCAGTCATCCCATAATGGACGTGTTGCCTCTATTAGCTTCATGGCCATCGAACTCGTTGATAAACCCACACGGGGTGGTGACTGGAACAGACATATTCTCCAAAGAGAATGTTGGTGGACGTTTACTCTGGATACTGTTGCCCCCCATGGTCTTAACGGACAGTTGAATTACGGCTGTTTTCTCTAAACCATTGTTTCTGGTCAGCTCCATGCCTGATTCTCTGACAAACAAACCCCTTTAATTTTGGTCTACTATGAGGGAAAATGGACACATACTGTCATGTCTCTCAATAATATGTGAGAGAGTTCATTGGGCTTATGGTTCTGTGGGACCAATGAGTAGTTATCTCCCCCTCTCGCTTTTTCTCTCTCCATATTTTTCCTAACCTACACTGGAACTGAGTTCCCCCTATGGTTATGTCTCTATTTTTGACTAACCAAAGGGGGGCGTTCCTGCTGTAATGTCATGCAGACCGGAGGAGTGTAACGCACCTAGTTGATCAGTTAGGATCTCAACTGCGGAAGCAATGGACATCCACTATTATCCCACCGCCCTTGTTTTTGGCTGTGGAATTCGCGGTTACTCAGTATGTACCCCAGGCGTCTCTCTCAGTCTTGGGCGGAGAGTTTGGGGTAACAAAATCATTTACCGCTATCCATCTAATTAGTTACTGCTGGAAAGGAAGGTCCCCCAGTATTACAGGAGTCACAAGTTAGTATAAGCTTGTGCACAGTTCAGAGTTAGTATATAGTATGCCCTCAGTTTAGTATATAGTATGCCATAGGTTCAGGGTTAGTATATAGCATGTCCACAGTTTAGTATATAATATGCAGCAGGTTCAGAGTTAGTATAGCATGTCCTCAGTTTAGTATATAATATGCAGCAGGTTCAGAGTTAGTATAGCATGTCCTCAGTTTAGTATATAATATGCAGCAGGTTCAGAGTTAGTATAGCATGTCCTCAGTTTAGTATATAATATGCAGCAGGTTCAGAGTTAGTATAGCATGTCCTCAGTTTAGTATATAATATGCAGCAGGTTCAGAGTTAGTATAGCATGTCCTGAGTTCAGAGTTGGTTTGGGAATATCGCCTCACACCAGCAGGAACCACCCCACTCTGAGTTCCAGGACCTTAATCAGAGCAGGTAACAGGCATATACTTGCGGTTAGTTGATCCTGGCTAGGAAGCCAGCAGTGGGGAAGCCAGTGGCAAGAAGGTAGGCAGTCCTTCACAATGTTGTTAGGGATCCAGGTCTGGATATGTGGACAGGGTCCTCAGATGCAATGGAGCTAGCAGGGTGCGCACTCCATTAGTGGAACACCCTGCTTAGCACCTGTCTTCTATTTAAGGCCCGGAGGTAAGTGGGCGGAGTCACAGGGAGCCGCTGCGATCCAGGCTGTACTGTTACAGTACCCCCCCCTTAAGGGACCCCTCCGGGGTACCCCACTAGGAGAGGGTCAGTTGGTAAATCTTCTGTGGAACAATCTTTGGAGTCTGGGAGCATGAACGTTTTGCACATCTTCCCAAGAGTCATCCTGGGGACCATACCCCTTCCATCTAACGAGATACTGGATCTTCCCCCCTCTTCTTCTGGAATCAAGGAGCTGCTCAACTTCAAATTCTTCTTCTCCTTGGACCTCTATCGGGGGCAAGGGTCGAGGATCATTTGATGGGAACGGTCTAGGTCTAAACGGCTTCAGTAGTGACACGTGGAATGTGGGATGTAACTGTAATCGAGGAGGAAGGGTGAGTCTCACCGTGTTGGGGTTAATAATCCTTTCTATCGGAAAAGGACCCAGGAATTGTCTTCCCAATTTCTTGGAAGGTACCCCCAACCGAAGGTTTCTTGTCGATAACCAAACCGAGTCCCCGACCTGGTAAGGAGGATTTTCTCTCCTACGACGGTCGTAGTAAAACTTCTGTCTTTCCTTTGCCCGTTGAAGGTTGTCTTTTAGCGTCTTAAGGGTAGTTTGCAAAGTAGTCAGATAATCGTCTGTGGCTGGAACGTTTGTGGGAAGGCTGGTTTGAGGAAGAGACCTAGGGTGAAATCCGTAATTAGCAAAGAATGGAGAATGTAATGTGGAGGAATTCGTAGAATTATTATAGGCGAATTCAGCGAGAGGAAGTAGGCCCTCCCAGTCATCCTGGAGAAATGAGCAGTGACATCTGAGAATCTGTTCCAGACACTGATTCACCCTTTCAGTCTGCCCATTAGTTTGGGGGTGATAGGTGGTAGACATTCTGTGGTCGATTTGAAGTCTGGAACAAAGTGCTCTCCAGAATTTGGATACGAATTGCGAACCCCTGTCTGATATGACCTGGCTAGGAATTCCATGTAACTTAATAATATTAGACAGGAATACCACGGCCGTTTCCTTGGAGGAGGGTAATTTCTTGAGGGGTACGAAGTGTGCCATCTTAGTCAGCAAATCCACTACCACCATGATGGTGTTGTTTCCTCTGGAAAGGGGAAGTTCAACTATGAAATCCATCGAGACCCATTCCCAGGGTCTATTGGCGATGGGAAGACTCATTAGGAGACCATAAGGTCGGTTCCTGTCAGTTTTACATGAGGCACAGGTCTCGCACGTGGAAACGTATTCCTCAATTTGTTTCGTCATCTTTGGCCACCAGAAGTTCCTGCGTATCAGGGTTGTGGTTTTAGCAATGCCGGGATGTCCTGCGAGGGGTAAATCATGGCAAAGTTTGATCACCTGATTGGTGAGGGAGGGTGGTATGTACAGTTGGCTGTCCTTGTAAAGGAGACCCTGTTGGTTCTGCAAAAGACCAGGGGGGGGTATTAGCATGGTCATTAATTAGAGCATCCTTGAGCTGGGTTTCCAACGTTATGGTGGCAAGGACGAGTTTCTTCGGTGGAATGATCCATGTGGGGGCCGTGTCTGTGGTGCGAATTTCAGCCAGTCGTGACAAGGCGTCGGCCTTCCCATTCTTTGAGCCTGGTCGGTATGTAATTTGGAAATTAAACCTGTCGAAAAAAAAACTCCACCGTACTTGGCGGCCTGATAGTGTTTTATTGGTTTTCAGGTATTGTAGATTACGGTGATCCGTATAAATTGTGATGGGGTGTATTGATCCTTCAAGTAAATGCCTCCAATTTTCCAGGGAGCATTTTATGGCGAGGAGTTCTTTTTCGCCTATGGAGTAATTGAATTCGGTGGTATTTAGCGTCCGGGAGTAGAACCCGATAGGATGTAACGGAGTTGAAAAAGAGCTTCGCTGGGACAGAACGGCTCCTATGGCTGCTTGGGATGCGTCTACTTCCAGCACGTAGTGATGGTTCGGATTTGGGAGAGTCAGTATCGATGCCGTAGTGAACCTGTTCTTTAATAACTCAAACGCTGATTGGGCGTCCTTGGACCAAACGAACTTCGTGTTGACACTAGTTAAGAGGGTTAGTGGTTTAGTGGTAGCGGAGAAATCTTTAATACATTTCCTATAGAAGTTTGAGAACCCCAGGAACCGTTGAAGAGCTTTCCTGAAATCCAGGATCGGCCAATTTTGGATGCAAGTGATTTTTGAGTGATCCATCTGGATACCCTTGGGTGAAATTATGTATCCGAGGAAGGGAAGAGAAGTAGTCTCGAACACACATTTTTCCTGTTTGACGTATAAGCGATGAACACTTAACCGTGCATGAACCCAACGGACATGTTTCCTGTGATCGTGTAAGTTATCGGAATACTGGGGTACTGATTTTTGATTGTTACTTTGTTCAAGGCTCTGTAATCTATGATGGGCCGTAGGCTTGAGTCTTTGTTTCTCACGAAGAACATCCCTGCTGCTGCAGGGGAGGTTGAAGGCTGAATAAAACTTTTTCGTAAACTCTCTTCTAGGTACTGTTTGAGGTGAACAAGTTCTGGTTGTGCCAATGGATAAATTCTACCCGTGGGTATCTCACTACCCGGCAGCAAGTCTATGGGGCAATCGTAAGATCTATGGGGAGGAAGAGATTCCGCCTTCTTTGCGCTGAATACCTCAGCAAAGTCTGCGTATTGGCTGGGAACCTGGTTCACTCCCACGTGCATGAGAGATTTGAGAGGAAAGCAGGTCTCCATACAATAAGGTGACGTAAACTGAACTCTCCCCTGTTTCCATAGGAGGGTTGGCTGGTGTATTTGCAACCATGGCAACCCAAGAATCACGGAAACAATGGAGAGTGTATGATATCAAGGGATAAGAATTCTGTGTGGTTATTTTCACATGTCACCATCCATGAGGGGTTGAGTCTGACTGTGGATAGGACTAGAAGTGGTACCGTTAATGAAACTCACGGATATCGGAACGTTTTTATTTCGTTCAACCAGATGCATGTCGATAAAATTCCCCGAAGCTCCCGTGTCCACCATGGCTTCAACGATAATCCGGTTTTGGTCCCACTGTAAGGTGAGAGACGTGTATATGTAACCACCAGTACTATTTTTTGTACTGCCTAAGGTACAAAACGTGCCGCTCTTACCTTCGCACTTCTTACGTATCGCGGGGCATCCGTCAACGGTATGGTCAGCAGACGCACAGTATAAACAGAGGTTGAGGTTACGTCTCCTGGCTTTCTCTCTCTCGGTCAGAGGTCCTCGGATCGCCCCAATCTCCATCATCTCTACAGCAGGACCCTGGCTGGACGGTCTTGGGTTGGGTGTGAAGCCTGAGACTCTCTCGGCTCTGCGTTCCCTCAGCCGTCTGTCAATGGTGGTGGCCTTCTGCATCAAGGCATTAAGTGTAAGTGGTAATTCTCCTCGGGCTAATTCGTCCTTCAGGGCCTCGGAAAGACCTAGGCGGAACTGATTCCTAAGGGTGAGGTCATTCCATTCAGTCTCCCGGGCCCAGAGAGTGTATTCCGCAATAAAGTCCTCTACAGGTCGTCTCCCTTGTTTAATGCTGCGTATAGCGGTCTCAGCGGTCAGCTGTTTACTATGGTCCTCGTAGAGAAGGGCCATTTTTTCAAGGAACAGAGAGAAGGAATCCAGGACTGGGTCTTCCTTTTCTAAATAAGTATTGGCCCATGCTCTGGGCTCCCCCCTGAGGTAAGAGATCATGGTAAGTACTTTTGTTCTGTCAGTTGGGTAAGTCCGGGGCTGCAGCTCAAACCTTAGTTTGCACGCGTTCAGGAAATCCCTGAACTGCCTTCGGTCACCCGAGAATATCTCAGGTGGGCTTACCTTGGGTTCTGGTCCATCACGGGGGTGTCCTGGCCCCTGAGTGACAAGTTGCCGTAGTGCCTGGTTTTCTAGCTGGAGATGTTGTACAGTCACGTTGAGGGTCTCCACCCTCTTAGTGAGGGTGACGAGGTGACCTGCAACCTCCGCTGGATCCATGTAGGTTCCACTAATATGTAACGCACCTAGTTGATCAGTTAGGATCTCAACTGCGGAAGCAATGGACATCCACTATTATCCCACCGCCATTGTTTTTGGCTGTGGGATTCGCGGTTACTCAGTATGTACCCCAGGCGTCTCTCTCAGTCTTGGGCGGAGAGTTTGGGGTAACAAAATCATTTACCGCTATCCATCTAATTAGTTACTGCTGGAAAGGAAGGTCCCCCAGTATTACAGGAATCACAAGTTAGTATAAGCTTGTGCACAGTTCAGAGTTAGTATATAGTATGCCCTCAGTTTAGTATATAGTATGCCATAGGTTCAGGGTTAGTATATAGCATGTCCACAGTTTAGTATATAAAATGCAGCAGGTTCAGAGTTAGTATAGCATGTCCTCAGTTTAGTATATAATATGCAGCAGGTTCAGAGTTAGTATAGCATGTCCTCAGTTTAGTATATAATATGCAGCAGGTTCAGAGTTAGTATAGCATGTCCTCAGTTTAGTATATAATATGCAGCAGGTTCAGAGTTAGTATAGCATGTCCTCAGTTTAGTATATAATATGCAGCAGGTTCAGAGTTAGTATAGCATGTCCTGAGTTCAGAGTTGGTTTGGGAATATCGCCTCACACCAGCAGGAACCACCCCACTCTGAGTTTTAGGACCTTAATCAGAGCAGGTAACAGGCATATACTTGCGGTTAGTTGATCCTGGCTAGGAAGCCAGCAGTGGGGAAGCCAGTGGCAAGAAGGTAGGCAGTCCTTCACAATGTTGTTAGGGATCCAGGTCTGGATATGTGGACAGAGTCCTCAGATGCAACGGAGCTAGCAGGGTGCGCACTCCATTAGTGGAACACCCTGCTTAGCACCTGTCTTCTATTTAAGGCCCGGAGGTAAGTGGGCGGAGTCACAGGGAGCCGCTGCGTTCCAGGCTGTACTGTTACAAGGAGTGGTCTTCCATGACATGAATGTGCTTTAGCCAGACGGGCTATTAAATCGATATAATCTAAACTGATTTGCCGTTTTTCACCTGTCTTGCAGCGCACTACTGCGCCAGTGCGGATGCCTCCGACTCCGATCATGTGACTGTTGTTATAACACGGCCGCTTCTGACGCGGAAGTTGGCATACAGCCGTGCGTTCCATCTGTAGGCCCCATAAAGCGCATGGGGCAGAATTGTATAGCGCATGCACGGTCACGTGGCATCTCCGATCACGTGACCGCGATTGTGAGGCGCATCTCATGACGCCATCAGCAGACTCCCTGTCAGCCGGCGCTGATTACTGGAGATGCGTCTCACATGGCCCCTTAGTCTTTATAGTGGAGCATTGCTGCTCTATTCGCTGCCGGTCCATCCATTCCTGCAGATACCACCACCCTGGGTCTGGTCTGTGTTTGGGTCCACAGCTACACGCTGACCGCAGCCACTAAATAGTAAGTCATTCTCCTCCATCATCCCATGCTGGATAACTGGTGGCGATTCATTTGGCTATCATACTTACGCTTTTTGATTTCTGTTGTTATTTGTAGGCTCAGCCACATATTGTCGGTAGCAACTGTCCAGGTTATTCCCGAGTTGCTGGGCTACGTACCAGCAGGGGTAATCATCATTCACGCCCCGTGTCCCCTGAAGAATCTTGGGGCCTGTATCAAGGAAACGCGTCGGGACACTTGAGTATTCCTCATCTAATTCTCCTGATTTTGGTTGGGGTATATTTTTAACAATCTGTACCAGAAGTGTTATATCTATTGGACGCATGGTCTTTTTGGTCACTGGTTAGGGCCTCATCAGGGCTTCCAGTATAGGACCAGAGTTCCAGTTTGGGCCACGACTTGCGGGGCTTTTTTGGACCCCGTCCATTGGATACACTAATAGGGTGGACTAGGCCAAGTAGGGAGTCACTAGGGCTAGTGGGTATTCAGCACCAACAATATCCCCCTCTGACCCTCTACGTTTGGCCTTGATTTAGCCCCCCATGATTATTAACATTGTTGTTTTGCCTGTGTTACCTCTGCCTCACATAGGCTGAGGGCTTGTATGTCTTATCTGTTTGTTGGTCTGTAGGGGCTTTTTTATCTCCTATATAAATAAAAGTGATATTTTATCTTAGTATACTGCCCCTTTATAGTTCTCGGTTTTGCATCATTTGAGCAGTAGTCAGGTGGGCCTCATTGCCTTTCCTGCTTGACCCTCTTTTTGTGTTAGGTATAATAAAACCCCTTAATCAGTATTTTCTGGAAGCAGGAATATTGCACCCCTCAATCTGTATTTTGTGGAAGCAGGTATATAGAACCCCATAATCAATATTTTGTGGAAGCAGGTATATCGCACCCCATAATCAGTATTTTGTGGAAGCAGGTATATCGCACCCCCTCAATCAGTATTTTGTGAAGGCAGGTATATCAAACCCCTTAATCAGTATTTTGTGGAAGCAGGTGTATCGAAGGCCTCAATCAAAATTTGGTGGAAGCAGGTATATCAATCCCCTTAATCAGTATTTTGTGGAGGCAGGTATATAGAACCCCTTAATCAATATTTGGTGGAAGCAGGTATATTGCACCCATCAATCAGTATTTTGCGGAAGCAGGTATATCACACCCCTCAATCAGTATTTTGTGGAAGCAGGTATATAGAACCCCTTAATCAATATTTGGTGGAAGCAGGTATATCGCACCCCTCAATCAGTATTTTGTGAAAGCAGGTATATCAAACCCCTTAATCAGTATTTTGTGGAAGCAGGTGTATCGCAGGCCTCAATCAATATTTGGTGGAAGCAGGTTTATCAATCCCCTTAATCAGTATTTTGTGGAAGCAGGTATATAGAACCCCTTAATCAATATTTGGTGGAAGAAGGCATATAAATTTCATAATCAGTATTTTGTGGAAGCAGGTATAAAAAAAAACCTGAATCAGTATTTTGTGGAATCAGGTACATTGCACCCCTCAATCTGTATTTTGTGGAAGCAGGTATATCAAACACCTTAATAAGTATTTTGTGGAAGCAGGTGTATTGCAGGCCTCAATCAATATTATGTGGAAGCAGGTATATATAATCCCTTCATCAATATTTGGTGGAAGCAGGTATATCGCACACCTCAATCACTATTTTGTGGAAGCAGGTATATAAAAATCCCTTAATCAAAATTTTCTGGAAGCAGGTATATTGCACCCCTCAATCTGTATTTTGTGGAAGCAGGTATATAGAACCCGGTAATCAATATTTGGTGGAAGCAGGCATATCGCACCCCTCAATCAGTATTTTGTGGAAGCAGGTATATCGCACACCCTCAATCAGTATTTTGTGAAAGCAGGTATATCAAACCCCTTAATCAGTATTTTGTGGAAGCAGTTGTATCGCAGGCCTCAATCAATATTTGGTGGAAGCAGGTTTATCAATCCCCTTAATCAGTATTTTGTGGAAGCAGGTATATAGAACCCCTTAATCAATATTTGGTGGAAGCAGGTATATTGCACCCATTAATCATTATTTTGTTGAAGCAGGTATATAAAAAAAACTTTAATCAGTATTTTGTGGAAGCAGGTATATATCACATCCCTTAATCTGTATTTTGTGGAAGCATGTATATAGAACCCCTTAATCAGTATTTTGTGGAAGCAGGTATATCAACCCCCTTAATCAGTATTTTGTGGAAGCAGTGTATCGCAGGCTTCAATCAATATTTGCTGGAAGCAGGAATATAAATTTCGTAATCAGTATTTTGTGGAATCAGGTATATTGCACCCCTCAATCTGTATTTTGTGAACGCAGGTATATAGAACCCCGTAATCAATATTTTGTGGAAGCAGGTATATTGCACCCATCAGTCAGTATTTTGTGGAAGCAGGTATATAAAAACCCCATAATCAATTTTTGGTGGAAGCAGGTATATCTTACCCCTCAATCTGTATTATGTGGAAGCAGGTATATAGAACCCCTTAATCAATATTTGGTGGATTAAGGTATATCGCACCTCTTAATCAGTATTTTGTTGAAGCAGTTATATCAAATCCCTTAAGCAGTATTTTGTGGAAGCAGGTATATCATACCCGTTGCAAATAGTTGTTCCAATAGCGCTTGTCCCTCTATATACCTGCGGTATCGCAGCAGAACTGCAGACAACTGCTGCACAATACAAATGCACTATATACTTTCTATGTTAAAAAGTATATTATAGGTATATCACACCCCTCAATCATTTTTTTTTTGGGGCAACAGGTATATCACACCAGTTGCAATTAGTTACTCCAATAGCGTTTGTCCCTCTATATAGCTGCGGTATCACAGCAGAACTGCATACAACTGCTGCACAATACAAATGCACTATAATATAATTTACTTTCTAACATAGAAAGTATATTATAAGTATATCACACCGCTCAGTATATCACACTTATCAATAACACACCTATACCAGTCCTTAAAAGGACTTTTGTGGCCCTATTAGCTAGCGTTTAGTGTCCCTAACAGCCTGTCAATGCTCCACAAAGCAATCTCTCCCTACACTGGCAAAACACAGAATGTAAAATGGCTGCCAGATCGAGTTCTGTTATAGGGTGGGGGTGTGTCCATGTGATGAAACAATTGGCTGTCCTGTCCCTCCTGATGTGTGTGGGTCAAAGTTGGGCGCAATGCAAAAGAATATGGTGCCGGCGGACATCGCCATATGTTTGCATGTTCGGCGAATTGCCGCGAAACGACCGCCGGGCGAACCGCAAGGCCATCTCTACATAGCATTATTAAAATGTATAACACATATATTCAATGTTTGTAGAGTGCTGTTGCACAGTGTTTGGTTTTATTTATATATGCAAAAAGTACATATGTGAAATGTGAACTAATTTAGATTATGTATACTAAATTAAACAAATGGTGAGCATAGGAAGAGTAGGCAGACAATTAGGGTGCCATTTTAAAGAGAAGGTCCAATTTATGGCTTTTGGAAAAAATTATTGTCACATTTAGTTTTGGGCAAAGTATGCTTCAGATCATTGATCCGAAGTTGCTTTCTTCAAAACTTTGTTTGAATGCTGTACGGAGACCTGCCTCTATACAGCATTCACATGTATGGGCCTTGCGGAGGTTAAATTTGTTATATCCAAGGTCTCACGAGACTTCGTTGTATAATATTTTAATACTGGTATCCGAAGTACCTCGGTACCGAAGCCGACTTTGGATTGCAGTTTTAACCACCTCCGGACCGCTGTACACAGATTCGCGTTCCGGAGGTGGCAGCGCTGCGCACAATCACGCATATACGCGTCATCTCGCGAGACGCGAGATTTCGCTCAAAGCCGGCCCGCGCATGCGCATCGCGGGCCGGCAAAATTCAAAGAAGAAGTTCGTCACCAGCCTGCCAGCAACGATCATTGGCTGGCAGGCTGGCGATTTTCAAAAAATCCAATCAAAAGTCATATAACAGATCATATTAGTAAATATGATCTGTTATATGGCTTCTCTGCTTCTCTGCTGGTCCTTTTCGTCGGTTGGATCCAGCAGAGAAGCAGACTGAACTGTGAGTACACCAACACTACACCTTAGCCCCTGATCACCCCCCTGCACCCCAATTAACCCTTTGATCACCCCTTTGATCGCCCCTGTCAATCACTAGTGAAAGGAAAAAAAGTGATCAGTGTAAACTGTCACTTTTTTTTTTTCACTGGTATTGGCTGTTAGGTTTTAGGGATAGTTTAGGCCCCTTGGTTAGGTAGTTAGCGTCATTTAGCGCCCACCCCACCGCACCGCAGTCACTTTTATTCGCTGAATAGCGTATCGCTAATCAGCATTTGTACTTTTATAGTATCTGTAAGTGATCAAAACTGATCACGGTCAGATCTATAATAGTATTAGTGTCACTTTAGTTCGCCCTCCACCCAAAACGCAGTGTTTGCCCGATCAGGCCTGATCGGTCGCCCACACGTGCGTTCACCCACGCCCGCCCCACCGCAGTGACAAAAAATATATATTTTTTGATCACTGCACATTCATTTTACACACACTGCGGCGATAAAAAAATCAGTTTTGATATTTTTTATCAACCGCAGCGGCCTCCGGTACTTCGTTAGCCTCCCCTTTGTAAGACAGGCTTGCTTTTTTTCTTGGGTAGTCTCAGGGAATACCCCTAAATTTAGTAGTCCAAAATGTCAAACAGGGGGTATTCTTCTGAAGAGGCCTACAGGATTCTGACCCAGTCGGATGAGGAGTGGGAACCCTCATCTGATGAATCTAGCGGGTCAGAATATGAACCTGTGGAAAGCAGTGGCTCTCTGACCCAAAGTTCGGATGAGGAGGTGGAGGTCCCTGGCAGCACCAGTCGCTAGACCACAGGTTATGCAGGATCCGCTTCAAGCGCAGCAGAGTTGGGCTGTCGCTGCCGGATCACGTGGTGAGGCATACACCAGCAGCGCAGCCCTCCCTGGACCTAGTACCAGCACTGCCGTACAACATGGTGACGTGGCGAGCACCAGAAGGGCAGTTGAAGCTGGTACGGTGGCACGTGCACTAGTTACCCCGTCGCAGCCACCGCACAGACAGGCCCGTAGAGCCCCTAGAATCCCTGAGGTGCTGGCAAACCCCGATTGGCAGTCACCAACTTCAGCCGCACCTGTAGTTCCCCCTTTCACCGCCCAGTCTGGAGTTCGGGTTGAGACGGCTCAAATCGGTTCGGCCCTGGGATTTTTTGAGCTGTTCTTGACTGCGGAGCTCTTGGACTTAGTCGTGGCAGAGACCAACCAGTATGCCACACAATTTATATCCGCCAACCCGGGAAGCTTTTATGCCCAGCCTTTCCGGTGGAAACCAGTCCAAGTTTCCGAACTTAAAATTTTTTTGGGCCTTCTCCTCAACATGGGCCTGACAAAAAAGCATGAATTGCGGTCATATTGGTCAACGCACCCGATTCATCACATGCCCATGTTCTCTGCTGCTATGTCCAGGGCACGATTTGAGGCCATCCTCCGTTTCCTGCATTTTAGCGACAACACCACCTCCCGTCCCAGAGGCCACCCAGCTTTTGACCGGCTCCACAAAATTCGGCCCCATATAGACCATTTCAACCAGAAATTTGCGGATTTGTATACCCCCGAGCAAAATATCTGCGTAGACGAGTCCCTAATACATTTTACCGGGCGCCTTGGCTTCAAACAGTACATCCCAAGCAAGCGTGCCCGGTATGGGGTCAAATTGTATAAGCTCTGTGAAAGGGCCACAGGCTATACCCACAAATTTCGGATCTATGAGGGAAAAGATCAGACCCTGGAGCCGGTCGGTTGCCCTGACTACCTGGGGAGCAGTGGGAAGACAGTCTGGGACTTGGTGTCACCCTTATTCGGCAAGGGGTGCCATCTTTATGTGGACAATTTTTACACAAGTGTGGCCCTCTTTAGGCATTTGTTTCTAGAACGGATTTGCGCCTGTGGCACCGCGCGAACTAGTCGCGTGGGCTTCCCCCAACGGCTTGTAACCACCCGTCTTGCAAGGGGGGAGAGGGCTGCCTTGTGTAACGAAGAACTGCTCGCGGTGAAATGGAGAGACAAGCGTGACGTTTACATGCTCTCCTCCATTCACGCAGACACGACAATCCAAATTGAGCGAGCAACCCGTGTCATTGAAAAGCCCCTCTGTGTCCACGACTATAATGCGCTCATGGGAGGGGTGGACTTCAATGAGCAGATGTTGTCTCCGTATTTAGTTTCCCGCAGAACCAGACGCTGGTATAAGAAGGTGTCTGTATATTTAATTCAATTGGCGCTGTACAATAGTTTTGTTCTCTACAGTAAGGCTGGGAGAACACGATCTTTCCTCAAATTTCAGGAAGAGATCATCGAGAACCTCCTGTATCCAGAAGGTTCCGTGGCCCCATCCACCAGTGTAGTTAGCCGTCTACACGAGCGACATTTCCCCAGTGTCGTTCCTGGTACCTCAACCCAACCGTCACCCCGAAAAAGATGTCGTGTCTGTAGCAGGAGTGGAATAAGGCGTGACACCCGCTATTTCTGTCCTGACTGTCCTGACCACCCTGCCCTATGCTTTGGTGAGTGTTTCCGGAAGTACCACACACAGGTACACCTAGCATAGGGATTGCATCTCACAGGACAGGCACACAGGGCTATTAGGGCCCTTTTACTCTCAGCTGCTGCAAACCTCTCCTTTCACCTGGGATAAAGTGCATAACGTACTTCGCCACATCTTTGGGCGATTTGCGCTTTGCACATTGTCCGATGGGGAAGGAGAGGTTTGTTCTATAAAGGTAAAAAAAACGAAACAAAAAAAAAATTACCGGTAAGTAAAAAAGGAAAAAAAGGAAAAAAAAGTTAATATGTTCTGTTCTAAAGTTAATAAAGTTATTGCTTTGCGGCCTGGTTTTTTCTTTTTTGTTTTGTTTTTTTTACCTTTCAGGTGGACCAACCGATCGACTAGCTGCAGCACTGATGTGCATTCGGACAGAAGCATTGCGCTGCTGTCAGATTACACGCAAGTCGGTGTATGCGGAGCTGCAAGACGAGATTTCTCCTCTGCAGTAAAAGATATGTTTGCCGAGGCATATGAGCTGAGGAGGTGGCGGTGTTCATATACTTTGGCAAACACTTTGTATATATAAAAAAAAAAATCCCGGCAATGATTTATTCATCCACATCGATTGATGTGAATGGAGAAATCTGGTTTGCCAGGGCATACGAGCTGAAGTGGGTATGGATGTTGGGCGGAGCTCCTATGTCCTGGCAGACGCCTTTCCCCTCCTTTTTCTTTTTTTGGCAGAGATTTTTTCATCCACATTGATCGATGCGAATGAAGAAATCTGTGCCGTTCATTTTTTTCTTTCAGCCCAGAGGCTGAACGGAAAAAAAAAATCTCATTACCCGTATGCTCAATATAAGGAGAATAGCAGAAACTCCTAATACTGGGCATACATGTAATGATTGCGGAGACCCTCAAATGCCAGGGCAGTACAAACACCCCACAAATAACACCATTTTGGAAAGAAGACACCCCAAGGTATTCGCTGAGGGGCATATTGAGTCCATGAAAGATTGAAATTTTTGTCTTAAGTTAGCGGAAAGGGAGACTTTGTGAGAACAAAATCAAAAAAATCAATTTCCGCTAACTTGTGCCAAAAAATTTTTTTCAATGAACTCGCCATGCCCCTCATTGAATACCTTAGGGTGTCTTCTTTCCAAAATGGGGTCACATGTGGGGTATTTATACTGCCCTGGCATTTTAGGGGCCCCAAAGCGTGAGAAGAAGTCTGGTATCCAAATGTCTAAAAATGCCCTCCTAAAAGGAATTTGGGCCCCTTTGCCCACCTAGGCTGCAAAAAAGTGTCACACATCTGGTATCTCTGTATTCAGGAGAAGTTGAGGAATGTGTTTTGGGGTGTCTTTTTACATATACACATGCTGGGTGAGATAAATATCTTGGTCAAATGCCAACTTTGTATAAAAAAATGGGAAAAGTTGTCGTTTGCCAAGATATTTCTCTCACCCAGCATGGGTATATGTAAAATGACACCACAAAACACATTCCCCACCTTCTCCTGAGTACAGAGATACCAGATGTGTGACACTTTTTTGCAGCCTAGGTGGGCAAAGGGGCCCACATTCCAAAGAGCACCTTTCGGATTTCACAGGTCATTTACCTACTTACCACATATTATGGCCCCTGGAAAATGCCAGGGCAGTATAACTACCCCACAAGTGACCCCATTTTGGAAAGAAGACACCCCAAGGTATTCCGTGAGGGGCATGGTGAGTTCCTAGAATTTTTTATTTTTTGTCACAAGTTAGTGGAAAATGATGATTTTTTTTTTTTTTTTTTTTCATACAAAGTCTCATATTCCACTAACTTGTGACAAAAAATAAAAACTTCCATGAACTCACTATGCCCATCAGCGAATACCTTGGGGTCTCTTCTTTCCAAAATGGGGTCACTTGTGGGGTAGTTATACTGCCCTGGCATTCTAGGGGCCCAAATATGTGGTAAGGAGTTTGAAATCAAATTCTGTAAAAAATGACCTGTGAAATCCGAAAGGTGCTCTTTGGAATATGGGTCCCTTTGCCCACCTAGGCTGCAAAAAAGTGTCACACATCTGGTATCTCCGTACTCAGGAGAAGGTGGGTAATGTGTTTTGGGGTGTCATTTTATATATACCCATGCTGGCTGAGAGAAATATCTTGGCAAAAGACAACTTTTCCCATTTTTTTATACAAAGTTGGCATTTGACCAAGATATTTATCTCACCCAGCATGGGTATATGTAAAAAAGACACCCCAAAACACATTCCTCAACTTCTCCTGAATACAGAGATACCAGATGTGTGACACTTTTTTGCAGCCTAGGTGGGCAAAGGGGCCCACATTCCAAAGAGCACCTTTCGGATTTCACAGGTCATTTTTTACAGAATTTGATTTCAAACTCCTTACCACACATTTGGGCCCCTAGAATGCCAGGGCAGTATAACTACCCCACAAGTGACCCCATTTTGGAAAGAAGAGACCCCAAGGTATTAGCTGATGGGCATAGTGAGTTCATGGAAGTTTTCATTTTTTGTCACAAGTTAGTGGAATATGAGACTTTGTATGAAAAAAAAAAAAAAAAAAATCAGCATTTTCCACTAACTTGTGACAAAAAATAAAAAATTCTAGGAACTCGCCATGCCCCTCACGGAATACCTTGGGGTGTCTTCTTTCCAAAATGGGGTCACTTGTGGGGTAGTTATACTGCCCTGGCATTCTAGGGGCCCAAATGTGTGGTAAGGAGTTTGAAATCAAATTCTGTAAAAAATGACCAGTGAAATCCGAAAGGTGCTCTTTGGAATATGGGCCCCTTTGCCCACCTAGGCTGCAAAAAAGTGTCACACATCTGGTATCTCTGTATTCAGGAGAAGTTGAGGAATGTGTTTTGGGGTGTCTTTTTACATATACCCATGCTGGGTGAGATAAATATCTTGGTCAAATGCCAACTTTGTATAAAAAAATGGGAAAAGTTGTCTTTTGCCAAGATATTTCTCTCACCCAGCATGGGTATATATAAAATGACACCCCAAAACACATTCCCCACCTTCTCCTGAGTACGGAGTTACCAGATGTGTGACACTTTTTTGCAGCCTAGGTGGGCAAAGGGGCCCATATTCCAAAGAGCACCTTTCGGATTTCACAGGTCATTTTTTACAGAATTTGATTTCAAACTCCTTACCACACATTTGGGCCCCTAGAATGCCAGGGCAGTATAACTACCCCACAAGTGACCCCATTTTGGAAAGAAGAGACCCCAAGGTATTCGCTGATGGGCATAGTGAGTTCATAATACTTTTTATTTTTTGTCACAAGTTAGTGGAATATGAGACTTTGTAAGAAAAAAAAAAAAAAATCATCATTTTCCGCCAACTTGTGACAAAAAATAAAAAGTTCTATGGACTCACTATGCCCATCAACGAATACCTTAGGGTGTCTACTTTCCGAAATGGGGTCATTTGTGGGGGGTTTGTACTGTCTGGGCATTGTAGAACCTCAGGAAACATGACAGGTGCTCAGAAAGTCAGAGCTGCTTCAAAAAGCGGAAATTCACATTTTTGTACCATAGTTTGTAAACGCTATAACTTTTACCCAAACATTTTTTTTTATCAAAGACATGTAGAACAATAAATTTAGAGCAAAATTTATATATGGATCTCGTTTTTTTTGCAAAATTTTACAACTGAAAGTGAAAAATGTCATTTTTTTGCAAAAAAAACGTTAAATTTCGATTAATAACAAAAAAAGTAAAAATGTCAGCAGCAATGAAATACCACCAAATGAAAGCTCTATTAGTGAGAAGAAAAGGAGGTAAAATTCATTTGGGTGGTAAGTTGCATGACCGATCAATAAACGGTGAAAGTAGTGTAGGTCAGAAGTGTAAAAAGTGGCCTGGTCTTTCAGGGTGTTTAAGCACTGGGGGCTGAGGTGGTTAAATTGTTCTTAAAGTTGTAGAATCAAAGGCTGAAGTTCTTCACCGAAGTCTTGTGAGACTTCAGACTTAACGAATTTCACCTCTGCAAAATCCATACATTTGAATGCTATACAGAGACATATCTTTGTACAGCATTCAAAGTTTTGAAAGAATCGACTTCTGATCTATGATCCAAAGCACACTTCGCTCAACACTAGTCAACAGTGATGGCCAGTTTGCATTGTTCACCCGCGAACATATGCGGGCTGCCATCTTTTTTCACAAGTCCGGCGAGGCACAGGTAAGCCCTTACCTGTGCCTGTGCCGCGAACCGGTCTGAAAACAAATGCGGTCAAAGCCGGATGAAGGCCCCCGGTGGATGTTCTCGGAACTGCCTGCTCCCGCTAACCGCACTTGTTTTCAGACCGGCTCGCGCACAGGCACAGGTAAGGGCTTACCTGTGCCTCGCCAGACTTGTGAATAAAGATGGCAGCCCGCATATGTTCGCGGGCGAACAATGCGAACTGGCCATCACTGCTAGTCAAATTACATCAGTGTTTTCTTGTATAAATTAGAACATTGGGCATTGGTGTAGAAAGGTGTAACGGGACAATTAAAGGCACACTTTCGTCAGAAGAGGGTATTTTTTTAGATTTAATATTCATAGAAAAACAATTGTTTTCACCATTTAGGCTGTTTTTCTTTTTCATTTTGGCTGTACTATACCACTGGAAATTAAATACAATATACCATTGCCCTTCTGTAGCAGTCAGCACAGAATGATAAAACTCCTATATAGTCAGGTTATCCCTTGTCTGTTTTCCGTTTCTGTGAGGGGAAGATGTTATCTGAAGGGTAATTCTCATGTTCATTTTCCCTGATACAGCAAGATGCCTTATGTTGTTACAGAACGCTACAGGGATGAATTGCTAAATTTGAAAACCAGACAAATCATAATCATTAAGCAATATATGTGTATATCTTAGAACACTGATATGAACACACCCGCAGTATTTCCTGTGAAGTGTACAATAAAAATTATGGTAATCACACTAACCTCCAAAGCTCCTCTAACTCCAATAAAAATCATAGACATATCCAGTGTTCCCTCTAAGCTGCGCAGTTGAGCGGCCATGCAGCAATTATTGTGCCCCCGCTCTCAAGTTTAATAGTCTGCTCAGCGGCCGCTCACCCTGCTTGCAAAAAATGCCCACACTTGCCCACACTCATGATGAGTCTGACTTCTTCAAAACTTCCTCCTATGCGGCTCAGCGGGGCGCCGCCTACCACATATTCCCGCGCTACTGCTGCTTCCTCCTTCCTTTTCTGACTGAAGAGGAGGAGCAACAGTTCACAGGGCGCCATCTTAGAAGCTAGACTGCGTCCTGAGACTGAGAGCTGCCTGCTGCGCCTGCTACATAAGTATGCTGGGGACAAACCTGGAGGGCATGCTGCTGCAGAACACAAGGGGTGAAACCACTGGCAGGAACACACCATCCCATCCCAGTGATAGTCTATCACTGGGATGGTGTGTTCCTGCCAGTGGTTTCACCCCTTGTGTTTTGCAGCAGCATGCCCTCCACCTATATACAGCCTTTACCTATACAGTCTACACCTATGTACAGCCTATACCTATACAGTCTACACCTATGTACAGCCCTCTACCTATATACAGCCTATACCTATATACAGCCTACAACTATATACTGCATATACCTATATACAGGCTATATCTATATACATTCTACACCTATATACAGTCTATACCTATATACAGCCTATACCTATATACAGTCTACACCTATATACAGCCTATACCCATATACAGCCTATATCTATATACAGTCTATACCTATATACAGTGTATAAATATATACAGTCTACACCTATGTACAGTCTACACGGTGTAGACTGTACATAGGTGTAGACTGTATATAGGTTGGGCTGTATGTAGGTGTAGGCTGTATATAGGTATAGAATGTATATACATAGGTATAGGCTGTATATATGTACATAGGTATAGACTGTATATAGGTATAGGCTGTATATAGGTATAGGCTGTATATATGTATATAGGTATAGGCTGTATATAGGTATTTCTATCTATCTCGTATCTATCTATCCCACATGGGTTATATTGTCTTGCATGGTGTAACCTCCATACATTTTCTGTACAGTATACATTATAATCCGTGTACCATGCTATACAATATACATTATAATCCCTGCACCATGCTATACAATATAAATTATAATCCATACACCATGCCATTTAATTTACAGTATAACACCTACACTGTGGGGTTATGTTGTATATTGTACGGCATGGTGTATGGATTATAAGGTTTACTGTACAACATGGTGCAGGAATTATAATGTATATTGTACAGCATGGTGTATGGATTATACTGTATATTTTACTGTATGGTGTATGGATTGTAATGTATATTGTACAGCATGGTGGAGGGTTTATAATGTATATTGTACTGCAGTGCAGGGATTATAATGTATGGGCAGTGCACTCATGTGGGCGGTATGGGGAGCGCCGTGTGTTGAATGGAGGGCGCGCCGCGCATGCGCAATTCAATTATCGGCAACACGCACGGACACACAGCCCTGAGCACTCACACAGGCTTCTATGTTATATACCTCCCTCTTTCTCTAAAGTATATTATATATCCTATCTCTGTTATATACCCCCTCCTTCTCTAAGGTATATCATATATCCCTGTACCACCTTCTTCTCTACAGTATATCATATATCCCTGTATCCCCCTCCCTCTCTATAATATGATCATACATCCCAGTAACGCCTCCTTCTCTACAGTTTATCATATACCTCCTGTATCCCCCTCTTCCTCTATAATATATCATATATCCCTGTATCTCACTCACTGCCTATAATATATCCCTGTATCTCTCTCCCTCTCTATAATATATCATGTATCCTTGTATCCCCTCCCTGTCTACAGTATATCACATACCCCCTCCCTCTCTATGTTATGATCATACATCCCTGTATCCCCTCCATTTCTATAATATATCCCTGTAGCCCCCTTCATAGCTCTCTCTAATGTCATGGCCGGAGTGTACAGATGTAGTCAGAGTAATGGGGGGAGGTAGGGGGCAGGGAAGTTGCACTATTGTTTCCCCGCGTCAGCTGCCTACAGCTCGGGATGACAGAGGACGGCACAGAGGGGTGGATGTGGCCTCTCACCTCTCACCGCCACTCACAAAGAGACTGCACTGAGCTGGAGAGATCATTAGCTCCAGAGCCGGGTACTGGGGGAGCCCTGACAGTGCAGCACACACAGCCCCCTACCTCCCAAGTTACGTGGCCCTTTATTTCCGGACAGCTCTACATGCCGGGCGCTCTCCCCCTTGTAAACGCCTGACGCGCAGGTATGGGTGTTTCAGGCAGTTTCCGTGCATGTGTGCCAATTGGCCGGCGCTCCGCGCACTTAACAAATCGACACACACTCACGGACACAGCACATGCACACAGGGATTTTATTAGGTAGGATTACACAGCATGGTGCAGAGAATATAATGTAATGTACGAAGTGGTGCAGGGGTTAACAATGTATGCTCTTTAAGGCTACTTTCACACTTGCATTCGGGGTTCCACTTGTGAACTCCGTTTGAAGCCTCTCACAAGTGGCCCCGAACGGATCCGTACTGCCCCAATGCATTCTGAGTGGATGCGGATCCGCTCAGAATGCATCAGTTTGTCACCGTTTGGCCTTCGTTACGCTCAGCAGGCGGACACCCGAACGCAGCTTGCAGCGTTTTTGTGTCCGCCTGGCCGTGCGGAGCCAAACGGATCCGTCCAGACTTACAATGCAAGTCAATGGGGACGGATCCGTTTGACGTTGACACAATATGGTGCAATTTCAAACGGATCCGTCCCCATTGACTTTCAATGTAAAGTCAGGAGTCCCCTATTAATATACCATCAGATCGGAGTTTTCTCCAATCCGATGGTATATTTTAACTTGAAGCGTCCCCATCACCATGGGAACGCCTCTATGTTAGAATATACCATCGGATTTGAGTTAGATCGTGAAACTCAGATCTGACAGTATATTCTAAACACAGAAGCGTTCCCATGATGATGGGGACGCTTCAAGTTAGAATATACTGAGAACTGTGTACATGACTGCCCCCTGCTGCCTGGCAGGTGCTGCCCCCCCTAATTAAAATCCCCCCCCCCATCATTGGTGGCAGCGGAGAGTTCCGATCGGAGTCCCAGTTTAATCGCTGGGGCTCCGATCGGTTACCATGGCAGCCAAGACGCTATTGCAGTCTTGGCTGCCATGGTTACTTAGCAATAAATAGAAGCATTATACTTACCTGCGAGCTGCGATGTCTGTGACCGGCCGGGAGCTCCTCCTACTGGTAAGTGAAAGGTCTGTGCGGCGCATTGCTTATAGCACAGACCTTTCACTTACCAGTAGGAGGAGCTCCCGGCCGGTCACAGACATCGCAGCTCGCAGGTAAGTATAATGCTTCTATTTATTGCTAAGTAACCATGGCAGCCAAGACTGCAATAGCGTCTTGGCTGCCATGGTAACCGATCGGAGCCCCAGCGATTAAACTGGGACTCCGATCGGAACTCTCCGCTGCCACCAATGATGGGGGGGTGATTTTAATTAGGGGGGGCGAAGAGGGGAGGCCGCACTGGTCACATTTAATACTGGGAATCCGCACTGGCCACCAATGAATATAGAGGGAGGGGGCCCCACTGGTCATATTTAATACTGGGAATCCGCACTGGCCACCAATGAATATAGAGGGAGGGGGCCGCACTGGTCACAATTAATACTGGGGAGGGAGGGAGGGGGGCCGCACTGGTCACATTTAATACTGGGGAGGGAGGGAGGGGGGCCGCACTGGCCACCAATTAATATAGAGGGAGGGGGGCCGCACTGGTCACATTTAATACAGGGGAAGGAGGGGGTCTCCCCCTCCTGCCTGGCAGCACCTGATCTCTTACAGGGGGCTATGATTCGCACAATAATTGTGCGGATCACAGCCCCCTGTAAGAGATCGGGTGCTGCCAGGCAGCAGGGGGCAGTCATGTACACAGTTCTTTTAGTATATTCTAACTTGAAGCGTCCCCATCACCATGGGAACGCCTCTGTGTTAGAATATACTGTCGGATCTGAGTTTTCACAAAGTGAAAAATCAGATCTGTAAAAACCAGTTATGCAGACGGATCCGTTCTGAACGGATGCAAGCGTTTGCATTATAGGAGCGGATCCGTCTGTGCAGACACCAGACGGATCCGCTCCAAACGCAAGTGTGAAAGTAGCCTAATGTGACAATTATCTTAGGTTTTAGCCCACCTTTGATGGTGCTGTGCCCAGCTCTGAGCCGACCCCGCTCAGCAGCTGCCAAGGCTTAGAGGGAACACTGGACATATCTATTTTTCTTATTGAGGATACAGGCACAAGTTCCCCGTTACTGACTTTTCTTGTATTTGCAGACGGTTGGCAACCATGCTGGGTTTACTATTATATTTCTTGCATTAGCATGTCAGATAGGAGTAGATCTGTTTCACACTAGGCACTCCATTACAACTACTGTATATACCAAGAACTCTAAATGTTACTTACGGTAAGCTTTCTCTATGAACAGCCCTGCAGAAATTCCATAGAATATAACTACACAGATGATATGGCGCCGGTAATTCTCAATAAAACGTTTGAACTCCTGTATTTTTTTATGCACTTTGCTTCTTTGGTATTTTCCCTTTTTGGCCTCTGTGTATAGGCGCTGTTCTTCTAAAGTATTAGATGAACTTATGGAAAGAGAACATCTGTTAATAAGTTATATATCAGAATATTTTATATACTAATTCCAGGACAAAGCACAACTCTTTATAGATTATTAATTAATATATGCATAGACAGATGTAAAGTTCATATGAGGCACATATCAAGTAAAATATTATACTAAAATGTTCAGGTCAGGTTTCAGACATTACCTGAATTCCAATCGATTATGACATTATAGTAGTGTGTAGTGAACTTCTTTATGCCAGTTATCTATAGCGCCACCTGAAGGCAATCTGTCACTATTATTTTACTGGTAGAGCAGCATAAAACTGGTGACAGATTCCCTATAAGGTTGGGTTCACATCACTATTTCTTATCCATTTAACGTATACAAAAAACGTACAAGTTAAATGAATGCCTCAGACAGTGGCAGCCGTTCACCATAGAGTTTTATTGTAAAAAAAATGTATACTTTTTTTTACCATTGCAAAGAACGTGGTGTGCTGTGTTTTTGTATCCTTTTTTTTTTACGTATATGTCAAAGGGAGGCATAAAATGTGATGTGAACCCACCCTAAGTGACTCCAATTTAGTTTTCACTAAGAACCTCCAGCATGTGCTGAGCACTGGAACCATACTTAATGGGACATTTCTGTTGCACACGTCAGTGCTGGATCCAGAGAATTCCAGCATACTGTTCTCTGCTAGAACAGCCTGCTGGAATCGCTGCAGCAGATGTAAAAGTAGTTTAACTTGAGTTTGTTAGCAGTTCTGACTGTGCTAAACTGCTGATATAGGTAGAGGCTGAGGAGAGCAGAACAAAAAGCAGAGCTTTTATTATGAATAGTAATGTGAATATAAAGTTGTATTCTGCCAGGTTCTGCTCCTGAGTGCAATGAAGGCAAGACTTTACTGTGTGCTCTCTGCAGTGAACTCCTTCTGCCCCTTCTCTCTGCTCTGAGTGACCACCACAAGTGGGAAGAGGGAAGGAGCTGTGAAGCCGTTTACTACAGAGAGCACTTCACATCGCACCTCTGCCTCCAGTGCACTTTCAGAAGTGGAACCTGGTAGGATAAAACTTTATATTTACACTACTCCTGATAATATAAGATCCACAAAAGGTACAGTTAGGTCCATATATATTTGGACACTGACATAAATTTTGTTTTTATTACCTGTTTTCTAAAACATATTCAAGTTATAGTTATATAATGGACATGGACATAAAGTCCAGACCTTTAACTTACATTTGAGAGTATCCACATTAACATTGGATGAAAGGTTTAGGAGTTTCAGCTCCTTTACATGTGGCACCCTGTTTTTAAAGGGACTAAAAGTAATTGGACAATTGACTCAAATGCTTTTTCATGGGCAGGTGTGGGCAATTCCTTCATTATTATTTTATTCTCAATTAAGCACATAAAAGGCCTGCAGTTGATTTGAGGTGTGGTGCTTGCATTTTGACAATGTTACTGAGAAGTAAACATGCGGTCAAAGGAGCTATCCATTTAGGTGAAACAAGCCATCCTTCATCTGTGAAAACAGAAAAAACGCATCCGAGAAATTGCTACACTATTGGGAGTGGCAAAATCTATAGTTTGGTACATCCCGAGAAAGAAAGAAAGCACTGGTGACCTCAACAATGCAAAAAGACCTGGACACCCACGGAAGACAACAGTGGTGGATGATCGCAGAATAATTACCATGGTGAAAAGAAACCCCTTCACAACAGCCAACCAAGGGAACAACACTCTCCAGGATATAGGCGTATCAATATCCAAATCTACCATAAAGAGAAGACTGGAGGGGCGTGGCCAAGCAGCCGAGGGAGATGGACGCATGAACCTGAGCTCCTGCTCCATTAAAGCGTTACAGACCTGCTAAACCCCATCTGCATCCACCAAAGTGCCGCCCGTTTCTCTCTCCAAGCCCCTGTATGCCTCCATGATGACCAGAGGCAAGAAGAGCCTGAAACAACAAGGCAAACTGAACTTTTTCTTTGCCCAGGAGAAGACCAAAGATGGCGCCGGCGGAGATGAAGCACGCAGCACACCGGGCTCTAGCCCTTCCTTCTCATCAGGATCGCACTCTCCGCCCGGACCCCAGCAACATCAGTCTCTTTCCAACGCTTCTCCTGTGGAGTCCCCTCCAGCAGCGGCCTCATACAGACTGCAGAGAATGACGGAGGAAGGCCTTCCCGCCCCCCCTGAGAACGCCATCACTCAGACCTCACCGACTGCCAGCCCTGATAAACAGCGGCCACGGTATCGCGGTCCCAGCAACTCCGGTGAGTGTTTCTCTCCATCTGGGGGTCAGTCGGGTTCTCCCTCTATACATGAGGCACTACAGAGTCTGCAGACATCAGACCAACCAGCCTCTGGGACTCTATTAAAAGACATGCTTTTAGCATTTCATCACTCCATTACTGCACAGATAGCGAAATCAATAGTCCCGATCCAGGCTACAGTTAAAGAGCTGGGGGATAAGATGGTCCACGTGGAGACAAAGATGGGCAAATTTGCCTCTTCCCATAATACTTTAATTGACTCTCATGAGCTCCTCTCTGACGAAGTCACCCAACTTAAAGCCAAGATTGCGGACTTAGAGGACCGTTCCCGCCGGAACAACCTCAAAATGCGGGGGGTTCCAGAAGACATAACCGCGTCTGAATTAGCAGGATACATACAAAAGCTGATCCGTTTGCTCCTGCCTAACAGCACTGAACGTGATTTGATAAATCGACAGAGCACATAGGATTGTCAAGCCTAAGCACCTGCCGGATGATGTTCCAAGAGATGTGCTAGCAAAGGTGCACTTCTTCCACATTAAGGAGCAACTCCCTATGGCCGCAAGATAATTGGAGACTCTCCCGGCCCCATATGAGGGGGTTAGATTATTTGTGGACCTCTCAGCAGCGACACTACAGCTCCGGAAGTCCCTTGCCCCTATCACTACTGCTCTGAGAGCTCATTCCATTGCTTACAGATGGGGCTTCCCTGTCAAGCTCCTAATTCATAAGGAGGGCTCAATGGTAGTGATCCGTTCAATAGCTGAAGGGAAAGCAACTCTCGCTTCATGGAACATTACAGTGGAACCTACACATGATCCTAAAGTTCCTAGGCGTCACCATGGTTATGGAGATTGGCAACTGGTGGAGAATAGACAACGCAAGAAAGCGCATTAAAGGGGACTTCTTTTCTGCTTCTATTTCTATGGAGCAGCAGTCCTATTATCCTCTGTTCTGGCATTTGGCAGGACTTTTTCCCCAATAATTGCGAAGGAGCAAATACATGCCTTACTATGTGTTGTGACTTCCCAGTCACTGTTTTTGTCTTACTTTTCAGTTTTAACCCTTTTCATGTTCTTGGCAGAGTTCTACGTTATGCTATATTTACTTGTGTACGTCCTTGGCTGCTGGGGTTGTGCCTCCCTCCGCCTCAGGGTATTTTTTGCGTTAATAGCATTATTGATTACAAATGGTACTAAAGCTTAGCACTCTAAATGTTAGGGGGCTGAATAGCCCTTACAAGCGCAACCTGATGTGGAGGGAGGCCCTCTCCCTGCAGTGTGACATATTCTGTGCCCAAGAGACACATATATTAGCTGCTGATGCTGACCGCCTTAAACATAGATGTTTCCCAGTTATTCTCCAGGCTCACTGCACCAAGAAGAAAAGAGGAGTGCTGCTAGCAATCAAAAACACGGTGGCGTATACTGCGGTATCTTCTATCGTCGACTCCGGAGGGTGGTATATCATTCACGTATGTTATCTAAATAACATCCTGTACACCTTGGTAAGTCTTTATGCACCCAATACGCATCCCCAACGTTTCCTCCAAAAACTCCTCAATAAGGTCCAGTCCGTTCAACAGGGAAAGGTCCTCATCTGCGGAGATTTTAATGTGGTCCCAGATGCATCTGTAGACTCCTCCTCCCTCACAAGAAGGAACCCTAATACACTAATGGGCCTTCTTTCCAAAATGGCCTTATACGATATTTGGCGCCTACATCACGCCATGGAACATAATTACACCTATTTCTCTCCTTCACATTTGTCATATTACCGCATAGATCTTGTGCTGGTAGACAGAGCTTCCCTCTCGTTTATCACAAGCTCAGACATAGGAACTATATCATGGTCAGACCATGCTCCCGTTTCAGTGAAAATCTCAGAACAATACAACCGCCCTCCGAACCCGACTTGGAGAATAAATGAATACTTACTGGCTGACCTGGATTGCCAGTTAGAGGTGAAAATCACACTGTCTGAATACTTTCAGAACAATGTTAACTCAGTAGATAATCCATCTATCACCTGGATAGCACATAAGGCCTATATTAGGGGCATTTTTATCAAACTTGGACACAGAGCTAAAAAGAAAAGAGAGCACCTCATTACTTACCTATTGAACAAAATTCGAGCACTAGAGATTCTGAATAAAGCATCACCTACTCCTAGTTACTCAGATGAGCTTTGCTCTCTTAGGGCTCAGCTGAGGGAGCACATGCTGCATAAATATGAATTGTCCTTGAAACAAACCAAAGCTATGTACTATTCACAAGCAAACAAGGCAGGGAAACTACTAGCCAGTAGAATTAAACGCAAGGCCCAAAATTCACGGATCGCTTTTCTCTGGAACCCCTCAAAAACTCACAAAATATATGACCCAAAAGAGATTGCGAATAGGTTCATGTCCTTTTATTCACAATTATATAACTTAGCTGACAACAAGGAGGTGGCTCAGCCTTCTGACCAGGACATTGGTAACTTCCTTGACTCCCTCTCATTGCCTTCCATGTCTAGAGGAAATATTGCGTATTATCAAGCAACTACCCCATCATAAGAGTCCTGGACCGGATGGCCTGTCTAACTCCTACTATAAACTCTTCTCAGAGATTCTAGGTCCGTACCTTCACTCATCCCTAGTGAGGACTATGTTGGATGGTTATATGCCCAGAGAGATGCTAGAGGCCACTATTGTCACTTTGCCAAAACCTGGTAAAGAACCGACTATTCCCCAGAATTTCCGGCCTATTTCCCTCCTCAATACTGACCTAAAAATCTATGCCAAGTTACTAGCGAACAGATTGGCGGAGACTATCCCGTCCCTGATTGCCCCTGACCAGGTGGGTTTTGTAGTGGGTAGGCAAATCACTGATAACTCTAGGAGAGTGTTAAACCTCCTTGATAGAGTCAACAAACTGCGAATACCCGCGGTGTTCCTTACACTGGATGCCGAGAAGGCATTCGACCGAGTGAACTGGTCGTTTGCCTTCTCGGTGCTCCATAAGATGGGATTCCCTGTCGCCACCATCAAAGCTATAGAAGCATTAAACAAGGGCCCTGCTGCCCGAGTTTTAACCAACGGGGAGTTGTCAGACCCTTTTAACCTCTCAAATGGAACGAGGCAGGGGTGCCCCCTTTCCCCCCTTATTTTTATTCTATCCCTAGAGCCGTTAGCGCAGACTATCAGACAAACTGAGAATTTCTCAGGAATCCGGATAGGTGACAGGCAACACACCCTTTCATTATATGCGGACGACATAATCCTTTCCAGGGCCGTAGATAATTTTTTTTCCTGGGGGGGGTTCAGCTTTCTCAAATTATAAGACTTTATCTAGCAGACACACCAGGGTTTGAAAAAACAAACTGATGTTTCTCCAGGTGATCTTATGCTAAAAGTAGTGGTAATAGAGTCTCAAAGGTCTATAGAAGCAGGTACACTATTTTTACAAACCTTTGAGACTCTATTAACACTACTATCAACATCAGGTCATTTAGAGGAACAGCATCTTTTTTTAATTATGTTTTTCCTTTAGGTGTTATAACATAACTTTCATTTGATTGCTGTAACACCTAAAGGAAAAATCATTTTAAAAACCTGCTGTGTCTCTAGATGACCTTAGGTTGACAGTAGTGTTAATAGAGCCTCAAAGGTCTGTAAAAATAGGGTAATTGCTTCTATAGACCTTTCAGACTCTATTACCACTGCTATCAACATAAGGTCATCTTGAGAAACAGCAGGTTTTTAATTTGTTTTCCTTTAAGGTGTCCAAGCAATCAAATAAGTTATGTTTTAACACCTAAAGGAAAAAAATAATTTTAAAAACTTGCTCTTTCTCTAGGTGACCTTATGTTGATAGTAGTGTTAATAGAGTCTCAAGGGTCTATAAAAGAAGTTACCCTATTTTTACAGACCTTTGAGACTCTATTAACACTACTATCAACATAAGGTCACCTAGAGAAACAGCAGGCTTTAAACAAATCCCTTTAGGTGTTAGAGTAAATTGCAATCAAATGAACGTTAGGGTCAGAAGCAGACAAGCAGGGTTTTGTTTAGCCTCTTGATTATTAGTTTTTACATTCATAAAGCTCCACATTGAGCTTCCAGCAGCAGACAGATGCCAGGGCACTTCTGTGGTCACCTCACCTGGGCACATGGTCTTTGCTCAGCAGAGTCCTGCCATACATGCTGGGTAGATGCTAGAATGGATTTGTTAGAAGGAGGTCTGTGACGTCACTGGTCACATGCTCCTTCATGGTCACATGATCCACTGTGAGAACGCCTGCCTCCTGCTGCGTTCAGCTCCAGAGAGAAGGGGGTGTGAAAGGATGGACCAATGGCAGGGAAGCTAGCTGACACTGGCCAATCAGCAGCCTCCTGCTCCTATCTGTGGTTTAACACAAGCGCAGCTTAGAGTGAACACTGGCTGGGGAGAGCGCCCGGCAGCGCTGCGCTGCTGGCAAGTAAATGATTAAAAAAAAAAGGGTTGTTTTTCCGCCCACCCCTTTCTCTGTGCAGGGTGCGCCCTAAGGCAGCCGCTTGGTACTGCCTTATGGAAGCGCCGGCCCTGAGGAGGACAGACACTCTGGGGGGGGTTTGAACCCCCCTATCCCCCCCCCTTATCTACGCCCCTGATCCTTTCCTTAACCAACCCAACCTTGTCCCTTCACGAGTTGAGAAAGGTCATCCACACCTATGGCACTTTATCATTTTATAAACTAAATGAGAGTAAATCCCAAGCCCTCCCCCTTTTTATAACCAACCATACCCTGAACCAGTTAAAACAAACCTACCCCTGGGATTGGCAGACAACAGGAGTTCAATACCTTGGGGTCCAACTTACCCACACTATTCCAAAATTGTATGATGCAAAATTTTCCCAGTTTCCTCTTAGATCTCCAGAAAGAACTGGATAGTATAATGAAAACTGAACTATCATGGTTAGGCAGAGTAGCAGCCTTCCAGCAGCATGTGCTCCCTAAGCTTCTCTATTTATTATGAATTCTCCCATTGGACCTTCCCAGCTCCTTTTTTAACACTGTCAACAAGCTACTGAATAAGTTTATTTGGAAGAAAGGTCCACCCCGCATTGCTAAGTCAATAATGTCCAAATTTAGGAAAGTGGGCGGCCTAAACCTCCCAAATATCTATGATTACTATCTTGCCACTAGAGTACACCAACTCAAGGAATGGTGGGCCGCTGATAACCCCAAACACTGGGTCCACATTGAGCAGACCCTTGCCCCAACCCATAACTTAAAGGCAATATTGTTAGCTTCCCTTTTCAAGGAGGTACCATCACAATCCCTCCCGTATTTACTTTCCACCTCCTTGAAAGCCTGGAAAAGATATCATGGTGGCGATCGTGGAACGATCGCTTCCATAGCAAAAGTCATACCAATAGAGGCGCTGCAATACCTCATTCCTGATCTCTCTTTAGAGGGATGGAGAGAGGGAGGAGTAGTAACGGTTGCTGATTTGCTCCACCTGAAGGATCTTGACTCCTTTGAGAATTTGCAAAACCGGTTCAAAATACATAAAAATGACTTTTATAAGTATCTGAGGATTCGCCACCTATTAGCTACTAACCCTACGCTCATGGTTCATTCACATGCGGAGCTCCTGAACCAATGGAACTTGACACACTCCAAGTGGAAGGGAATTCGCCCTCTCTATACGTTCTTAGGCAACAAAAACTCCTTTGTAAAAACCACTCCCATTATCTCATGGGAACATGATCTAGGCCGCGATATCCCCCCAGCGCAGTGGTCCACAGCTATTACCTATGCGACTAAACGACTAAAATGCGTATCTCACCTTGAAGCTTACTCGAAAACTCTACTCAGATGGTATTTTACTCCTTTGAAACTGAGCCGCATTTATCCTGGCTTGGAGCCGCTGTGCTGGAGGGGATGTGCGGTAGGGGGTCCCTTATACATATACTATGGAGCTGTCTTCTGCTAAAAGATTTATGGTCTAGCATTTTCCAACTAGTGGCAAAGGTAGCAGGCCGTGAGCTAGATAGAGACCCGGCTTTGGCCTTACTTTTTGTTAATATTACGAAAATCCCGTACAATTTTAGGACCATTGCTATGCATCTATTTCTGGCCACGAAATTGGCTATAACTAGGTACTGGAGAAGCCCAACAATTCCGACTATACAGGAAATCATTAAATCAGTAGACACTACTAGGTCTTTTGAAAAAATTATAGCACACAAAGGCTTTATGTTATGCAGATTTGAAAGGGAATGGGCACAGTGGACCAACACATCCAATGATCAACAAATTGACACTAATAAACTCTAAACACAAGTGTCGTTTACTTATATAACAATCTGCTCGCACTGATTGCTGCTTATGATGTACACCCCAAAGCCTTGGTCTTCTATACAAACTCTGCCTCTTTTCTTTTCTTTTCCACTTTGGTTATTTTTCCCATGTTTATTTTGTAAGACATTGTTATTGGAATGTACTGATGTTATACCAAACTGTTTTATGGATGTAATCATTGGAGTACATGATATTATCTTGATCCTGCGAACAATGCACACTAATGTAATATAACCCGTTGCACGGGTAATATGTACGATTCCTTTGATCACTGTATTCTTTGGATATATGAAAAAATTTCTCAATAAAGATATATTGAAAGATAAAGAGAAGACTGCACCAAGTAAATACAGAGGGTTCACTGCACGTTGCAAGCCACTCCTAAGCCTCAAGAAAAAGAAGGCTAGATTGGACTTTGCTAAAAAAAACATCTTAAAAAACCAGCACACTGGAAGAAAATTCTTTGGACAGATGAAATCAAGATCAACCTCTACCAGAATGATGGAAAGAAAAAAGTTTGGCGAAGGCATGGTACAGCTCATGATCCAAAGCATACCACATAATCTGTAAAACACGGCGGAGGCAGTGTGATGGCTTGGGCATGCATGGCTGCTGGTGGCGCTGGGTCCCTATTGTTTATTGATGATGTGACACAGGACAGAAGCAGTCAGATGGATCCTGGGGTTTTCAGAGACATACTGTGTGCTTAAATGCAGCCAAACTGATTGGTCAATGACCCAAAACATAAAGCCAAAGCAACCCAGGTGTTCATTAAAGCTTAGAAGTGGAATATTCTTGAATGGCCAAGTCAGTCACCTGATCTGAACCCAATAGAGCATGCATTTCACTTGTTAAAGACTAAACTAAAGACAGAAAGGCCCACAAACAAACAGCAACTGAAAACCGCTGCAGTAAAGGCCTGGCCGAGCATTAAAAAAGGGGAAACACAGCATCTGGTGATGTCCATTAGCTCAGGACTTCAGGCAGTCATTGCCAACAGAGAGTTTTAAACCAAGTATTAGAAATGAACATTTTATTTACAATTATTTAATTTGTCCAATTACTTTTGAGCCCCTGAAATGAAGGTATTGAGTTTAAAAAATGCTTTAGTTTGTCACATTTTTGTGCAATCATTTTGTTCAACCTACTGAATTAAAGCTGAAAGTCTGAACTTTAACTTCATCTGAATTGTTTTGTTCAAAATCCATTCTGGTAATGTACAGAACAAAAATTAGAAAAATGTTGTCTCTGTCCAAATATATATGGACCTAACTGTATGTTTATACTACTCCCCGGGCAACTACTTACTGCTGTCAGCAGTTTGGCATGGTCAAAACTGCTGACAGACTTCCTTTAAACATTCAGAGTGTTTATATAAATGCAGAGAATTAAAGAATATAGAATACATACTTTTTTACATTACCCGTTGTTTCAACACCAGATACTCTCCTACACATTGCGTCATAGACCTGTGAACCATCCATGCCTGTGTAAAAAACATAAACCTATTATCCAAAGGAAACAGTGACACTTGCCCGTGTGCTGTATGGTATTGCAGCTCATCCCAATTCAGCCAATAGATAAATGTATAGCTGTTTCTTATAAGAAAAAATTCTTTACTTGTAAAAAAAAAAATATATATATATATATATATATATATATATATATATATATATACAGTACGGTCCAAAAGTTTGGACACAACTTCTCATTCAAAGAGTTTTCTTTATTTTAATGACTATGAAGGCATCAAAACTATGAATTAACACATGTGGAATTATATACATAACAAACAAGTGTGAAACAACAGAAAATATGTCATATTATAGGTTCTTCAAAGTAGCCACCTTTTGCTTTGATTACTGCTTTGCACACTCTTGGTATTCTCTTGATAAGCTTCATGAGGTAGTCCCCTGAAATGGTCTTCCAACAGTCTTGAAGGAGTTCCCAGAGATGCTTAGCACTTGTTGGCCCTTTTGCCTTCACTCTGCGGTCCAGTTCACCCCAAACCATCTCGATTGGGTTCAGGTCCGGTGACTGTGGAGGCCAGGTCATCTGGCGCAGCACCCCATCACTCTCCTTCATGGTCAAATAGCCCTTACTTTCAAAGTTTTCCAAATTTTTCGGCTGACTGACTGACCTTCATTTCTTAAAGTAATGATGGCCACTCGTTTTTCTTTACTTAGCTGCTTTTTTCTTGCCATAATACCAATTCTAACAGTCTATTCAGTAGGACTATCAGCTGTGTATCCACCTGACTTCTCCTCAACGCAACTGATGGTCCCAACCCCATTTATAAGGCAAGAAATCCCACTTATTAAACCTGACAGGGCACACCTGTGAAGTGAAAACCATTTCAGGGGACTACCTCTTGAAGCTCATCAAGAGAATGCCAAGAGTGTGCAAAGCAGTAATCAAAGCAAAAGGTGGCTACTTTGAAGAACCTAGAATATGACATATTTTCAGTTGTTTCACACTTGTTTGTTATGTATATAATTCCACATGTGTTAATTCATAGTTTTGATGCCTTCAGTGTGAATCTACAATTTTCATAGTCATGAAAATAAAGAAAACTCTTTGAATGAGAAGGTGTGTCCAAACTTTTGGTCTGTACTGTACATTTACAACATGCACATGGATGTCAATATATAAGATCATATCTATCAAGTGCCACCCTGTGATTGGTAAGAAAATTATAAGTGGAATCTTATTTAGATTGAGCTACACTTTTGTGTGATGTATTACTTGCAGGATTGAGGAAATATGCGATGGAATATATACTGTATTTTTTGCTTTATAAGATACACCTGATGATAAAATGTACTCTAAGTTTTAGAGGAGAAAAATAAGAAAAAAATATTTTTCATCAGACCGCATATCAGATCCTCAGATCAGACCCCCACATCAACCCTTTTCATAACTTCAGAGTATCCATAACTTCAGATTAATGGGACAACAGTCACATGAGGCAGATTTGTTGCAGAAGTTTCTGCAAGTGAAAATCAGTTCCATTCATCTCAATGAGAATGTTTTGTAAAGTACATGGGTCGCTACCAAACCATGCAAATGAATAGGACAGTTGAAGCAACAATTCTGCTCGGTGTGAACATACCGTTCCCATCATCCTTTTATTAAAGGGGCTGTCCCACAAAAACATATTCTAGATTTTTCAAACCAGTTCCTGAATCTGAATATTTTTGTATTTGTATGTAATTAAAAATTTTGCATAGCCACTGAGATATTCACAGAAATCGATCTGTATAGCGCCACCTGCTGTTTGACAATTTTTCTAAATTCTCTGCCTCACTCATTGATGGTTAACATACAGTACAGACCAAAAGTTTGGACACACCTTCTCATTCAAAGAGTTTTCTTAATTTTCATGACTATGAAAATTGTAGATTCACACTGAAGGCATCAAAACTATGAATTAACACATGTGGAAATATATACATAACAAACAAGTGTGAAACAACTGAAAATATGTCATATTCTAGGTTCTTCAAAGTAGCCACCTTTTGCTTTGACTACTGCTTTGCACACCCTTGGCATTCTCTTGATGAGCTTCAAGAGGTAGTCCCCTGAAATGGTTTTCACTTTATAGGTGTGCCCTGTCAGGTTTAATAAGTGGGATTTCTTGCCTTATAAATGGGGTTGGGACCATCAGTTGCGTTGAGGAGAAGTCAGGTGGATACACAGCTGATAGTCCTACTGAATAAACTGTTAGAATTTGTGTTATGGCAAGAAAAAAGCAGCTAAGTAAAGAAAAATGAGTGGCCATCATTACTTTAAGAAATGAAGGTCAGTCAGTCAGCCAAAAAATTGGGAAAACTTTGAAAGTAAGGGCTATTTGACCATGAAGGAGGGTGATGGGGTACTGCGCCAGATGACCTGGCCTCCACAGTCACCGGACCTGAACCCAATCGAGATGGTTTGGGGTGAGCTGGACCGCAGAGTGAAAGCAAAAGGGCCAACAAGTGCTAAGCATCTCTGGGAACTCCTTCAAGACTGTTGGAAGACCATTTCAGGGGACTACCTCTTGAAGCTCATCAAGAGAATGTCAAGAGTGTGCAAAGCAGTAATCAAAGCAAAAGGTGGCTACTTTGAAGAACCTAGAATATGACATATTTTCAGTTGTTTCACACTTGTTTGTTATGTATATAATTCCACATGTGTTAATTTATAGTTTTGATTCCTTCATAGTCATGAAAATAAAGAAAACTCTTTGAATGAGAAGGTGTGTCCAAACTTTTGGTCTGTACTGTACATGCTCAGTTCCATCATTTAACTGCCACCAGCTGCAGCAGAAAGGGCACTCCTCATAAGAAAGTGCACGGGTCCTAGCTGCCAACTTGAAATAAATCTAGGAGAGCGAATGCATAAAAAAATAGGGAGATCACTGGATCCATGTGAGGTACAGGCTGGTTCTAAGTTTATTAGAAAGAGATTACCATGTACTATATAATGTCTGATTTTTATTCTTTACATTACTCATGGGATAAGATGCTGTGAGAGACTATTTTTGTATGATTTTGTAATAAATTAATACTTATGTTTCAGAATATGTTAGAAGTAAGACAAAGTTTAGCGTCATTCTGTTGTCTCCAACTATTTTCTCTCTAAGGCCCCTTTCACATGGGGCGAGGATTCCGCGCGGATGCGATGCGTGAGGTGAACGCATTGCACCCGCACTGAATCCTCACCCATTCATTTCTATGGGGCAGTGCACACGAGCGGTGATTTTCACGCATCACTTGTGCATTGCGTGAAAATCGGAGCATGCTCCTCTTTGTGCGTTTTTCACGTAACGCATGCCCCATAGAAATAAATGGGGTTGCGTTAAAATCGCAAGCCCTTGCAAGCAAGTGCGGATGCGGTGCGATTTTCACGCACGGTTGCTAGGAGACGATCGGGATGGGGACCCGATCATTATTATTTTCCCTTATAACATGGTTATAAGTGAAAATAATAACATTCGGAATACAGAATGAATAGTAAAATAGGGCTGGATGGGTTAAAAAAAATAAAAAAAATAATTTAACTCACCTTAATCCACTTGCTCGCGCAGCCCGGCTTCTCTTCTGTCTTCTTTTTTGCTGTGTGCAGGAAAAGGACCTGTGGTGACATCACTCCAGTCATCACATGGTCCGTCACATGATCTTTTACCATGGTGATGGATCATGTGATGACCGGAGTGACGTCACCACAGGTCCTTTTCCTGCACACAGCAAAAAGTGGATTAAGGTGAGTTAAATTATTTTATTTATTTTTTTAACCCCTCCAGCGCTATTGTACTATGCTATTATTTTCCCTTATAACCATGTTATAAGGGAAAATAATACAATCTACAGAACACCGATCCCAAGCCCGAACTTCTGTGAAGAAGTTCGGGTTTGGGTACCAAACATGTGCGATTTTTATCACGCGAGTGCAAAATGCATTACAATGTTTTGCACTCGCGCAGAAAAATCGTGCATGTTCCCGCAACGCATCCGCACCTTTTCCCGCAACGCCCGTGTGAAAGAGGCCTAAGGGTTGGACTGGTCCACCATGAGATCCTAAGATGGGCCTGTATGTGTCTCACCAGGTAATTTACGTTTCACCATTCAGGGAGTTAATGCACAAATAACTTTACAGTTCAATTAAAAAGAGAAAACATTTTTCCAATGCTCATAGATTAATTCAATTTAAGATCTTGCACCAATTGTATTATACGCCAAAAATGCAAGCGAAATTCCCCCAAAATAAAGGCAGAGATTGCTGCTGCCCTAAATGTGGATATGTGAATGCGGATTACGGCCACCTACTTTGGAATTGTAATAAACTAAAAAAGTACTGGGAACAGGTCTTTGTAACCCTACAAAAGGAGTCCTCTATGATATATAATCCTGGGATGTTGACAGTGATATTGGGATACTTTGCTCCAGAAATGGTAATCCCGGTCCGGGTCAGACAGATCTGGATGAGGGGTTTGATGGTGGCAAAAGTTATCCTAATTAAACACTGGGGCTCTGTCTCCCCGCCCTCGCTAAACGAATGGATCCTGTACCTTAAGCAAATTAGAATGTTTGAGGATATGGAAAGGAAACGGAGAGCGGCAGGTGTGACTGTTTAGCTATTATTAATACTGTAATTGTGGGTATATTTGATAGAGCTGCTCTGACGACAGCCAATCGGGGGGGAGGGGGGAGGTTATAGTTGTATTCTCTGTATATTAATTTTGAATCTATAGTGATATTTATAATTTAGGCAGGATCCAGCCTCTCTTTATAGGGTAGTTGATTGTTGCTTATAATGGCTACCCTATGTTGATTGTCTTGCTTACAATAATGTACTGTTTTTCCTTGTGTTTTAAAAAAAAGAAAATAAATATTTAATAAAAAAATTTAAAAAAAAGAGAAAACATTAGCTATGTGAAAGGCGGGTTCTCTGAATAATTTTCTCTTGATGGCCTAAGAAACTTCAGCCTAAAACTACTATTGGCTTTTTAATTATGCCTACATTTTGAATGAGCATACTGTAAAAGACATTATCCATTTCCTTAAAATCGGAGTCACTGTACGTGTCTGTATATCATACCTTTAAACTGCAGCTTTGAAAAGCGGAGTTCTTTGTCATGATCTCTTAGCAGATAATGGAAATCTTCCCAAGTCAACTCATTCTTATTCTCAAATCCTGCCTCCTTAAACATAACTTCTATCGCCTGCTCCGCTTGGTCTTTTGTAAGACAGTTGTTAGAGATTTCAATCAAAGATCTGAAATAAATAAATGGCAAATGTTACCTTCATATTGCACGGCCTTACTGGAGATAAGCTGGCTATGCACATTAGGTAAATGATTAGCATTAGACTGCTGTATCTGAGTTGCTTTTTGCTCTGAACTTTTTATAAGTGTTAGGCCCCTTTCACACGGGCGAGTTTTCTGCATGAGGTGAACACATTGCACCCGCACTGAATCCGGACCTATTCATTTCTATGGGGCTGTGCACATGAGCGGTGATTTTCACGCATCACTTGTGCGTTGCGTGAAAATCACAGCAAGCTCTATTTTGTGCGTTTTTCACGCAACGCAGGCCCCATAGAAATGAATGGGACTGCGTGAAAATCGCAAGCATCCGCAAGCAAGTACAGATGCGGTGCAATTTTCACGCACGGTTGCTAGGAGACGATCGGGATGGGGACCCGATTATTATTATTTTCCCTTATAACATGGTTATAAAGGGAAAATAATAGCATCCTTAATACAGAATGCATAGTACAATAGGGCTGGAGGGGTTAATAAATTTAACTCACCTTAATCCACTTGATCGCGCAGCAGCTTCTCTTCTGTCTTCTTTCTTCAGGACCTGGGTAAAGGACCTGTGATGACGTCACTGCGCTAATCACGTGGTCCGTCACATGATCAATCACCATGGTAAAAGATCATGTGATGAGCGCAGGGATGTGATCATGTGATGAGCGCATGTGATGAGGGAAAATAATACAATCTACCCAGCACCTAACCCAAATCGGAACTTCTGGGAAGAAGTTTGGGTTTGTGTACCAAACATGCCGATTTTTCTCACGAGCGTGCAAAACGCATTACAATGTTTTGCACTCGTGCGGAAAAATCGTGCATTTTCCCGCAGCGCACCCGCATCTTATCCGGGCAAAAAACATGACGCCCATGTGAAAGAGGCCTTAAGGCATTAAAAGTAGTGGGTTCAAAAACACTAAAGAGATGCAGAATCATTGCATTTTTCTCTGTGCAGGTTCTACTCCTGGCTTTGGCTTATAGATAATGATACAAAATACTGACCAAAATACAATCAATGTGACCGTGACCCTTGTCTCCAAAACCAGGTGTATTCCATTTGAGAGGATATAACCTTATTTCAGCACAGTGTGGAAGCTTACATTGAATTGACCTTAAACCTTTGGCTTAAGGCTTGTTCACATCTGTGTTGGAAGCTCCATTGTCCTTCAAAATGACTGGACTAAAATGTCCTGCACACAGGACTTTTTTTGTTCGGTAAACAGGATCCTGAACGGAAATTGAACAGATTCCACTGTAGTCAATTTATTCTGTACCTGTCTTTGTACAAGTTCCCAATTTTTTTTTGAGTTTCTCCTTTTTGATAATAAACTTAGATATAATGAGCTCTGGGACCCCCACATTGTTCTCGTTAAGCAAGCAACAGTGGTCAGTGTGTGAATGATTCTCTCCATTAACAGTCATTAGGACAAATTCACACATCGATGTTTCAGTTGTATTATTCATTTTTATTTCTCGCACATGTCACAGCCTGACCATGGACTTAACTAACATGATCTCATAGCATCAATAACAACACTTACAGAACACCGATGAACCTAGCCTGAGGGCGTTGTAGAAACTGCTGTGGTAAGTGGCGTACCTTCAATGGAAGCAGTGATTACATCTGTATGGTGGAGTTTTATCAATATACTGTATGTATGCCAGTTGGTTGTTGTAAATACTTAGGAAAAATATGCTTTTCAGAGTGAGCACTATATTTTGGAGTCAGATAAAGTGGATGAGGCCAAGGGCAAATTATTTTGTGCTTTGTGTTCTGGGCTGTATGGGAATGTTTGACACACACATACTGGGAAACTGGATGGGGCAGGGGGGCCCATACTAATTTTGCTATGGGGCCCTAGGCGATTTAAGTGCACACCTAGCTTAAAAATGTAGCTCTCTTGGATAAGGTCAGTTTGAAAAACAGGTTTCTAGTGACAGGTGGATATTAACATAGTTTCAAAAATTACTCTGATGATTGTTTGCAATGGTAGACTTCTGTCTGACAAAAATGTGATTAACCAGGTTGAAAAAAAATTCAGCCGTTGTCAGCAGAAGCTACGTGTGTTTGGCATGATCAGACGATCATTTGCCTTTGTGCTGAAAAAAAAAAATGCTGAAATGGAGATTTATGAAAAGTTGTGTAAAAAACTGGTTTAGTTGTTCAAGGCAGCCAATAAACTAAAATACCACCTTTCAATTTCCAAAAGAGCTCCGAAAAAGCTGGAATCTGATTGGTTTCTAGGGGAAACGAAGTCAGTTTTTCTTTCCACTAGTTTTGATAACTCTTAGGGCGGGTTCACATCACAGTTATGAATTAAATTTTTGTTTTCCATTACAACATGGTTATAATGGAAAATAACGGAATCCATAAGACGGAAGTCACAACGGAAGCCTTTAAAAGGCATTCTGTTTAGATCCTTCATAATACAAGTCTATGGGAATCATAACGGATCCGTCTGGTTCCAATTATGCAAGAAGGAAAACAAAGTCCTGTTGACAGGACTTTTTCCCTGTTTTGCATAACGGAAACCAGACAGATCCGTTATGATTGCCCATAGACTTCTATTATGACGGAAATCAAAATGGAATGGCTTTTAAAGGCTTCCGTTTTGCATTCTGTCCATTCTGTCATAATAAAAGACTATGGGCAGCATAACGGATCCATCCTGGTTTCTGTTATGTAAGACTGGACTCCTGCATAATGGAAACCAGAATGGATCCGTTATCCTGCCCATAGACTTGTATTATGAAGGATCAATACGGAATGCCTCTTAAAGGATTCTGTTTGACTTCCATTTTATGGATTCCATTATTTATCGTTATAACCATGTTATAACAGAAAACAGAAACAGAATTCATAACGGTGATGTGAACTCACCCTTATAAGTCCCTTGCTGACCAGTTTAGTCTTGCATTTTACTGATGCGATCGGTCATATGAAGAATCCCATGTATGACTAATTGGCCACAAGTAGTCTCAAGTATGACCAGCTTTGAAGTGAGACGACAATGTTTGTATAGCTCTGCTCTGCGGAATATGTTGGTGATATAAAAGTAAGTAAAATAAATAACATGCCATTACTTTAGCATTGTGAAAAATTCCTCTTTTGAAAGAAATCCATTTCCATCAATATCATACATGGTGAACATCAGTTTAGATTTTTCCTCAGGAGAACCTGCAATTAAATACAAATTAAAATAATACACATAAGATAGACCAAGATATGTAACTGTAATATAAGAAATCATCTGCAATACAAACGACACACAGAACCTGGACCTCATAGTAGTCCTGGTACTACTAACCTTTCATTAAAATTAATAAAATATTTAAAAATTCTCTGAATGAAAGATATCCATTTCCATCTTCATCTGCCAAAGAGAACATTGACTCCACAAACAAGGACTGAGGCTTAAGTCCCAGAGAATCTGCAAACTCTGTTCTGGTCAGTTCACATTTAAGAGCCTCTCTGACTTTCAAGGAGCTTTCTGCAGTGAAACTTTCAATGCCTGATTGATCAATGTGAAGAACCTGCAGTGTTTACAAAATGGGTACACGAGAAATAAAAAGAAAAGAAACATATGCTAGGATGAATATATGGAATACATACAAATATATTAGGTGTATGGAGAAATTTCAACTAACAAGTTAAAAATGCCCATTAAGCGTCTATCCATTTGGTTTAGTGGGTAATATTAAGTATCTAGATAGAACATGTTTCTATCAGAGAAACAAAATGTTAAACTGTTAAAATAATCAGTTTTAGTAAGTCACTTAAAATATAAATATGTACACCCCAAACAAAATAAACATTGGGTAGACCACGTGGATAAACATCACTGATACAGATATATTCTATAAAGCTCTCCCATTCCTCATAGCTCAGAGGCTAGTTCCTGTGCTGTCTGCTAAATAACCCCCCATTTTCCCCCAACAAAAAAAGTTACTTATCACTCCAAAGCTGGCAAATCATGATGCTGACACCAGATGGTTTGATGCCAAACCATTGTGGTGTCTGATTTAACATATGTCAACATCTGTTTCACACCTTAGTCCCATAAATGAGCCAAGTATTGTTGAGGGAAATGTGTTGGGACATGTGGATCTGTTGAGTAACTTGGCTGGTATCTATTTTGATGTGGGGGGAGTATATTTTTAGATTTTGAATGACATACTGTAATATAGGGCTATTTGTTTCTGTGATCGTGTTTTGAACGCTTGTAACTGATTAGCATTTTCAACTGTGAAAATATAAAGGTAGAACTTATTCTATAAAATAACTTTTTTTTCTTTTTTTTTCTTTAGTTGTGACCCAATGTGTCACTTGAACAGGTACAGCTTAGGGCTAAAGTGGCCTCCTGGTATTAAGCCTTTAACTCCTATACAGGAACCTGGACTTCACTGCAGAGAAAAAAAAACTGCAGAGAAACCACAAGGCCACTGCCTCCTGGAGTAGTCTCTGTTCAAGTGACTGCTGGCCCACTAGGGACAAGAGGCACCAGTGTGGAAAACCTAAGAAGCTTGCAAAACCATAGTCAGGGACAGACTGAGTTCAGGGCAAGGAGAGTATGTGAAATCCAGTAAACAGTCTGAGGTCAGGGCAGGCTGTCAGTATGAAAATCAGGCAGAAGTAGAGACAGGCAGCAAAGGGTCAAAATTTCTAAAGTCGGTATACGGGCAACCAAACATAAACAGCATACCTTTTCAGGAACTAGAGGACTGGAACCTTTTGCTCAGGTATATTCCCATTGGGGAAGGTGCTTTAAGTACTCTAAGGTGGCCAGCCATAGGCTGGTGAAGATTAGGGTGCATTCGCTTGACCGTTAACAGCTGGAGGATGTGCATGAGCTATGGGCAGAGTGAACGTGGCCTAGCTGACAAGAAGCAGGCTGCAGCCTATGTGGAGGAATTACACCAGTGAAGAGTACTTCATGTCTCCTCATGAGCTCCATTCCCAAAAGAGATTCAGCTGAAGATCTTATTAGATATATTCAGGATCATAATCCCTGACAAGTAGGAGAGGAGGATGAGTTAGCTCTTTACCTCAGTGTTGTGAAGTAACTTGTCCTCCTGTGTAATTAGGACAGTTTTTTTTGTATAATAGGACGGTGGCCATTTTATTTATCCTAATCATTGCTCCCTAGACAAAATGAGCCATTATAACTAATGAAAGGTTTTTAGGAATGTATTTATAACAATGGAATATTTAAGTTTTTTTTTTTTTCTTAATTCTCGGAGAACCCCTTTAAGATGGGCCATCCTACAATAGATGTATATACACCATATCATTAAGATCCTGGTAATAAGGCTAAGCACTGAGAAACAGGATCACAGTGCCCTTTATCAGCATGTAATCTATATAGAGAGTAACAATTGAAAGTAATCATCTCCACTTATTAGCCAATATTTACTAATCCTATAGATGTAAGCTTACACAGGCTGTCTGGGCCTAAACCAGATTTATCACAGGGGCTCAGGCTGGATGATAAATGTGGTGCAGGGATAGACACTTTTCTCTGACTCTATACCAACTATTGGCTGACTTTGACACAATTTTTTATGCCAGAATTATGGCACATTTTGGCCCATATTAGACTCCACCCCTTTAACACAAAGCCAAATCTAAGACCTATGAGCATGTTGGAAAAAAGTGCAGAAGCCCAAGATATAACAATTTGCTCCACATTTTAGACAGGTATTTGGCATAGACACATTAGTAAATCTGGGCCATTGTGCTTTCCATTGTATAATACTATCCAACCAATTTTAGGCTGTTATCAAGATTTCTTTATTTTCTTTGAGGCCACTTGATTACTGTATTTTTGCCAATGATATTTAAAAAAAATGAAAGTAATAAGCTAATTAATTCTGCTCACTGTTTATGAAGACCACACCTAGGTACATGAGCCAGAAGGAAGATGCTGTCATGAATTATGCATGAAAGCAACAGGGAGTTGAGAGAGATGTGCGGCCTGATTTACATGTTTGCCCAGTGATTTCCATCAGTGATTGTTCGCCAAAATCAAGTGCGTTTAAAAATACAGAAGAGGAGCAAATCTTTCCATTATACAGTCCTGATCAAAAGTTTAAGACCACTTGAAAAATGGCAAAAAATCATATTTAGCATGGCTGGATCTTAACAAGGTTCCAAGTAGAGCTTCATGGGAGTGAGACAAAACATTTTTTGAGCATTCAATTTAATGAAATCAACAAATAAACTGAAACAGGCTGTTTTTCAGCTGATCAAAAGTTTAGAACCACACCTCCAAAAAAAAACTAAACCCCCCCCAAAGCAGAAATCCAACTTCCAAACATGAACTCAGTAATGAGTAGCTCTGCCGTTATTGTTTATCACTTCAAAAATTTGTTTTGGCATGCTTGATGCAAGAGTTTCCATAGGTGAGTGGGAACATTTCTCCAAGTGGTGAAGATGGCCGCACGAAGGCCATCTACTGTCTGGAACTGTTGTCCATTTTTATAAACTTCCCTTGCCATCCATCGCCTAAGGTTCTCAATTGGATTTAGATCAGGGGAACATGCAGGATGGGCCAAAAGAGTGATGTTATTCTCCTGGAAGAAGTCCCTTGTCCTGCGGGCATTGTGTACTGTAGCGTTGTCCTGTTGAAAAACCCAGTCGTTACCACACAGACGAGGGCCCTCAGTCATGAGGAATGCTCTCTGCAACATCTGGACATAGCCAGCGGCCGTTTGACGCCCCTGCACTTCCTGAAGCTCCATTATTCCACTGAAGAAAAAAGCACCCCAGACCATTATGGCGCCCCCTCCACTGTGGCGCTTAGAAAACATCTCAGGTCGGATCTGCTTGACATGCCAGTAACATTGGAAACCATCAGGACCATCAAGGTTACATTTTTTCTCATCACAGAATAAAACTTTCTTCCACCTTTGAATGTCCCATGTTTGGTGCTCTCTTGCAAAGTCCAAACAAGCAGTTCTGTGGCGTTCAAGGAGACAAGGTCTTTGAAGACGTTTTTTGTTTTTGAAGCCCTTCAGTCTCAGATGCCGTCTGATGGTTATGGGGCTGCAGTCAGCACCAGTAAGGGCCTTAATTTGGGTCGAGGATCGTCCAGTGTCTTGACGGACAGCCAATTGGATCCTCCGGCTCAGTGCTGATGAAATTTTTTTGGGTCTTCCACTTGACTTTTTTGTTCCATAACCCTCAGGATCATTTAAGAAATTCCAAATGACTGTATTACTGCATCCCACCTGAGCAGTGATGGCACGCTGTGAGAGACCCCGCTTATGCAGTTCAACAACCCGACCACGTTCAAAAAGGGAGAGTTTTTTTGCCCTTGCCATCACAACGTGTGACTACCTGACAGAAAATGACAATGAATCCACATCTTTGCACAGATTTGGCCTTTTAAAGGCATATGGTCCTAAAATTTGGATCAGCTGAAAAACAGCCTGTTTCAGTTTAATCGTTATTTTCAATTAATTGAATGCTCAAAAAATGTTTTGTCTCACTCTCATTTCTTCTTGTTGCATGTTGAAGCTCTACTTGGATCCAACAATGTAAAATATGATTTTTTGCCATTTTTCAAGTGGTCTTAATCTTTTGATCAGGACTGTACTTTATCTCTGTGTAGCCTCCACTCCTGGTTATGTCTCACAATCACTGATGATAATCACAGGTCAAACACTGATCAAAACACTGATGTGTAATTGGCAGCACCTTTACATCGGTTCCGCAATTGAAAATTAATTCCATTCATTTGAATGTGGAGGCAAGAAGATTTTTGAAAGCTCCATTCAGGTGAATGTAACGGATTTTCAGTTGCAGGAATTTCTGCAACAAAACCTGCAGTGTGTGAGTGCATAGTGGACCTTGTTTTTCCACTGCAAGTTGGTATGGCTGTTTTTGTAACATTTTACCAATAGCATGTTTTAGTACAAGCATTTAGTTGTGTGTTTTTTTTATTTTTTTGTAACCCATGCATTTTTAAACAGAAGATTATAGACTCTCCTTTAACGTTACTTATTACATTTTTTTAAAAAGCTACTGAAAACAGAAATAGTTTTTTAGAGGTGTTTTTTTGCACCTGCAGTTTTTGTTCATTTTCATTTCTATGAGCCTGCAAAAGATGTGGACAGCACACCATCTGCTATCCGCATCCGTATGTCCATTCTGCTGCTCTGCAGAAAGATAGAACATGTCCTATACTTGTTTGCATTTCAGACAAGAATAGGCACTTCTACAATTGTACGGGACATGTGGAAAAGAAAAGTGCAGGGGGCACACGACCTGTATTCATGTTTTGCGAATCCATGGTTTTCAGACCAGAAAACACAGTCATGCGCATGAAGCCTTAAGCTGAAATTACACCTTGACTCTTTGTAGTACTACAGCCGCAGTCAAAAGCAGTAAACTAAGTTGTACAATCACTGCAGCTGTTACTTAACAGTTAAAGGGGTTGGTCACTATTACTAGTTGCACATATGCTGTGAACAATGTATGCCTGCTGCTAGTAACAAGCATTATTAAACCATCTATGCTGATGGTTTAATATACTTAAGGCCTCTTGCACACGGCCGTGTGTCCCCCATGGCCGTATTGCGGGGTCTGCAATACACAGGACACCGGCTGCGTGCATTCCGCATGATGGATGTGGACCCATTCACTTGAAAGGGTCCGCAAATCAGGAGATGTGGTGCGGAAGCACGGATCAGAACCCCACGGAAGCACTATGGAGTGCTTTCGTGGGGTTTCGTTCCGTGCTTCCATTCCGCAAAAAGATAGAACTTGTCCTATCATTTTTTCGGAACGGGCGGATCACAGATCCTATTCAAGTGAATGGCGTCGCGATCCGCATGGCCCACGGTTGGTGCCCGTGCATTGCGGACCGCAAATTGCACACAGCGCATTGTGGTCTATAGTGATGAGCAGTATAGGCAATATTCGTTTTTGCAATATTTCGCGAATTTTTTACCTAATATTCACAATAAATTTGCAAATTCTAGAATTCGGGATCTCCAGTCATTATTTTCTTGATTGCGAAAATCGGCAATGTAATATGCGCGTATTGTGCACGCAATACAGGCGTGGGTCACTTTTGCTACATTTTTCAAGCTGGTAGAAGTTTCCTGAGACTGTAGAAAATACACAGTACAGTAATTCCTATCACACTACCTAACACCCTTAACTGGAACCTATCAGCTACACTATATCACAATGATACTGTTCTCTCTCTCAGAACCTCAAAATACTGCTGAAAATGGCTGCTGGGGAGTTTCCTATATTGTAAGGGTAGGCAACTTTATTATTGGTTGCTAGGGATGTTGCTAAGCTCAGACAAAGACATTGCAGCCTTCTCATTGGCCCACAAGCAAGAAGGGAGGTTACTGATGAAAAAAAAAATCTAGAATATTCTCGATTACGAAGATATAGCACTATATTCTACATCTTCACAAATTCTCGAAGTGCTGATATTCGCGCAAAAAATTTTTGATTTGAATATTCGCGATCAACACTAATACTTAATTTATGTTTTAATGTAGGTACGCTTACCTACAGTACTTCTCGGTGCTCCACTGACAAAATAGCCACTGATGGATAGCCTCCTTGTGCGGTCCATCGCCAGTATAAGTGAATAGAGACTGCTGAAAGACAGGGCCATCCATCACCAGCCATTTTGGGAGCACAGCACTGGGAAGCAGACGTGCAAACCTAAATTAGGCATATGTCTGCAATTCTCAATATATGTGCAGCTAGTAATAGGGTCCATTCAAACGTCCACAAAATGGGGCCACATCCATTCCGCTATTTTGCAGAACGGGTGCAGACCCATTCATTTTCAATTGGGCCGTAAAAGATGCAAACAGCACACCGTGCTGTCCGCATCCGTACTTCCGTTCCGTGGCCCCGCAAATAAATAGAACATGTCCTATACTTGTCCGCAGCCATGGACAAGAAAAGGCATTTCTATCATAGTGCCGGCCATGTGCGGTCCACAAAATGCAGAACGCACATGGCCAGTGTCTGTGTTTTGCTGATCCGCAATTTGCGGACAGCAAAACAGTTAAGGACATGTGAATGGACCCATAGACAGTGACCAACCCTTTAAAAATCAAGAACTTGCTGTAGAATGTTGTACAAATTCTGTCATGAATGGTAGGGACCAGTGCAACCCTGTACACCACCCACACCACTGTCCCTACTTACTTGCACAATCCACCCTAAATGGGGCCAACAACCTGGCGATGGTCCCTGACTTGAGTGCATGGGCCTAAACCTAAATGGGTAAAAGAGTAGTTAGACATAAAGAGGTCAAAACCAGAGAGGCAAAACCAGGACCGGATCATAAACCAGAAATATACAGCAGAGTGAAACCAGGAGACAACATCAGAGACACAGTCAGAAGGCAAAGGTGAGGTCACAATTAACTATCAGAGTCTAATACCAGAGTCCAAAATCAAGCAAGGTCAAATAACAAGTAAAGTTATATACTGGGAGGTCAAGTCAGAGGCAAAAACAGTAATTGGAAGCAATGTCAGGGAAACAGGAAAAAGTTCAGAGGAACAAATACAAAACTAGCTAGTAAGGCAGGAATACTAATCACAGGCACTTTCTTTAACCACTGTTCCCCGTCATTGTGCCCGCTCCATACAATGGAATGCGACTCGTTACAAAGAAATTCATAAGGAATTGAATTTCTTGTCGTAGTTCGGCGAAGCAGCCAAATCGAATTTTTTAAAACTTCGCTCATCACTAGTTTTTAGTATAGTTTTTCTCCACATTTACATTTTTTGTGGTGTTTTTGCAGTGTTTTTGAGATAAACATGCCAGTTCCAGATGCTAGCTGAGGGACTATGGGAAATATGAAATGCAGAACACACAAGCCTTTTTGGCTGCGTGTATTTTTCTTAACTAAGTGTCTTTAATTCTGACTTCTTTTTAAAATGCAGCCTGCTGTAGCTTTTGTTTTCTGGCATTTTATCAACACTTTCTCTATAGAGGAAAAATGCCACGAAGAAAACGCTAGTGGGGAGACACACTGGTTGCAAAAAAAAACTGGAACCTCCACAAAAAAACATATCAAAAATCACAGGTGGCCAAAAAAGGTAGTAGTGGTTTCAAAATGCCAGTGCCAAATCCTTAGTGTGCTTTTACATACAGTATTTTCACTACAAAAAAAAGCCTGTTCGCTCTACATTTCATACTTCCAGCAGATTCTATTCAATATCTGGAGCTGGCCTTTTTTTTCTAAAAACACTACAAAAAACACCAATAAAAAAACCTATGTGTTACACCAGCTGTAGGCTGATTTCAAATGGGCGACTGTGGCTCAGGAAAAACGTGTGGTGGCTGTATTTCCTGGACCATGGGTAGGCCGACCTGAAGGTGGTAATTTATGATGCTGTGAATTCCAATCCAGCTACGTGTCTACTGTCCTGAACTCACACCCTCATTTGAATACAGAACTGTAGACACGAGGTCATGCTGGCGCTCATAACATCATAGATCACTAGGACATAGTGAGTTTGGGTTAGTGGTTAGTCCGGTAAATGAAACAATCTCAAGGATTTTTATTACTGATGTTTTAAAATGTTCCATCACATTATGCAACTATTTCTGATAATGTGATGCACAAAGTCTAACTTACTTGAGCAAAAGATTGCCTGAAAAAAGTTTCCAGTATCTGGCTTCTCTGCTTTTTTGTGACGGTTTCTTTAAGTAGGCTTTCCTCAGCCATTCTGCTCTCCTTTAAGGAAAATCCACGTTCTTGCAATTGATTGATAAAACTTGTGCATTCATCTTCATTGTAAAAGTATAGTACCTAGGACAAAATGAAATAACTTAAAACTTTGTGTAGGACTCCAGTGGGTTCAGGTTTTGACATCTTTAATTGAGTCCAGTAAATGAAGCTGTCCTCAAACAGAGTGATCCCAGTAGAAGGGGCTGTGACTTTACATCACTACTCACCATATCATACTCATTAGGCACTTTAACAAGCAGTGTACGGCATCCGCGATTATTAGACTGAATGACATTGAACAGCTGATGGCTTTGCATATTAATAGTTCGTATTACTGTAAACCTATTATCCAAAATTCTGATCACTTGTTGTGAAAGGATTTGTAAGAGAACAGGGCACAGTGGTTCATTTGGTCCTTGCCATTCTTGAGCTGGAAAAGAAAAAACAAAGTTACCCATCAATAGATACTAATAGATAAAAAGATATTAGATCAGATTTTTGTTATGTACTGTAACTAAATAATTCATACATAAAACAATAAAAATAATAAAATGAAATAAAATGAAAATGAAAAAAATATCTCTTATTTAACGTTATTTAAGAAACCCTTTGTCAAGGAGAATATAGTACAAGAGGTGGATGTGTTGATATTAATATGTGCCAGCACTATGCCAAGTTCCTCTGTCTTCCCAATACCATGAATATTTAGATGTGGGTGAACCTGATGGCAGGAGTTCAGCTGAAATAGATCAGAAATAAATAGAGATGAGCAGATTTGGCTGGGGTACTCTCATTGACTGTTCAGATGGCGTTGAAATTGTGAATGTGAAAGCAGCACCAACGTCCCTTTCACACGTCCCGTCCAGAATGCCTCAGCCTGTCCGCAACCACGGATGCTCCATTTGTGCAGCACCAAATGAAATAGACGGCAACATGTCCTCCAAGAAACCTTTATTCAGAATGGGTCCATAAAAATGCACAAAAAGTGCCAAAAACGGTTGAAACGTTGCACTGTTTTTTAGCACTTTTTGTACATTTTTATGGACCCATTCTGAATAAAGAATTCTTAGATGACCTGCTGCAGTCCATTTCATTTTGTTCAGATGGTGTGGTCACTGTTGACCATGGCACCTAAGGAGTTAAGTGTCTGTGACTTGACTAATTTCCTATCATGGACAGGTGCAGGTTAAGCTGTTGATCTGGCACCATATTTATATCCATGGCATCCTCTATACATGTATGCTGTCAAGCACAAGAACATAATGTGAGCCTTTGGGATCTACTGTTCACCTAATGGTGGTTGTTTTAACATATTAAGCCTACTCGAGCCTTGTCTTGTGCTCTGGACAATACAATAATAAAAGAGTAAAGACTCTTTACTCTTTTATTATTGTATTGTCGACCTATTACTCACCCAGTAAGATGCCCCAACACTCCAGTGCTGTGGTAGCTGTTGTTCCTGCCCTTCTTTGTTTAATATGCTGCCATGCTGATGTGCTCATTCACTCACATGACTGCTGCTGCCACTGATTTTGTGGGTAGACAGGCACATCATCACTGCAGCATAGTAAATAAAGCAGGACTTCAAGACCAACGGCGTGTAACTGCAAGGGATCAGGTGAGTAATGAGTTGTTTTTGTTGTTTTTTTAGTATTTTGGTCATTTTCTCCTTTTGCTGATCTCAGAAAACCCCCTTTATATGTAGCTATTGTCAACTTTCCAGGGGATAAAATGTTCAAATAGCTTGTTTTTTCATTTTATACAAATCTATCAATCATTCCCATTATTGACAAAAAGTGACCAATACCACTGAACACCCCCTTCCCCTCCCCATAGACTTTTAAAGGCAGCACTTAATCGGTAAGCTTTAGAGAGCCTTCGTCTCTCAAGACACTTTGCAGAAAATTCACAGTAAATGTTAGTTTAGGAAGGAGCGGCAAGATTAAGTGATAATTAGAGAAGGAGTCGCTTTTCTTTGATAAGATCTATTACAAAGTTTCTTTTATTCACCTGTGCTATTGATTTATGCAAACTTTGTTGAAAGTACAGTAATCATTTATTTCTAGTTGTTATAGACAACCCTGAAACTTTTTGTCAACACACTTTATGCATGTGAGTGACCATATTTAGGAGTTCAGAGCATACAGTACACAAACAACTAGATATAACAATCGCATGAAATTTTAGCATTGCCGTTGGTAATTTTTGCCACAACTCTGTATTTTGAAATATGAAAAATTATTTCACAAAAAGCTAAACAGTACAAGCAACTAGATGTAGCTATCGCAAGAAATTCTACCATTGCCATTGGTAATTCTTCCCACAACCATATATTTAGAAAATTGAGAAATTCTAGCATTGCCGTTGGCAATTATTGCCACAACTATGTTTTTTTAAATATTAAAAATTATTTCACAAAAGCTAAACACCAGGGGAACAATGTAAAATGAAGGAACTTCATACTGTGAAATGCATCATCATTAAAAATGAGTGAATCGAATCACATGAAGTGGAATTCGATCTGAATTTCAGGATAAATTCGATTCACCTCGAAGATGAATTTCCTTGTGCTTCGTGGTAGCAAATTGATTTAACCTGAAATAGTATAAAAAACAAAAAAATCATGCTTACCTCCTCCATTCGCTCGCGACGGGCCACCACCTGCTATTTTGATTGAAGATCCCGTGAGTGATGACGTAATCTCGCACCGCACGAGATTTTGCGCCAGATCTTCAAGCAAGATGGAGGCGGCAGGCCCGTTGGCGAGCAAATGGAGGCGGTAAGTATAATATAATTTTTTTTATGTTAATTTTACACCGTTTTTATACTCAGATGCCATAATTATGTATGAACGCCGCATCTGAGGGGTACAATGATGGGGGGCGGCGCTATCACAGTCCCCTGTCATTGCACCCCGTAATTCATCACGAAGCAAATTTTTTTGTAAAATTCGTCGTATCAGCCGAATCGAATTTTTCAAAATTTCGGTCATCTCTAATCATCATTCAAAGCCTGTTTACCTGCAATTCCTTCAGCGGACAGAACTTTTTTCGTACTGGTTGGAGCCTGCTTACTTTGGATCTTTTTAAAGTCTCTTTTGCGAGAATGTGCAACGACCCAGGCAATAAATAAGCTAACTGAAAGAGGAAAGGTAATATGAAAAACATGTGAGATTGAAGAGGAAACATCATCAGTATCTTAAAGGGGTGTTCCCACGAAAAATATTATACCGTTTTTGAACCAGCATCTGGATCTGAATACTTTTGTAATTGCATGTAATTAAAAATTTTGTATAGCCACTGAGTTATTCAATAAAATGTATTTGTATAGCGCCACCTCCTGTTTGTTTTTTACTTATTTCTTTGTCCTGATCACTGAGAAGGCCGCACATGCTCAGTTTTATCCTCTAACTGCCTCCTGAGCTGTGATAGGGAGAGCTGAGACACGCCCCCTGAGCTGCAGCAGAAATACACTCTCCTTGAGCTATCAGCTTGATATAAATCTAGCAGAGCAATGAATGGGGAGATCTCTGGATCCATGTGAGGTACAGGGCTGGTTCTAGCTTTGCTAGTAAGAGATTGTCATGAACTATATTATGTCTGATTATCCTTTTTTACATTAGTCATGCGATAACCCCTTTAAGATGCAGTAATTGAAGATTTATCATACATTTTTATAGAACGTTGAGTGCTGAAAACACAACAATTCCAATAGTCAGCGACTATAATTCCTGTTTCTGGTCATGCTTTTAAAATATAACTTATTTTTACTTTATTAAACAAATATTGCCACAAAAAAAACATAAAGTGAAAATTTTAAAAATACATATGGAGGGCTAGATATATTTGGGGCTGAGGGTATAGTGTCACTATCTAATCACAAAGTCAGATAATATTGCTGCATATCTCTCTAATAATGGGGTGCAGGTAGTATGATATATATCTTGTGTCTGTAGTGTCAACCGGCACCAGACACTTTGTAATCGATACTGCACTCCATTAGTTAGTTACCCTGATTAAAGTGCTATTAGCGTAGTATCAGGGCCGGTGAAAGGATTTTTGCCGCCCTAGGCAAGATAAAAATTGCCGCCCTCCCTTATCAGATAATCTGCCCATATCATGACATCACATATGTTCCACCCCTTTCTCAGCTTTTAAATAAAAAGAACTGCTAGGTTTCCCTTAGGGTTAATCCAGCTTCTTGTAGCTGTCTTTTTTTGCGGAACGGAATTGCGGACCCATACATTTCTATGGGGCCGCATGACGTGCGGCCCCGATCCGGAATTGCGGATCCGCAATTCCGATCCGGAAAAAAATAGAACATGTCCTATTCTTGTCTGCAATAGCGGACAAGAATAGGCATATTCTGTTAGAGCCGGCAATGTGCGGTCCGCAAAATGCGGAACGCACATTGCTGCTGTCCGTGTTTTGCGGATCCGTGGATCCGCAAAACACACATGGATGTGTGAATGGACCCTAAATGTGAGGTAAATTAGTTTCCAATGTAGTATTAATAACTAAACAATTACATAATAAACATATTGCATTGTCTACTTACCACCAGGACAATAAGATGATCTGCTCTCTGGCTGCAGTCTGGCTCTTGGTCTGGCTCTGGGGACTCCCTTGTCACTCTCTTCTCCCCCACTCCCTCCCTTGTCACTCTCATTATTCCACTCTGGCACCCCCCTCCCTTGTCACTCTCATTATTCCACCCCCCCTCCCTTGTCACTCTCATTATTCCCCCCCTCCCCCCTCCCTTGTCACTCTCATTATTCCCCCCCTCCCTTGTCACTCTCATTATACCCCCCCCCCCTCCTTGTCACTCTCATTATTCCACCCCGGCACCCCCCTCCCTTGTCACTGTCATTATTCCACCCCGGCACCCCCCTCCCTTGTCACTCTCATTATTCCACCCCCCCTCCCTTGTCACTCTCATTATTCCCCCCTCCCCCCTCCCTTGTCACTCTCATTATTCCCCCCCTCCCTTGTCAATCTCATTATACCCCCCTCCCTTGTCACTCTCATTATACCCCCCCCTCCCTTGTCACTGTCATTATTCCACCCCGGCACCCCCCTCCCTTGTCACTCTCATTATTCCACCCCGGGACCCCCCTCCCTTGTCACTCTCATTATTCCACCCCCCCTCCCTTGTCACTCTCATTATTCCACCCCGGCACCCCTCTCCCTTGTCACTGTCATTATTCCACCCCGGCACCCCCCTCCCTTGTCACTGTCATTATTCCCCCCCTCCCACCTCCCTTGTCACTCTCATTATTCCCCCCCCCTCCCTTGTCAATGTCATTATCCCCCCCCTTCTCAATGTCATTATTCCCCCCCCCTCCCTTGTCAATGTCATTTCCCCCCCCCTTGTCAATCTCATTAGTCCCCCCACACACACACCTCTAATGTAGCGTGGCCGAGCTAAGTGAGCACTTCCTGTCAGTCCGGCCGGGTACAGGCTACATTAACAAAAGCACAGAGCAGACACACAGAAGGCGCAGGCTGCGCAGCTATGAGCCGGCGGCCGGAGATTCAGGAGGCGCAGCATGAGGGGCGCCGCCGGCCAAACTTATATAACCAATTTTTATTTATTTTTTTACACCGACACAGGCGCCCCCTGCTAAATGGCGCCCTAGGCGACTGCCTAAGTCGCCTTACTGGTGGCGCCGGCCCTGCGTAGTATCTAGCGTCTGCCAGAATACTCTTAGTGGCTCCGCCACTTGCACTTCAAATTTTCGGCACTGCCCCTATAATGTAGCTATATGCGCGGCGTCTGCAGTTCGCCGTGCATCTATTAGCCATAATTTTTAAAAGACAAAAGAATGCAGCTCCCCCGACATGTTTCACCGCTAGATGCGGCGTCTTCAGGGGAAAAGGAGCTACTATCACCTCATTTTTTTTTTTTCTCACCCACTGTATTTCACTTTGCACTTCCAAGTTATTTAACATTTATTTATTCAGATAGTATGAAAGTCCTGTTTTTAGATATACAGTGCTGTATTCTGACTACTATACAACATTATTTTATTAGAAACATCATCTGTGTATGAAATCAACACCCCATGATCCCTCATTACCTCCACATCTACCATTGGGGGGAGAAAGATGACCCCCAGACACATTATTCTTTGTCTACTTCTAGGGTTCATCAAAGTTTTGTTTAATATGTATGGGCACCTTAAAGAGGACTTGTAATCTATCTAGACATGTCTGTTTAGCAATTATTTCCATCCCCTAACGATTCTGGATCATCTGTCCTAATAACTCTATGTTGTGCTATTCCTCTGTTATTCTTGCTGGAGGTCACAAGTCAATTACAAGTTTATAATGAAGGTCTAAATGGGTATTACCAGTTGGGGGGTGTCCCTGCACAGTCTGACACTATCCAGTCAGTGCTGTCAGTGTCAGAATTATAAAGGAATGGCACAACACAGAGTCATAAGAATAGATGCTCCAGATTGGTTAGTGCATGGGAAATGTAGGTAGTTACTAAAACAGACATGTCAGGAGAGGAAGCAGGTCCTGTTTATAAGGAATCTATACACTGACATATTATATACAGTAAGATTACTATTAGTCTTTATAAGTCGTGCCCTTCTTTTGAACATAATTTACGTAACTTTGTAAATGCACTTTTTTTATATGAAAAAGATATCTAAATATACATATTACAAACCTAAAGGAAAAGCACAAATAATCACAATGAGACTGCTGTATCCAATCATACATCCTTCGAAGTAATCAATGGTAGTGAGAGGAACACAAGGTGGTACCATTGTAGATGATGATTTATTTGGCTGAGGACATGGATCACCTAAAAATGGAAAGATATTAGATTGGAAGTGGTTTTTATTTAAATACATCTCAGAACCTCAGAGAAAAGAACGATCTTGTGAAAGTATTTTGATGGTACTTTCAAACTCCTTAGGGTGACCTACTGTGTTTACTATTCATTTATCTAATCAATTATCTGACTAACTATCACCTTTTGTGGCATTATATGGGGGGGGGGGGTCCACTTTCTGACAGACACTATACATGATGGCATTATCTGGCTGGTAGTTTGTTAAAGGGGCTGTCCGAGTTATGAAAAAAAAAAATATATAGCACTGTAAATCTGATGGTCAGCAATATATAACTGAGCTAAGCAAGTTTTCAGCAAAAAAAAAAAATCTATTTTCTCATTTCCCTGGTTCTCTACTGGCCCTTTGTTTACCTGCAATAACAACAATCTCTGCCCCTCCCCCTGCTCTGCAAAGGGAGTGAATACAAGTGCTGCCCTGAGTGACATGTCTGCCTGCTGGGAGACTTAGCAGCATGTTGTAAGTGTCGGACTACAGGTCCCATCTGTATAATGACACTGCTGATACACACAGGATCTTCTCCCTACCTGTTCTTGTGCAATGCTCTCCAGAACTCTTGTGTTAGTTCTTGTGCCCAGCATTTGTCTCCTCACTGCCTGCAGCTACTCAGTAAAGCCTTCAGCCCTGAGTCAGTGCAGCTGAAAGGGTTAAGAATCCAGGGAGAGAGCAGACAGCAGCAGACGGCAGTGCAAGGGGGTCTGGTGTACAAACTCATATCTGTTCTCTCAGGCTTGTGCACCATCAGAGCAGAGAGAGAAGTCAGACCTGCTAAAATGTGAAGTCTCACGGTCGTTTTGCGGCGAACTTTGCGTGTTTGTGATTCGCCGAACATGCGAACATATGGAGAAATTTGCGCCCGCCATATTCATTTACATTGTGAAGAACTTTGACCCATGACACATCCATCAGATGGTACAGGACAGCCAATTGAGAAGTTTCAGCACGTGGACACACCCCCTACCTTATAAATAAACCTGATCTGGCCGCCATTTTACATTCAGTGTTTTGCCAGTGTAGGGAGAGGTTGCTGTGTGGAGCAGGGACAGGCTGTTAGGGATACCAAACGCTAGCTAATAGGGCGACAAAAATCATTTTAAGCACTAGTATAGGTGTGCTATAAATATGTGTGATACACAGAGGGGTGTGATATACTTATAATATACTTTTATAATGAGTCAAAAATACATAGATCTATATAGTGATCACCTGGAAGTCAGGGGCCTAGGGGCTAGGGGCTTACTAGGGCCATTTTTATATAGGGTAAGGTTCCGGATGGGGTCGCTCTTATCAGGGCGGGTGGTCTGTGGTTAGGCTATCAGGGCCAGAATAGCACCCCCCTGTTGTCAGGGACAGTTCTTTGCCCAACCTGTCCTTCAATACCACATCATCATCTAGCCCAGGGATGGATGTTTTTTTGCTTTCCCTCCTGGATTCATCGATGTGCACTGGAACCCCCCAGATTGTGGTAGGACATATGGTTTCTCATTTGGTGCCGCCGAGCACCTGATTTAGTGCCATCGAGCACTTGTTATTGCCTACCACATCTATGCTTTTTGGTTAACTTTAATAATTTAATATATTTTCATTTTGAGGGATATCTTTACCATTCACACTCCCGAAAAATGGGTCCGCATCTGTTCCGCAATTTTGCGGAACGGGTGCAGACCCATTCATTTTCAATTGGGCCGGAATGTGCTGTCCGCATTTGCGGATCCACATCTGCATTTAAGGATCCGCACTTCCACATCTGTGCTTCCGTTTCCGCAAAAAAATAGAACATGTCCTATTCTTGTCCGCAATTGCAGACAAGATTAGGCATTTTCCATTATAGTGCCGGCGTTGTGCGGTCCACAAATTGCAGAATGCACATTGCCGGTGTCGGTTTCGGATCCGCAAAACACTTACGGACGTGTGAATGGACCCTCATAGTAAAATTATTAAAGGTTACGTTTTATCTTCATGTATATTCTAATGGATTGCCTTCCTTGTACAATGTTATAATATACTTTCTATGTTAGAAAGTATATTATAGTGTATTTGTATTGTGCGGCAGTTGTGTGCGGTAATGCTGCGATACTGCAGGTATATAGAGGGACAAGCGTTATTGGAACAAATAATTTGTACTGGTGTGATATACCAGTCGTCCCCCAAAAAAACTGATTGAAGCGGGGTGTTATATACCAATATACTTTCTTTATAGTGCATCAAGTTCATCAAGCTCATCACTAACAATCAATAGAAGTAACAGCCACAGGTCATATTAGGCAGCAGAGGGTAAGAGAACAGTAAACAGGTAGAGTTTGGTACACAGGCAGACAACAGAACAGCACACATTTGCAGGGAACTTAGCAAGCCAAGGAACCGTTTTCTCAGGCTCCTTCTCACAGGGGAAGGTGACTAAAGTAACCCAGGACTATCAGCCATTGGCTGGTAAAGATTAGGTCATGCATGCTGGCACCTTAAGAGCCAGAGGGAGCATACATGTGTGCCCTACAGGCATGAGAGGAGATGCCAAGCTGGGCTAGCAGGCTGCAGCTTAGCTGGAGGCCAGCACCGCCTGGAAAAGGACATTAGAAGGTGGTCTTGAGCTGCTGACAGGGTGAAAGGAGACACCCCCCCCCCCCCCCCATGCTTTCTCTTCTTTTCTTCTTTGATCCAGATTACTGCAGAACATTTTTCAGAAGAACAGGGCTAGCAAATCCTAAACCTCACTAGAGAGCTAGAGAGGCAAGACCTACATGTGTGAGCTCCTGCCAAGTAGGCCTAAAGAGAAGCCTCATCCAGGAAACATCATTCCTGAGACTGAAAAGCTACCTGACAACAAGCTAACTGAGAGACCACAACTGAGGGAAAAAGAACAGACATACATACCAGGTTTAGAACCATCAAAGCCATGCATTGGATTCAGACAGTAAAGTACTGCTCGTTTATGGCTTTAAGATTTTTCTGCTTGTGGAAAGGGTTAATTATCTCCACCACTCGCCACGCACTGGTGAACCAAATCTAAGATCTGCACCCCTCAGACTGGGAATTGCAGAAACAGTTAATGAGAATAGAACTGCATGCATGTTTCTATTTCAAAGGATTTCAAAGAGTGAGACTCAGACTACCACCATCATTGCCGCTGCTTATACGCAGCCAATGGGTAAAGTAACCTCTGTGATATACCTCAGGACTGTGCCATTTACCGCTATTTGTACTTCCACTCTCATCATCTATTCAGTAAAGAGAAACTTTTTTTAATCTTATTAAACTGGGGCTGGCCATTGTTCTATCATCCGTCGGCCCTACACCTGTCCTCCTGCCTTGCAACCTGCCAACTGTTCACCATCAAATGCGCCCCAACTAAAGGTCCAGGATGTGCCCTGAGAAAAGAAAGGATGGCCCCTAAAGTTACTGTACAGGCCCCAGGGAGGGCAAGAGTGAGGACAGCCACTGTGAACCATTACTACTCCTATCTGTGCCACAACTACTGCTCCTATTCTCCTCACAGTACTCCCCATGCTCAGCTTTCCTTTCATTAAACCTTTTTAGGAAAATGAAAGCTGTGCTGAGATTGGCTGTTAATCTTCAACCAATACTGTTTACAGAACAGATACTGGATACATACAATGTACTTACTGTTGCCATAATGTAGGTTATATAGATATATAATAAAGGGAGTAGATACTGGAGATTTATAATATACCTACTGTGACCACAGATTATACAATGGGCCCCATTTATCAAGACTGTAAAAAAAAATATAAATTTGTTTATTGCCCATAGCAATCAATCTTAGTTTCCATTTCTCAAACTGCTCTGGTGAAATGAGTGCTGTTCTGTGATTGATTGCTATCAGCAACAACAAAAAAATCTTTTAGACAGTTTTATAAATCTCCTTCACTAAATAAAGTTTATATGTAAAATAGCACATTTGTTATAACAGTCCATGCAGTGAGATGAGAAGCAGGCTGATAAGCCAAGCCTCAGCAGTTACAGTTAGCACTATACATCTCTCCTTTAACCTGCCATGTGACCACTGCAACTAGTCAGAGAAGAAGTAAGTTGTTGACAAGACAACGCAACTTGCCTTTTATATATTAGTATGATTCCTATTTGCTATAGCATCTTCCTATAGACATAAACCCACTACCCCATTACATTGCTACCTCTAAGTGATAACATATTCCATTGTAGAAGTAGAGGAAACTAGAGGAACAAATATAAAAAAGTGAGTCATGGGTATGTTCCTAAATTTGAACTTACCATCAACCCAAGTGAATACATTCTCCTGGATATCTCCAAATTCTGCTGTGGTAACTGCTAATATGACATCATGGAATGAAGTATTCTTAATCTTTACTATTTCATCTGTAGTAAATAATCTATAGCAAAAACAATATAAAATTATATAATAAACTGAAACCTAAAATGTGAATATGGCAATACAAGAGTATTATATAATGAGCAAATACCCAATATTTCTTAGTTTTGATGCCTTGGAAAGAAGGTTGGCAACAAATATGACAGCCAGTCATATTCTAACTCTTGAAATCTGAAAAGCACCACTGCAATGGAAGCTACTGTATATTGTTACGACATATAAATTGATGAACAGGATATTTAACATCTTGACACTTCTGTAAGTATATTATCTATTACTATTAGACAGGCAGTAAAGGACAATTCTGTTTTGTACTGCTTTGAACAAACGGGGGGGGGGGGGGGGTTTCTGAGGACTATTTCTTAGGCTGTGATTGACCTACAGCCACATCTAAAGCTGACAATCTAAGCTTTAAAACAAGACCAAACTCCCAAGACTATCCATGATACATCACAAATTACCACCCTTTGAAATGGACCCCAGTGAGAGCTGCATATATCTTCAGCTTTCACTCCCAACCCATTTTCTAAAGGCTGTATCTCCTGATGAACCTCAGCTAACACTAAGAAAAAAAGACAATGCAACAGGCAGCACTCTGCAAACACAAATAAAGTACAATAATGCCATAATTATAGAAAACATCTAAACAGCTAAATAAGCCCACCCTTTATCCGGCTATGATTTTAGCTAACCTGGAGGAGGAGGAAGGGGGCAGAGGGGTAGTGCTGATAGTCTGCAGGAGGACAGATATGGTCGCAGGTGGGGGGGTGTAACATAGATTTCTGTGCATGTTATCTATCCCCTTTCCCCATAAATCAGATGGGTGTGTGAGAGAAGATCAGGGCCGGACTGGCCTACCGGGATACCGGGAAATTTCCCGGTGGGCCGCCGGCCCTGGGGCTGCTTTAAGATGTGCCTGCACTTTTTCTGCGGCCGGCGGGCCGAATCCGAAAGCTAGCCTCAGTCTGATGTAGTTAGTGGTGGCCGCACTGGCAGGTGGGTGGAGCTGAGCAGGCCAGCAGGCCGGCCGGCCGGCCTCCGTGGGAGCGGCACTGCTCCCTCCGACCACCTGGTGTCGCTGTGAGCGCCGGCAGCCCGTGATCCTGAGGCTCTGGCTGTCCTGTGTGTGGCCGCCCCTCTCTTCCTGCAAGTGGCCTCAGGCTCCCGCCGCCTCACCAGATTCAAATATGCCGGGCCCAGGCCGCAGACCGGAAGCAGAGCCCGACCCCTGTGTATGCCGCCGTCACCGATGTAAACAGCCCTGGGGGTAAGAAGGGGCCAGGCTGTGCCCACATGTGACTGTGCAGTCTGTCAGGGTTATGTAGTGTATATTATTTACATACAGTCTTATAATTTATAAGACTGTATGCACACTAATATACACTACATAACCCTGACAGCCTGCACAGTCACATGTGGGCACAGCCCTGGCATCCAATACATATCACAGAGAGCTATACTGTGCATTATAAGCTATACTGCACAGTATAGCTCTCTGTGACATGTATTGGATGCCAGGGCTGTGCCCACATGTGACTGTGCAGGCTGTCAGGGTTATGTAGTGTATACTATTAGTTTACATACAGTCTCCAGTTTACAGGAATCTCCAGGAGTGACATCGGCTGGGCAGATCAGCTTCTAGGATCTGGGCTCCATGGGCCCTCTGTGGCCCTCACATGCTTCTTTATGCATCACAGCAAGGAGATTGGGGCAGTTGACAGCAGGGCTCTGGCTAGAGGTAGCACTTTGTGAAAGGTTGTCACACAGGTTGTCAGGGGCTGGGAGTGGAGAACATCTTGGTGTGTAACCTGGTGTCACTGTGCTGTACCAAGGATCTGCTGGGCATGGTGCCTCCACAGAGGGCAGGGAATCAGATTGACTGAGGAGGGCTTGTACTTTGGAGAAGAATATGTGGCTTCATGTGACAGAGCAGATGAATCGCACAGAGGAGTGTGTGGATGAGGCTACGTTGTGTCTCCAGGAGCTCTGCCCCTGACATCTCCAAGTGACAGACACTGCTGGACCCCTCTGGCACCCTGCACACAATATAAATGCACAGTATAGCTTTCCCTGATATTTATTGGATGCCAGGGCCATGCCCACATGTGGCGAGTGGCGGTGCATTATACACAGCAGCACGGTGTCCGGTACTCACACAAAGACGTGGTAGACAAATGCCCAGCCCCGGGGTCTCTCCAGCACGTTGCACAGGTAGTTATGCAGCCTCCGGTACTTCACGTTCCTCCGGCAGCTCTGGCTGCTGTTGTACGACAGCGGCTTCCCCAATTAGCTCATGCAAGCTCCCTGCTTCCCATGGCGGCTCTCCTGCAAGCCCCCTCCCGGTCCCACACCGCTGCCCCTGCCAGTGTCACTGGTGCCCAGGAGAAGCAGCCCGTCCTTTCTACTGGAGTTCAACAGCACCCTGTTGCCCCGACCCGTAGTAACGGTCCCTGCCCCTGCCTTTACCTCCAGAGCTGCTTTTTATCCAGAGCCTCCCACATCACCTCCACTATGGTTGCGGGACATGGCATCACCGGTGTGGGCACAGAGGGCTCCGGGTGCATGCACAGAGCAGACCTGGGGACAGGGTGGCAGCGCTTCCTGGCTTCAGACTGTCAGATCTGATCACAAGTTGGCACCAGCCATACATACAGGAAGGCTCTGTGTGCAGGGTGCCAGGGGGGTCCAGCAGTGTCTATCACTTGGAGATGTCAGGGGCAGAGCTCCTGGAGACACGACGTATCCTCATCCACACACTCTTCTGTGCGATTCCTCTGCTCTGTCACATGAAGCCACATATTCTTCTCCAAAGTACAAGCCCTCCTCAGTCCATCTGATTCCCTGCCCTCTGTGGAGGCACCATGCCCAGCAGATCCTTGGTACAGCACAGTGACACCAGGTTACACACCAAGATGTTCTCCACTCCCAGCCCCTGACAACCTGTGTGACACCCTTTCACAAAGTGCTACCTCCAGCCAGAGCCCTGCTGTCAACTGCCCCAATCATCTCCTTGCTGTGATGCATAAAGAAGCATGTGAGGGCTACAGAGGGCCCATGGAGCCCAGATCGTAGAAGCTGATCTGCCCAGCCGATGTCACTCCTGGAGAGTCCCTTGCTGCTCTCTGTACAGGAGGGGACAGTGATCACACAGCTCTCTGCATCCAGCAGGCTGCTCAGCCTCCACACAGGCAGCTCCCAGCAGTCTACTGTGCCTTCATACATAGAAGCCTGGAGGTCACTTCCAGGCAGCTGAAACTCCATGCATGGTGGTCAGAGTGGCTGTGAGAAGCTTGGAGCCCACCACCTCCAGGCAGCTGCACTTCAAAAACTTTCCAGGAGAATCCAGCAACTCTGTGACAGCAGGAAGGGGTTGCCAGTCACTCACTTGTCCCTGTGCAGCCTGCAGCTCCAGTCCTTCTCCTGGTGCTGCTGCTGACATACATTCAAGGGGGACAGAAGGGGAAGGGGGGGAAGGCCAGGTACTTACAGGAGGACTATATCTGAGTATAAATTAAAGGGGTTGTTCGGGTTCAGAGCTGAACTCGGACATACCTCCATTTTCACCCAGGCAGCCCCCCTGACTTGAGCATCGGAGCAGTTCATGCTCCGATGCTCTCCTTTGCCCTGCGCTAAATCGCGCAGGGCAAAGGCATTTTTTGAAGATCTGGTGATGTACTGGGGCTCTCCATGGGGCTGCCAGGAAGCCCAGTGACGTCACCGTCACTGATGGCCGGGATTTAGCGCTGCCCTAGCCAGTAAAACGGTAATATGAACAATGGGGGTTCTACAAAAGAGCTATTGTGGGGCAAAGTTCATATTCGTGTTTAAAATGAATGCTTTCCCCTTTTATAAACAAGTAAATAATGACGCAACGCTGTGGGGCTGGTGTGCAACTTTTTCCAGGGCTGGTTTTTATCCCCAGTCCGGCCCTGGAGAAGATGAGCACTTGTTCATCTAAGTATCCCTCTGCGCCTAATTAGCTAATTCATTGAGGTAATGAAAGTTCCTACGGTATAATGTCCCTTCTGTCCGTACCCAATTTTTAGCATAAAACAGGAGGAGCACTTGTCTAGCGATACAAGTTATACACAGCATTAATAGGGGCTATCACTAGACAGGAATATCTAATATATTTCTGACTGATGGAAAAGGTTTCCATTAATCAATAAAGACATAAAAGATTATTTTCCATTAGCTTTACAAAATGAACCAGTATGACAATCCAGGGCAAACTAAGCTCCTGCACAGCTTAGTTTAGGGGTAGCACTGAAGTAGGTGTCTTGTATGTTTTTTTTTTTCTCCCCGCTAAGAAAAAAAACGAATATATTGTACTGTATGTACCCCAAAATTGTTCCTATAAAAATTAGAGGGGGAAAATGTTACTGGATAAAATTAGTCACATCACTAAGTGGTTAAAATGCTATTTCCTTCCTGGAAATGTCATTTTTTTAATTGTAGATTTTGAATTTTTCTGTGAGCAATAAAAAAATGACATTGCCAGGAATGTTTTTCCAATTTTGATGTGACAGTTGGGGAAGTTAAATGCAATGGGTGGCTGCTTCTTCCTTTATGTGTGGCTTTCCTCATAGGAGAGGACCCAGTGTCTGCAACACATTCATGATACCTGCTAGAGAAGAGCGAATCAATTCATCTCATCAAGCAGAGTTCTACACCTGCAATGAGGTGTCTCCAAAGCTGAGGATGCTCCCCCTGCCACTTGTTAAGGCCTCTTGCACACGAAAAAAAAATATTTCCGTTTATGTTCAGTTTTTTGCGTTCCGTATACGGACCGTATACGGAATGATTCATTTCAATGGATCTGTAAAAAAAAAAGCGGAAGGTACTCCGTATGCCTTCAGTTTCCGTATTTCCGTTTTTCCGTTCGGTTCAAAGATAGATGTTCTATTATTATCTGCATAACGGACAAGGATAGTACTGTTCTATCAGGGGCCAGCTGTTCTTTTCCGTAAAAAACGGAATGCACGCGGAATGCACACGGACATCATGCGTATTTTTTGCAGATCAGTTTTTTGACGCAAAATACTGAAAAAGCCATACGGTCGTGTGCACAAGGCCTAACAGGGCTGGACATCTTCTCTGGCCTTAGGAATCTTGCACCTGCACCACTGTTCCGAGTAGTGGCACAAGCATACAGGCTTTGCTGCCCGGAAATATAGCGGCACATGAAGTAGCGGAAGCAGAGGTTCTTCATTTTTATGGGTTTTGTTTTTACAGCGTTTCCTATGTGGTAAAACCATTCATTCTCCAGGTCAGTACAATAAACAATGATAACACATTTGTATATATATTTTTTGAGTTTTAATACAAAAAAAAAGCCACATTTTTTATTTGCATCGCCATATTCTCACTACGGTTGAACAAAGTTTTGAAAAATTTGATTCAACGAACTTCAATAAGAAATTTGATTCGTTACTAATTAATTTGTCGCAAATCGTGATAAATCAGGTATACCCAGGCCACTCTGCCTAATCATATTCATCCTATTTGGTGCCCCAATCTCAGTGTGAAGGCTGAAACTGCAGGGACGGTGCACGGAGAGGGTATCACAGTGTGCATTGCATTCTACTGTACCCACATTCATAGTTAATCCCTTCTGTAGATACTGTGCCATCAGTATTACAGGCAACTGTAATTTATCGCCGTCTACATCACTGTGCAGTGCACCAAGTTTCATATCTAATCTATTCTGTTAAACAAAAAGAAAAGCATATAGCACCCTTCAGTATAGCCAAAATCCCATGTGCACCACTGCAGGAGCTGTGTCCAAATGGCTCCTTAGTGAAACTAAATAAAGAAGTGGAGGAAACTCCAATAATGTAGTGGGCAAAAACAAACTTCTTTAAATGCATGCGTGCATACGTGGGAGTCCAAACTCATGCTTTTTAATCCCTTTTGTTAGCTGTAGATTTACTGTGCGTCAGTATTACAGGTGAATGTTAACGTCAGGAATAAATTATCATTGTGGACTTAACCATGCAGTGCTCCAAGATTCAAGTAGTGGCCCCATGACAGAATAAGGAGGGTGGCAGCAGCAGCAGGAGCAGTGACTGTAGTGGTCTCATGATAGAGTGGGGAGTGGGGGTAGCAGCAGTGCATTAAGCCTGTGTTCATATCACTGTTTATTTTTCCTTTCTTCTGAACTGTCAGAAGAACAGAAAACGAAAAAAAAGTGACGCCTGTATTTTGAGCATCCATAAAGCCTCTTTCAGATGGTCAGTATGTGATCAGTAATTGTAAGTAGAGATGAGTGAATCGAAGCTGATGAAGTCGAATTCGTTCCGAATTTCAGGAAAAATTTGATTCTGAACAAATGCAAATTTCCTTGTGCTTCGTGGTAATGAATCGCAATTTTTATTAACATGGCGGCTAGCCGGCTACAATGGCGGCTAAAATAGCGGCTACACATGTGAGGACATGGGGCAAGGATCTCTGGGAAGGCGGGATGACCCATAATGCCATGCATGCAGCCAATCAGCAGCCAGCCAGCCTGGTGATGTCACAGCCCTATAAATACGGCAGCCATCTAAGAGTCTGACATTCACTATCGTACTTTGTTCTGGGACAGACGTGTATGCAGGCGCTAGGGAGAGTGTAAGAAAAACTAATGTTAAAAAAAAAAAGGAAAGAAGCGATTTACTAGTGCAGGGAAAGGATAGTGAGAGGAATCATTTCACAGTCAGGGAGAGAAGTGTGCACATGCGAGGGAGAGTCATAGGAAAATCCTCATTGTGAAAAAAAGCAATTTACAAGTGCAGGGAAACATTACTTGGGGATCCAGATAGTCTCATAGTACCTCTCTGTTATTCCAGCAATTAGTTATTGGGGTGCAAGTGCTATGTTGAAAAGCCTTTAGTGGCTTTTATCTGTGGAAAAAGATAAATATATACACAGGTCACTTTTGCTGTTAACTGCGCTGATATTATTTAGTGGCCTATTTCAATACAATATAAGAAATATTTGCGAGGGTCACTTTTGCTTATTTGCGCTAAAAGAGTTTATTGCCATATTTCTAGAGAAAAAGGGAAAAATAGACTATGTTAATATTTGCTGTTATTTGTGCTAAAAGCGTTTCTTGTCATTTTTCACTACAATATGAGAAAAATAGACTTAGTTCACATTTGGTGTTATTTGCGCTGAAAGCGTTTCTTGTCATATTTCTTACAATATGAGAAAAATTGACGCAGTTCACATTTGGTGTTATTTACACTAAAAAAGGATTATTGCTATATTTCTAGAGAAAAAGAGAAAACTAGACTAAGTTCATATTTGCTGCTATTTGCGCTAAAAGCATTTCTTGTCATATTTTACTACAATACGAGAAAAATAGACGCAGTTCACATTTGGTGTTATTTGCGCTAAAAGAGTTTGTCATATTTCTAGAGAAAAAGAGAAAAATATTTGCAGTTCACTTTTTCTGTTATGTACTTAGAAATCATTTAGTGGCCTATTTTAGTCCAATACGAGAAATATATATGCAGTTCAGTTTTTCTGTTATTTACGCTAAAATAGTTTAGTTGCCAATTTCAAATCCTTTAGTTGCCTATCAGTAAAAAAAGATAAATATATTTGGCGCTTTTAGGGGAATTTTAATTTTCTTTTGATTCATTTAGTTCAGCTAAAAGTATGTCAGACAGAAGTGCCAGGCCCTGCACAGGGGAGTGTCAGAGGTGTAAATGATTCTGGCACAGGCACAGGTCGCAGCAGAGTTAGGGGGCGTGGCAGAAGGGGTTTCTTCCCGAGGATTCAGGTCTAGAGTTGAGCGAACACCTAGATGTTCGGGTTCCGGGAGTTCGGCCGAACTTTAAAAAAAAGTTCAGGTTTGGGACCCGAACTTGATCCGAACTTTGACCCGAACCCCATTGAGCTCAATGGGGACCGGAACTTCACTTTATTATTTTCCGTTATACCATGGTTATAACCGAAAATAATAGTATTAGCTTTTTCAGATCTGAGTTTTCACGATCGTGAAAACTCAGATCCGACAGTATATTCTAACACAGAGGCGTTCCCATGGTGATGGGGACGCTTCAAGTTAGAATATACTAAGAACTGTGTACATAACTGCCCCCTGCTGCCTGGCAGCACCCGATCTCTTACAGGGGGCTGTAATCCACACAATTAACCCCTCAGGTGCCACCAATGATGGGGGGGAGGGGGGTTGTTAACCAATGATTTTAACCACCTCCGGACCGCCGAACGCAGCGACGCGTCCTGGAGGTGGTTGATTCATTCCTCCTGGACGCATATATGCGTCCTCTCGCGAGACGCGAGATTTCCTGTGAACGCGAGCACACAGGCGCGCGCATTCACAGGATCGGAAGGTAAGCAAGTGGATCTCCAGCCTGCCAGCGGCGATCGTTCACTGGCAGGCTGGAGATGCGATTTTTTTTAACCCCTAACAGGCATATTAGACGCTGTTTTGATAACAGCGTCTAATATACCTGCTACCTGGTCCTCTGGTGGTCCCTTTTGCTTGTATCGACCACCAGAGGACACAGGCAGCTCAGTAATATGTAGCACCAAACACCACTACACTACACCCCCCCTGTCACTTATTAACCCCTTATTAACCCCTGATCACCCCATATAGACTCCCTGATCACCCCCCTGTCATTGATCACGCCCCTGTCATTGATCACCCCCCTGTAAGGCTCCATTCAGAGGTCCGTATTGATTTTTACGGATCCACTGATACATGGATCGGATACGCAAAACACATACGGACATCTGAATGGAGCCTTACAGGGGGGTGATCAATGACGGGGGTGATCACCCCATATAGACTCCCTGATCACCCCCCTGTCATTGATCACCCCCCTGTAAGGCTCCATTCAAACGTCCGTATGTTTTTTACGGATCCACGGATACATGGATCGGATCCGCAAAACACATACGGACATCTGAATGGAGCCTTATAGGGGGGTGATCAATGACAGGGGGGTGATCACCCCATATAGACTCCCTGATCACCCCCCTGTCATTTATCACTCCCCCTGTAAGGCTCCATTCAAACGTCCGTTTTTTTTTTACGGATCCACGGATACATGGATTGGATCCGCAAAACACATACGGACATCTGAATGGAGCCTTATAGGGGATGATCAATGACAGAGGGGTGATCACCCATATAGACTCCCTGATCACCCCCCTGTCATTGATCACCCCCCTGTCATTAATCACCCCCCTGTAAGGCTCCATTCAAACGTCCGTATGTTTTTTACGGATCCACGGATACATGGATCGGATCCGCAAAACCATACAGACATCTGAATGGAGCCTTATAGGGGGGTGATCAATGGCAGGGGGGTGATCACCCCATTTAGACTCCCTGATCACCCCCCTGTCATTGATCACCCCCCTGTCATTGATCACCCCCCTGTAAGGCTCCATTCAAAGTCCATATATTTTTTACGGATCCACGGATACATGGATCGGATCCGCAAAACACATACGGACATCTGAATGAAGCCTTATAGGGGGGTGATCAATGACAGGGGGGTGATCACCCCATATAGACTCCCTGATCACCCCCCTGTCATTGATCACCCCCTGTCATTGATCACCCCCCTGTAAGGCTCCATTCAGACATTTTTTTGGCCCAAGTTAGCGGAAATTTTTTTTTTTTTTCTTACAAAGTCTCATATTCCACTAACTTGTGACAAAAAATAAAAACATCCATGAACTCACTATGCCCATCACGAAATACCTTGGGGTGTCTTCTTTCCAAAATGGGGTCACTTGTGGGGTAGTTATACTGCCCTGGCATTTTAGGGGCCCGAATGCGTGAGAAGTGGTTTGAAATCAAAATCTGTAAAAAATGGCCGGTGAAATCCGAAAGGTGCTCTTTGGAATGTGGGCCCCTTTGCCCACCTAGGCTGCAAAAAAGTGTCACACATCTGGTATCACCGTACTCAGTAGAAGTTGGGCAATGTGTTTTGGGGTGTCTTTTTACATATATCCATGCTGGGTGAGAGAAATATCTTGGCAAAAGACAACTTTTCAATTTTTTTTATACAAAGTTGGCATTTGACCGAGATATTTATCTCACCCAGCATGGGTATATGTAAAATGACACCCCAAAACACATAGTTCAACTTCTCCTGAGTACGGCGATACCAGATGTGTGACACTTTTTTGCAGCCTAGGTTGGCAAAGGGGCCCAGATTCCAAAGAGCACCTTTCGGATTTCACCGGCCATTTTTTTTACAGATTTTGATTTCAAACTACTTCTCACGCATTCGGGCCCCTAAAATGCCAAGGCAGTATAACTACCCCACAAGTGACCCCAATTTGGAAAGAAGACACCCCAAGGTATTTCGTGATGGGTATAGTGAGTTCACGGAAGTTTTTATTTTTGTCACAAGTTTGTGGAATATGAGACTTTGTAAGAAAAAATATATTAAAAAAAATCATCATTTTCCGCTAACTTGTGACAAAAAATAAAAAGTTCTATGAACTCACTATGCCCATCAGCGAATTCCTTAGGGTGTCTACTTTCCGAAATGGGGTCATTTGTGGGGTGTTTGTACTGTCTGGCCATTGTAGAACCTCAGGAAACATGACAGGTGCTCAGAAAGTCAGAGCTGCTTCAAAAAGCGGAAATTCACATTTTTGTACCATAGTTTGTAAACGCTATAACTTTTACCCAAACATTATTTTTTTATCAAAGACATGTAGAACAATAAATTTAGAAAAAAATTTATATATGGATGTTGTTTTTTTTGCAAAATTTTACAACTGAAAGTGAAAAATTTCATTTTTTTGCAAAAAAATCGTTAAATTTCGATTAATAACAAAAAAAGTAAAAATGTCAGCAGCAATGAAATACCACCAAATGAAAGCTCTATTAGTGAGAAGAAAAGGAGGTAAAATTCATTTTGGGTGTTAAGTTGCATTACCGAGCAATAAACGGTGAAAGTAGTGTAGGTCAGAAGTGTAAAAAGTGGCCTGGTCATTAAGGGTGTTTAAGGTAGGGGAGCTGAGGTGGTTAATTAGGGGGGGGAGAGGGGAGGCCGCACTGGACACCAATGATTTTAATACTGAGGAGAGAGGGGGAATGGCCTGATCTCTTACAGGGGGCTGTGATCCGCACAATTAACCCCTCAGGTGCGGCACCTGAGGGGTTAATTGTGCGGGTCACAGCCCCCTGTAAGAGATCAGGTGCTGCCAGGCAGCAGGGGGCCGTTATGTCCACAGTTCTCAGTATATTCTAACTTGAAGCGTCCCCATCACTATGGGAACGCCTCTGTGTTAGAATATACTGTCGGATCTGAGTTTTCACGATCTAACTCAAATCCGATGGTATATTCTAACATAGAGGCGTTCCCATGGTGATGGGGACGCTTCAAGTTAAAATATATCATCGGATTGGAGAAAACTCCGATCTGATGGTATATTAATATTACCCGAACACCGAACCCGATTCCAAACTTTTACTGAAATGTTCGGGTTCGGGTGCCGAACACCGTAAAGTTCGGTACAAACCCGAACTTTACAGTTCGGGTTCGCTCAACCTTACTCAGGTCCACATGTCAGCTATCGGTCGTGTCTTGACCAGCAACCCAGCGGTTCTTGATTGGTTTACTGGATCTTCGACTTCGTCGTAAGTGACAGCAGCACCAGCAGCCTGAGTCTAGAGTTGTTGATGAGCAGCTTTCTTCACCCGCATAGAGAAGAAACTACAGCAGGTAGACCTGGAGCAGGACCTGAACCAGCAGGTGGTGGCATACTTTGACAGCACCCTGCCAGCCATCATAGAAGATCCGCTGGACTACTGGGCAGCCAAACTGGATTTGTGGTCGCAACTGGCTGAGTTTGCCCTGGAAAAGTTGTCCTGCCCGGCCAGTAGTGTGGCATAAGAGCGGGTGTTTAGTGCAGTGGGGGCCATAGTTACCACAAGGAGAACTTTCCTGTCCACCCAAAATGTGTGAAGACTTACTTTTGTCAAGATGAATCAGGCATGGATCAGCCAGGATTTCCACCCACCAATGCCTGATGCATCAGATTAGATCGTCCATCTCAACACTATGTCACCTTGCCACTCTGTGGTATCATGCTGCTGCTGTTGCTGCCATGTCCACACTATGTCATCATGCCACTCTGTGGCTTCCTGATGCTGCCATCTCCACACTATGTCACCATTCCACTTTGTGGCCCCCTGATGCTGCCATGTCCACACTATGTCACCTTGCCACTCTGTGGCATCATGCTGCTGTTGCTGCCATCTCCACACTATCTCACCTTGCCACTTTGTGGCCTCCTGATGCTGCCATGTCCATACTATATTACCTTGTCACTCTGTGGTATCATGCTGCTGCTGTTGCTGCCATCTCCACACTATGTCACCGTGCCACTTTGTGGCCTCCTGATGCTACCATGTCTACACTATGTCACCTTGCCACTGTGGTATCATGCTGCTGCTGTTGCTGCAATCTCCACACTATGTCACCTTGCCACTTTGTGGCCTCCTGATGCTGCAATGTCCACACTAGGTCACCTTGCCACTCTGTGGTATCATGCTGCTGCTCTTGCTGCCACCTCCACACAATGTCACCTTGCCACTCTGTGGCCTCCTGATGCTGCCATGTCCACACTATGTCACCTTGACACTCTGTGATATCATGCTGCTGTTGCTGCCATCTCCACACTATGTCACCTTGCCACTCTCTGGCCTCCTGATGCTGCCATATCCACATTATGTCACCGTGCCAATTTGTGGCCTAATCATACTGCTGCTGTCACCTCCACACTTTGTCATTGTGCCACTCTGTGGCCTCCTGATGCTGCCGCCACCTCCAGACCCTCTCATTGTGCCACTTCATGGTCTCCTCATGCTGCTTCCACCTTACCACTATGTCATACGGCGACTCTGTGGACTTCTCATGCTGTTACCACCCTCCCCACTCTATGACGGGGTCACTATTTTTCTTGTTTGGCCTTCTTGAAATCACCTTTTATTTGACCTTTCTTCTGATCGGTCAGAAGGAAGGAAAAATGAGACACACAATGGATCCTGTCAGTGTAGCAGCTGTAAGGCCTGTATGGTCGCATCAGAATTGGCTTATGATGTGGTACCCAAAAGCAGGAGTGGGTACAAAACACAGAATACATGCAAATATTGCCTTCACGTGTCATCTCTGTTTTAGATCCACTCCTGTTTTGTTTGGCATTACCAATACTCATGGATTACTGAGCAAATGCCGACCGAGTGAAGGCAGATGCTCCCAAGACAGGATTCTTTTTGTGGGTTATTGTTCTGACGAATCAGAGGAAGGGCAAAATAATCAGTGACATCAACACAAACTTACTGCTGACACCCTCTGCACTCTCTGTCGGCGGGGCTCTACTTGTATAAGCGTTTAATAAGCGTTAATTGTATGTGGAATCAGCTGATGAGGGTGTAAAAGGAGTGCACTTCTTCTTCTTGATGCTAACATGGACCTGTAAGGCTGAGTTAATACTTGAGTTATTTGGTCAGTTTTGGCCCTGTGACTGCCCAAATAAGTGAAGTGTGCAGTGATTCTAATAGCGACACCTGTCATCTGCATGTCATACTGACAGTATTATTTCACTACCCCAGCACACTCCCTATGCGTGTTACTGCAAGGCACAGTGTTCTACATATAAAGGCTCTATACAGCCCGGAAATAGCTGTTTATCGCGATTCGTTGCAAATATATTCGGATCGAAGCTAATTTTTTCGGAAAATTCAGCGAACCGGCTGAATAGAAATTTTGAGAAATTCGCTCATCTCTAATTGTAAGCCAAAACCAGGAGTGGGTTCAAAACAGAGATAAAATCTAATGGACATATTTACATCTCTTCTGTGTTTTGGACCAAATTTTTTTTTTTTTATCAAGGAAAAAAAGTCCAGGGCTTTTTTGGCCTCTTTCACACGGTCAGTATTTGGTCAGTATTTTGCATTAGTATTTGATCAGTATTTGTAAGCCAAAAACAGGAGAGGGTGCAAAATAGAGATAAAATGTAGTGGAAATATTTTCATCTCAACGGTGTCTTGAACCCACTCCTGCTTTTAGCTTACAAATACTGACTGTGTGGAAGAGGCCTCATGGATGCTCAAATACAGGATAAGGCCTCATTCACATGACCATTGGGGCCATTTAATGGTGCTGTCTGCATCCGTTGTTCCGTTCCATGGCCCCCGTAAAAAAAAAAAGGGCATGTCCTATTCTTGTCTATTTTGCGGACTAGAATAGGCATTTCTATAACAAGCTGCCCATTCTGTTCTGCAAATTGCAGAACGCACACGGGCGCCATCCGTGTTTTGCAGATCTTCAATTTGCAGACCGCAGAACAAGGCGCAGACGTGTGCATGTAGCCTAAGAGGAACGGAAAATTAAACGCTGTCCAACACGGACAAACAAATAGTGGCCCCATAACAGAGTGGGGAGGGGGGCCAACAGCAGTGGCAGTAACAAGGACAATAGTGGCCTCATGACAGAGTGAGAAAGGGGGAAGCAACAGTGACAATATTCGCCCCATGACAGAGTTGGGGGGGGGGGGGGCAGCGGCAGTGGCATACTGCTCAAGATCCAGATAGAAAAATAAAAGAAGTATGACACCTGTCCTTTATTTAATGATATTTAAAATTACAGCACAGAGGAGGAATGCAGATAATCCAATATCTCCCAGTGATACTGCACAATAGTAGCAGAACCCAAAAACAGCAGTGTGATAGCAAGGCCCAGTGGCATGCATATCATTTTAAAAATATAACAGTAGGTAGGTTAAGAAGCCCCATCATAGAGAGAGTTTTTAGACACTGTGGAACATAGGGAGAGCATAGGGAGACTGCAGGGACAGTGCAGTTTGAGTGTAATCACCGTCTGCATCTTGTTGAACTGCCGACACATTTGCAGTTAATGTCTTAGTTTATATATAGAATTACTGTGCCTGAGTGTAAAAGGGCGGTCTAATATATCGCTGTCTGCATCTTGTTGAAATGCTGCCACATTCCCTGTTAATCTGTTAGCATATATATATATATATATATATATATATATATACTGTGCCTCAGTATTAAAGGGTGGTATAATATATCACAGTGCGCATCTTGTTTAACTGCTGCCACAATCCTCATTAATTTGTTAGTTTATATATAGAACTACCTTATAGCAGAACTGCCTCCCTGACAAGGGCGATCCCACTGTCTTCTTAGTTGTACCTAAAAAAACCCTGTGCACACTGGGGTATCCAGGTAGAGAAATGTGATCTCAAAAATAGTACTTGTATTTTTCTATACTAATATACCTATGTACACATTAAAAAGGGAAGGTAGGATTTTAATTGTTCTGATATCTCAGGATATTAGCTATTGTCTCAATGCGTTTCTCCCCAGGGATTCTTATCCTGGGGTTCATCAGGGGCTCTTACTATAGAGAAACAAAAGGGAAATAGTTGGTAAATTGAGACAACCTTAGATATAAAAAGAAACCTTGAAGAGAAACCTGAAAACCCACCTCCTCAGACAAGCCTACAACATACAGTGACCCTACTGCCATTATACCCCTATGACCAGCTTTACCCTCACCTACTGTGTCCTTCCCCAATACCTTGTTGATTGTATCCATTGCGGGCAGAGCCCTCTCCCCTTCTGTACCAGTCTGTAACTCTTGTTGTTCATGCTTAGTTGTCTGTATTATGTACAGTACAGACCAAAAGTTTAGACACACCTTCTCATTCAAAGAGTTTTCTTTATTTTCATGACTATGAAAATTGTAGATTCACACTGAAGGCATCAAAACTATGAATTAACACATGTGGAATTATATACATAACAAACAAGTGTGAAACAACTGAAAATATGTCATATTCTAGGTTCTTCAAAGTAGCCACCTTTTGCTTTGATTACTGCTTTGCACACTCTTGGCATTCTCTTGATGAGCTTCAAGAGGTAGTCCCCTGAAATGGTTTTCACTTCACAGGTGTGCCCTGTCAGGTTTAATAAGTGGGATTTCTTGCCTTATAAATGGGGTTGGGACCATCAGTTGCATTGAGGAGAAGTCAGGTGGATACACAGCTGATAGTCCTACTGAATAGACTGTTAGAATTGGTATTATGGCAAGAAAAAAGCAGCTAAGTAAAGAAAAACGAGTGGCCATCATTACTTTAATAAATGAAGGTCAGTCAGTCAGCCGAAAAATTGGGAAAACTTTGAAAGTAAGGGCTATTTGACCATGAAGAAGAGTGATGGGGTGCTGCGCCAGATGACCTGGCCTCCACAGTCACCGGACCTGAACCCAATCGAGATGGTTTGGGGTGAGCTGGACCGCAGAGTGAAGGCAAAAGGGCCAATAAGTGCTAAGCATCTCTGGGAAATCCTTCAAGACTGTTGGAAGACCATTTCAGGGGACTACGTCTTTAAGCTCATCAAGAGAATGCCAAGAGTGTGTAAAGCAGTAATCAAAGCAAAAGGTGGCTACTTTGAAGAACCTAGAATATGACATATTTTCAGTTGTTTCACACTTGTTTGTTATGTATATAATTCCACATGTGTTAATTCATAGTTTTGATGCCTTCATAGTCATGAAAATAAAGAAAACTCTTTGAATGAGAAGGTGTGTCCAAACTTTTGGTCAGTACTGTATGTATACCCCTTATCATATGTACAGTGCCATGGAATGAATGGTGCTTTAATAACAAATAATAATAATATCAATCCCCCTAAGATAAATATCTCAAGGACTAGATGAAGCGAGAAATGTGTGTGTATCGTATATACTAACAAAAAACTAGGGAAATATGGAAACCCTAGAGAAGTATATCAGATTGTGTAATTAATGTGCACATAGATAAATACTAGATGTTACGTAGATATGCATAGCAGATATAGTACTAACGTTGACTCGGTCACATAGCAAGATACACATAGCAAGAAAATACATTGGGTATACCTCATTGCGTGTGTGATGTACACATAGATAAAGTAATAATAGATGTTAGATACACATAGCAGTTAGAGTACAGACATTGCCCCCAGTGTAGGTGTGTGATATACACGTTACAGAAGAGGTGCCAAATATTTGCAGTATTTATAATCTAGGCAGCACCATCAGTATAAGCCCCTAAGTACTTATCTTGCCCAGGCTGACTATGATCCAGTAATCACCCTGGTAGGGGTTTTTCCGGTAGCAGGGACCGTTGCCCAGGGGCAGCTAGATTCAATGTAAGGAGCCAGCCTGCCCAGGAGTGCACATCATCAATCGCAGATAAAATTTACTTTTGCATGCATTCTGTTCATAATTATTAGATCCACATTGATGAAAATGTTGCTTCATTTTGATTATTTTTCTTTACCCAGTTCATGCATCTTGCTAATGAAATTATTATTTACCCATTTCTTTTATTTTCAAACCAAAATCGGTCTCCATCTCGCAATCGTTGGAACTGGTTCATTGTAATGGCCATGATCAGCTCTCCAGGATCTCCATAACATTCCAAAAGCGCTCCCGGAAGCAGCTCCAGTTTATTGGTGTCATTGTTATATAATAGAGCTAAGGCATCAAACATCTGGAATACAGAACATGTGAAATTGATTTTCACACTGGCAGCTCTACAAATGACACAATATAACAACATAATGAAATACCATGCTCCCAAAACCACTTCTTAGGCAAAAAGTAGCTCACAGAAAGTCATACTTGCTAAATACTTCTCCTAACATTTTCTTTTAAATCAGTGTGCCGTTCATGTCATAGATGTACTGCTCATATTGACTCATTGTTTCATTGACAGACATTTATCAAAGGAGTCACCTATGAACAACACCATCTCCTACTAAATGTGCCTATACGTAAGATTAAAGAGTAAGTAAACCTTTAAAAAATGTATTTAAAAATATTTTTTCTATTATACTATTAATATATATATGTTTTAAGGCCGATTTATTGGCCTGTATTTGTGGGAGGGGCACCGCTGCCTATATCATGGCAGAATGTCCCCTCCCTCAACGAACGTCGTTTCAGCATTGGCGTCGTTTCTGTGTGGGAAAGTGCTACAGCTTTAGCGTCTAGCCAGAGAACTTTCCGTGCCTGACAACTTCGCCGACAAACTCGCACCAAGAACAAGTAAGTGGCTGCCTCGTATCGCAGCTCCGATGTCGTAAGTCCGGCCGGCGGTGCCAGCTCCCTAGGTAAGGGGGAGCTACACCGGAGCATTCTGCTCGACAGCTTCGGCTCCCACGCGGCATGAATCGTAGGGAGCAGGGGTCAGCGCGATCCCAAATAGATTCACGCATCTCACACCTGTAATGTATGGCACGGGCCGCCGTGCCGCTAGCGAGGTAGGGTTGCAAGCTGCAGCACAAGTTCATCGTAGTTATGCCCGCTCCCGCACTCACTCACCCCTGCCTCGTGCTGATCTGCCATTCGGGTTCCACAGGCACTCCTTGCAGTGTCTCTAGTGCCCTCTAGTGGTCTGTCAGGTACTGTGGGCAGGAGGAGAGTTACAGTTTCCCATGTTTTCTCCCTCTAGTGCTAGGTTCTTACGTCTCCTTTTGTTTCAGGATCTGTGTTGTGGTTCTACGTGATTCTACGTTCCTTCCTACAACTAGTAGGGTATAGTAGGGTAGCTGTCAGTCTTTACTTGCTATTTCTAACCTACAGTCAGGTCCATAAATATTGGGACATCGACACAATTCTAACATTTTGGACTCTATACACCACCACAATGGATTTGAAATGAAACGAACAAGATGTGCTTTAACTGCAGACTGTCAGCTTTAATTTGAGGGTATTCACATCCAAATCAGGTGAACGGTGCAGGAATTACAACAGTTTGCATATGTGCCTCCCACTTGTTAAGGGACCAAAAGTAATGGGACAGAATAATAATCATAAATCAAACTTTCACTTTTTAATACTTGGTTGCAAATCCTTTGCAGTCATTTACAGCCTGAAGTCTGAAACGCATAGACATCACCAGACGCTGGGTTTCATCCCTGGTGATTCTCTGACAGGCCTCTACTGCAAACTAATCACAGTAGTATTATAGGGTTACGAAAAGTATCAATATAATATATCACAGAGCCTCTACTGCTTAACGGTCTTCAGTTCCTGCTTGTTCTTGGGACATTTTCCCTTCAGTTTTGTCTTCAGCAAGTGAAATGCATGCTCAATCGGATTCAGGTCAGGTGATTGACTTGGCCATTGCATAACATTCCACTTCTATCCCTTAAAAAACTCTTTAGTTGCTTTTGCAGTATGCTTTGGGTCATTGTCCATCTGCACTGTGAAGCGCCGTCCAATGAGTTCTGAAGCATTTGGCTGAATATGAGCAGATAATATTGCCCGAAACACTTCAGAATTCATCCTGCTGCTTTTGTCAGCAGTCACATCATCAATAAATACAAGAGAACCAGTTCCATTGGCAGCCATACATGCCCACGCCATGACACTACCACCACCATGCTTCACTGATGAGGTGGTATGCTTAGGATCATGAGCAGTTCCTTTCCTTCTCCATACTCTTCTCTTCCCATCACTCTGGTACAAGTTGATATTGGTCTCATCTGTCCATAGGATGTTGTTCCAGAGATGTGAAGGCTTTTTTTAGATGTTGTTTGGTAAACTCTAATCTGGCCTTCCTGTTTTTGAGGCTCACCAATGGTTTACATCTTGTGGTGAACCCTCTGTATTCATTCTGGTGAAGTCTTCTCTTGATTGTTGACTTTGACACACATACACCTACCTCCTGGAGAGTGTTCTTGATCTGGCCAACTGTTGTGAAGGGTGTTTTCTTCACCAGGGAAAGAATTCTTCGGTCATCGACCACAATTTGTTTTCCGTGGTCTTCCGGGTCTTTTGGTGTTGCTGAGCTCACCGGTGCGTTCCTTCTTTATAAGAATGTCCCAAGCAGTTTTTCTGGCCAGGCCTAATGTTTTTGCTATCTCTCTGATGGGTTTGTTGTGTTTTGATGATGGCTTGCTTCACTGATAGTGACAGCTCTTTGGATCTCATCTTGAGAGTTGACAGCAACAGATTCCAAATGCAAATAGCAGACTTGGAATGAACTCTGGACCTTTTATCTGCTTGTTGTAATTGGGATAATGAGGGAATAACACACACCTGGTCATGGAACAGCAGAGAAGCCAGTTGTCCCATTACTTTTGGGTTCTTAACAAGTGGGAGACACATATGCAAACTGTTGTAATTCCTACACCGTTCATCTGATTTGGATGTAAATACCCTCAAACTAAAGCTGACAGTCTGCAGGTAAAGCACATCTTGTTCGTTTAATTTCAAATCCATTGTGGTGGTGTATAGAGCCAAAAATGTTAGAATTGTGTCAATGTCCCAATATTTATGGACCTGACTGTAACATTCCTATCAGGTGGTAATGTTAGCTCCGTATCACTGCCTAGCATACCCACCACCGTGGGTAAGTCAGGATTCAACAATCGGTTCAGGTTGCTTCACAGGCTCATCGTGTCACTCATCCCTCATATATACCCAACACAGTTTGCATGGTTCCGGGCCTTCTCACGTCTTGCACGGGTGTCGTTTGCCACGTGGTTCTGGTGACGGGTTGGTTACCGGGATTTATTGTGGCATACTATACCCGCAGGCAAAATGTCACATGCATCAGACATAGTGGAGGCTTCGGTCGATGAGAACGCCGCCAGGATGTCAGAAGGGGGCAGTATTCCATCTCTGTGCAAGAGGACCATCCCCAAGTTAATGTCGGAACTATCAAAAAGGGGTATCCCGTTTCCCTCTACTGCCAGAAAAGCCGAACTATATCGTCTGCTCATCGCTAACTCATGCCCTCAACGTCAGGAAGAGGTCTCCAGGACCACAGTACAGACTTCCCTCGCACAAATTCATGTCATGCTGAACAACCTCACTTTGTCTGTCTTGGATATCCAAACCAGACTGGAAGCTGTTGAGTCCCGTGGTACCGCTCATACTCCGCTTACTACCGATGTAGCCATCCCTTCCACATCTGCAGCGGGGGGCCCAGGTGCGATAGTAGCAGTGCCCAATATCACCCCGGTGCACTTCATTCCTACCAATATAAAGAAAGACATCCTTGGAGGTAGGGGTGTTAACCTTGCATCCTTACTTATCGCTACCCGGGATCTTTCCGATAGTAAGGTCATTGCTTGTGGTGATGTGTCGGTGGTCCTAAGAGGCCTGGACCACAGGCTGAATCGCAAACTCACCATAGCAGAATTTGTTCTTGCCTTCAGTTTGTACAGAGACTTGATCTTCTCAGTGCGTTCTGACCAGAGGGAAGAACTAAATCTGTATTTGTTCAGAGTAACTGAACTGGGACACAAGTACGGTAGTACTTCCTTCTATGACTACCACTGTTCATTCTCAGCTAAGGCAGCAGCTGCTCTCAGTCAGTTCCAGTTCGTTACGAACTGGGCCAACATTAACACCGAGATATTTTGCGGGCATTTCGCCGGACTGAGGGCCCCATCATGCTCCCTGTGTTAATCCATTTATCATTCCACAGTATGGTGTCATAAGGCCGCTCCCAGTGCTGAGTTCAGTACCACAGTGCCGGTTGCCGGGCCCTCTGAACTGCAGAAATCTTCTGGTATTGTAGATAAGTTAGGTAGATCCATCAAACTTCTCGGTAGGTCACAGATATGCAACAATTTCAATTACTCATCCTGTAACTATAGTCAATGTCGTTTGCTGCATGTTTGTTCTAATTGCTTCATAGCCCATCCTAGGTCAGTCTGTTCATTAAAATCAGTTAAAGGTTACATGTGTGTCATTAACGTAGGTTGCTTGCAACGGTTCTTGCGCTACCATCACGACCCAGGTTTTGTGGAATTCCTAGTCACAGGTCTCACGTTTAGTTTCCACACCGGGATGGTTGCCTTACCAGAATCTACACACGAATGCAAAAATTTACAATCCGCTGACCGTAACCCAAATGTCTCCAATAAATTGATCGCAGCAGAGTTAGTAAAAGGTTTCGTGATAGGCCCTTTTTTGTCCTCACCCTTCGAACGTTGGAGGATCAGTCCTGTAGGCATGGTTACTGGTAAATTCAGCAAGAAAGAGATTGATTATCGACCTGTCTGCCCCGCATGGTTCGTCCATTCCCAGCATCAATTCCCTCATTCCGTCTGAAGAAGTCAGCATGAGATATTCTTCCAAAGACCAAGCCATCGCCATCATATTGCAGTTAGGCCCCGGCTCAATCCTGTCAAAAGCTGACATTTCAGATGCCTTCAAATTACTGCCTATCAAGCCGTCTCTGTGGCAGTGGCATGGTATCAAGTGGAGGAATCTTTATTATTTTGCATTCAAACTCACCTTCGGCTCCAAAAGTAGCCCATGGTTTTTCGACCAGTTAGCCCAAGCTCTCCACTGGATACTAATCCATGAATTCCACTGCAGTAATATCATTTACTACCTAGATGATTTTCTAATTATCGAACACCCTGACTCCACCACAAAAGACCTTCATTCTCTTCTAAACTGTTTCAGTCAACTCGCCGTTCCTGTGTCTCCCAGGAAGGTTGAGGGCCCACCCACAGTCATCACCTTCCTTGGCATCGTTTTGGACACCCACAATATGCTAGCCAGATTACCGGATGACAAATTACACAGGATCAGGGAAGTCATCCACAATTTCAAGTTAACCAGGGTGGTCAAAAAAGTGGAGCTACAGTCACTCTTAGGCATGCTAAACTTTGCCATGCGCATCATACCACAAGGTAGGGCATTTATTTCTCGTTTGCTCACACTCCTCCCTACAGCCCCCTCCCAGGATAGCCTGATATGCCTGGACGAGCTGATCATTGCCGATTTAAACATGTGGGACCACTTTCTTAGGCAGTGGAATGGCATTTCGCTTTTCATTCCTGAAATATCCAACAACTCTCCCGTAGTTTTTTCTGATGCCGCTGCAAATACAGGCTTTGCAGCTATTTTTGGCACCCACTGGCTAGCGGACAAGTGGCCGAGTGAAGTCAGCTCAATCCCAGGTTTCTTTCAGACTTCGGCAATATTTGAACTTTGTCCCATAGTAGCAGCTGCCCACGTCTGGGGTCAAGAATGGCCTGGCCAAACAGTATCATTTGTTTCAGATAATTCCGCAGTCATTGACATTCTGAATAGCGGGTCATCCAAATTCCCTCACGTTATGTCATTTGTAAGACGTCTGGTTCTTCTTTCCCTACAACACCAATTCTGTTACATATGTTCGCATATTCCCGGGACTAACAATACAGCTGCCGATGCCTTATCTCGATTTAACTTTTCCTTTTTCTCGCAGGTTTGTCCAGAAGCAGACCTCATCGGTGCACCAGTCCCTCCATACGCCTCTCTGACCCTAATCTAGACACTCATCTGGCCATAGCTCGTTCGTTATTAGCCAAATCCCTCTTGCCTAATACTACTCAGACAGGTTGGGGAGCTTTTCGCAAATTCCAGGACAAATTTCCTCAAGGCAACACCGAGTTTGTTTAGTAGATTCTAGCATTCATTGGTTACTTTCATACTGACTTAAAACTGTCACACTCCACGGTCAAATCCTACCTCGCGGGAGTTCAGCATTTCAGAGCCATGAGTCACCCGGAGGAGGGTCCCTTGTTTTCTATCCATGCCATCAAAGCCACACTAAAGGGTCTGAACAAATGTAACAATGAGAGACGCACTTGCCGGCAACCCATTACTGGCCAGGTTTTCCATGATTTGTCCGACATGCTGAACAGAGAACCTTTCGGTGCCCAGCAAACTTTAGTAGTGAAAGCAGCCATGTACTTGGCCTTTTACGGTTTCTTGAGACCGGGAGAGTTCACTTCCCCTCCTAACTGTGATAGGTCTGTCACCATCAGACAGCTCAACGCTACCAGAGACGGCTTCATACTATCGCTAATTACCACTAGGACGTCTCAGGTAGGCCCCCCGACTCAGGTGTTATATTTTCCTACCACACATCTTTGGTGCCCCGTTCGTGTTCTCCAACAGCTATTGACCGTGCTAAATGACAAACTGCCCGATAGCCCATTGCAACCATTCAACGATACTCACCTCACCTGCCCCAAATTTATAACCCACATTCGTGTATTGTTGGCTAACCTTGGAATAGACCCGTACTCAGTATCCGGGCATTCTTTTCGCATAGGGGCGGCATCCGCCGCGTCAAAAAAATCAAGTACCAGCACATATCCTCAAGAGACTAGGTCGCTGGCATTCCTCTTGTTTTAATGGATATATACCTCATCCGAATTCCGAAATGTTTCATGCTTTTCAAAGTTTGGTGTTGTAATAAAGTTATCTTGGAAGAAATTTGTTGTTTATTTTTGGCCTCCTTTAGGCATTCCTACGACGGCACGGTTTCGGCACAAATCTAACCGCTTTAGTTATTCATCAACAGGTAGGAGTTACGTTCTCCCATCAGTGCCCCGACCACAAATATATATATTATGATATTTATTAATATATTTTGCTTTTTTACTAGAGAAAAAGCCATCTGAACATGGCCTTTTCTGAAAATGTAAAATCACTACATTTGTACACCACTGACATGTCAGCAGTGTACGGATTCCACTGTACTGTGGAATGGGACTGCAGCGATCAATGCTCCTGCCTGTGCCCCCGGATCTTGGCTAAATCCTAGCACAGCACTTAGGCCTGTTTCACATCTGCGTTTAAGCACATCTGGCAGACTGTTCTGGCAGGGAACAGCCTGCCAGATCTGTCAATGCTGTGGAATGTCATGCGGTCCTGGAATTCCGTCTGGTCTCATTCCAGCACAGCAGTATTTGTCTGGGCCGCTTCTCGACATATTTGCAAGGTGAATCACCACTGGTTCCCATTATAGCGAATGGGGCCGGACAGAATTCGGGCAGTGCCCGGTAGCGCCCGGCAGTTATGGATCTGGCAGTCTGTTCCTATCCTAAACAGCCTGCCAGATCTTCTTAACGCAAATGTGAAACAAGCCTTACCGATGCGCTCTGCCAGGACTTACCTGAGCGGAGCGGTCTCCAGTCTGAGTATGCTCTGCTCACTTGAAAACTCTGAATATCAGCACATCATTACATTAGTGGAGCTAGCTGAAAGCTCTCCTGTAACAATGTGCTTATATTCAGAGGCTTCAAGTGGGCAGAGCATACTCAGACAGGAGCCCACTCAGCTCAGGTAAATCCTGGCTTAGCGCATTGGCAAGTACTGTGCTAGGAGTTAGACAAGATCAGGGGGCACAGGCAGGAGCAGCGATCCGTATACAGTTCTCGCTGTGGCCCCATTCCATAGTACAGTGGAATCTGTTGTAATGTTCTGAAGCGGGGTAGGTGACACAAATGCAACAGTCCCAATGCAGTAATGTAGAGATTTATTTCAGCTCCGCAGGGTTCAGCAAGATAACAGAAATAAACAAACCAAAAACACATTCGCCTGGTTCGGCTGAACAGAAGTAACAGCAAAACGCATTTACCTGGCTCAGCTGGTATAATGACTGAGGCCCCTGCCTCACTCTCCCAGGGTATGGTAACATTCGCCTCGGTTACCAGCCTGTAGACTGCGGGTGTCTCTCAGCTGGGTTGTTTGCAGAGACACTGCTGGTTCCCTCAGACTTTTATGCACCTTTAATGAGGGACTCTTTCCTCAGCTGAACGGGCTGAGTCTTCCCCACTCTCTGGGAGTGGTGAATCCCACCACCACCTATTCCCCACTCTAACCAAGCTGGCCCTGATTTTACTATTTACCAACAGTTCAGCAACTAGGCTGCTGAACAAAACAACATTATCCGGCTTTTAATATCTCGCCCAGCTTAACTTTCTGGGCGAGATATACACTCCCTCCAATACAATTCCTGCTGTCTGCCTACACTGTACAACGCTGACAGTGGTGTACAAATATAGTGATTTTATAGCACTTAGTAGAGGCCAAGTTCAGATGGCTATTTTTCTAGTGAAAAAGCTAAATACATTAATAAAGTATATTAGAAAAAATATTTTTAGGACATTTCCAGCATTTTTACATATACGCGTAGTTTATTTAAAATTTTGTTATTCTAAAGTTGTCCGAATCTGCCGGTTATCTTATGTGCATTGGGGAGGTTGGGTGTCCACAACTAGTGTTGAGCACAAATATTCTAAAAGCAAATTTTTTGTGTGAATATCGTCACTTTGAGAATTCACGAATATTTAGAATATAGTGCTATATATTCGTTATATCGAATATTCTGCATTTTTTTCCATCTGAACACGATTCCTCCCTACTTCTTCCTTGTGGGCCAATGAGTCATTGGCCCACAAGCAACTTAAGCAGGGAGGAATCATGACTTCAGATGGAAAAAAATGACGAATATTCTAAAAAACAAATATATAGCACTATATTGAATATAGTGCTATACTTTATATATTCACTTTTTAGAATATTTGTCATTTTTTTCCATCTGAAGCCATGATTCCTCCCTGCTTAAGTTGCTTGTGGGCCAATGACTCATTGGTCCACAAGCAAGAAGCAGAGAGGAATCATGTGGTCAGATGGAAAAAAAGACAAATATTCTAAAAACGAATATATAGTAGTATTTTCTATAGTGCTATATATTCGATTTTGACTGACGCCTGTATTGAGCGCGCAATATTCGCATATTACGCGATCATTACCTTGCCGATTTTCGCAGAAAAAAAAAGAATGTAGAATATAACGAATATACGAATTTGCGAATATATGACAAATATTCTACAAAATATTCGTGAAATATCACAAATTTGAATATGACGCCTGTCGCTCATCACTATCCACAACTGCCAGATAGTGAGGCTCAGTATGCCCAATCCTTTGCTTTCACAGTGCATGGGCCTCATCCCTCTTTCATGAATAGAGTGGCAGTCAAACATGCATGCTGCTACTCCATTCAAAGTCTATGGTCTGAAAAGATAGCCGAGTGGATTACTTGACCACTGGGAAATGCTATTGTACCTTTAAGAATCGATTAGAGCGCACCGCTCTGCACTCTTAAAACATGAATGGTAAAATATGCTAGCATACAGCAGTTTAATGAACCCAATAAACTCTTTTCTCTAGTTTTACAGCCTATTGTATTACTAGCAAAAATCCCTTTTTCTAGCAAATTTTCCCAATCTGCACGTAATTACTAGCAAACTCCTGTTCTGTATGCGTTACAAGCAGGTGCCTGAGGAAAAACTGCTACTGTTTTCTAATAAAACAAATAATTCTGAAAGGCTCAAAATTCGCAATTATTAAACTGAAAACAGTATATTCTAAACCATAGTGGTGTCATAAAATCAGGGAATCTGTTGTAGGACGCATATGACTGTCAATTTTGATATAAAGGATTGTCAAAGTTAATAGGATTTATTCCTTGATTATTGGACATACCTACATCAGCTTCTGGCTTTATGCACACAGCCATATCAGGGCTATAATGATCTCTCTATAGGCCAATTTCATACTGAGGTCTGAACAAAGAACAATAAATGTAGCAAGCTCCAACAAGATGTAATGATGCTCATGCAGAGCTTGCCAGATGGGAGCCACTCATTTCTATCTTAGCCCACTTTCACGCAATCAGTATTTAGTCCATATTTTGCATCAATATTTATGAGCCAGGAGTGGAAGCTACCAAGAACAAGTATAATAGAAATATTTGTGCCTCCTCTGTGTTTTGAACCCACTCCAGGTTTGACTGATGCAAAAATACTGACCAAATACTGATCGTTTGAAAGTGGCCTTAGGTTGGCACTATATCTAGACTTTTTGCAGCACTATAATTGACAGCTGCAGGCACAAAATTACATACAAGTCAAATCACCGCTTTGAGCAACAGCTACAGCGCAATAGTTTAAATCAATTAAAAGTCCTACAAAAGTTTACAGTACATGTAGCTCAATAGTTAAAGTAAATCAAAAATGTTACACAAAGTCTAGGTGTAGCTCCGGCTTTTACTTGCACTGTACTCTGATAAGAGATGTATATGGGGATCTCATAAAGTTTTCTGATAGCATAGATAATAGGGAGCAAAATAGGCTCAAAAGTCTAACTACAGTAGATACCAGTGACCGATGCACACTGAACAGGGAAAATTGAAATGAATGGTGGTGCATGAAGAGGAAACACATAAGTCTCAATCAGACACTTATCCACTATCTTAGCCTGAGCACCATATTTTATTTTTCTATGTCTTTATGGTAGACAACTGCCATAGATACATTAATAAATCTCTGCATATAGCTCCTGATCTCCTGCTTACCTTTACACCATGAACGATAAAGTTAGCTACCTGTAGACACCTCTAGGAGCAGCTCACTGTGCAATGGGCCTGGGAAGGGAGAGCCAGAGGATGGGAGTGGTGCTAGTGGCAATGATAGATGTAGTAGTAGCGGTAGTCACAATGGCAGTACTCACCCTGACGCTCCCTTGGGCCATGCAGTGATGGGAGGGGCGCAACCCTTCTACCCCTCTGGACATTGGGGTCTCCTGTCTGGAGGTGCCTTGGATGTTAGATAAATGGGTGGTGGGGTGCAAGACAGGAGAGCAGGAAAAACCCCAGATTTAGAATGGAGATCATTGACCAGGAAGGCTTAGTCATAAAATATAGTCTCCCTTTTACTTAATAGATAATGGATGTAACAGCACAACTACAATCAGTAGGCATAGTTCTCAGGTATTTGACAGAGTAAGCTTTTCCAAAGGCTGTGTATAGGGAATGACTACTATGATGATCCTCCCTGAGTCTCAAGCCACATATACATGCAATCGTCCCAAATGACCAAAGTCGTGCAAATTCTCAGTAATTCTCCACATTGCCAAACTGCGGGCTGCAGTCCTAGATCAGATGGCCAGTTCGCCTCATTAGTGTGACAGGCGCCTGGAGAAATTAATCCAAACCATGCACCCTCTGCTCTTTGATTGACAGGGTCAGGCAAACATCCTGATGCCTGACCCTGTCAATCCGTCCTCATTCCTGACCCTGTCAAAGTCCAGAGAGAGCAGAGCCTCTAGGACACCAATTGGTAGAAATGTGACAATTCTCCTTTGTACATTTTTAAATCATATTTCCCTTCACACGGTAGATGATAAAACTGTCTGCCTGCAGCCAACAGTAGGGGGAGCTCAGTGCACAGGAATTTATACAGCTACCACTGAACTGATACAATCTCTACACATAGAGTCCTTGGAAGCTGCAGGAAAAGGCTCTAGTGCTACAGTACATCCAGAAGGTGAGAAGGATTTAAGCACTGGGTCTGCTACGACATGGGCCTCACAGCAATGACATAGTCTGTCTCCATGGTGAGTATGCTATGGATCAGGTACTATACATAGCTTTAGGGAATGGAGAGTTAGCAGCCACACCTGGTCTCTAGGGCCCCCTGCCACTTTAGAAGACACCAGTATTATAAATGGCACATTGAAAGTGGAGCTTCAAGTTATGCCTCTAATGGGTGGTCCAGCAGCATGGCTCTCTGTGATTAACTTATTTTCTCCTTTAAAGTTGAACATAAAAGTATCATCTAAAATCAAGAATGTGTTATGCTTAGGGTCCATTCACACAGCCGTATGTGTTTTGCGGATCTGCAAAACACGAACACCGGCAATGTGCGTTCCACTTTTTGTAGACCGCAAATCGCCGGCACTATAATAGAAAATGCCTAATCTTGTCCGCAATTGTGGACAAGAATAGGACATGTTCTATTTTTTTCTGGAACGGAATTTCTGGATCCGGACAGCGCATAGTGTGGCCCCATAGAAATGAATGGGTCCGCAATTCCGTTCTGCAAAATGAGGAACAGAATTGCAGATGTGTGAATGGAGCCTTAGGCGAACAACTAAACTACATTATGTAGGTGACCCAAATATTGTACCTAGTTCATAGTTAATTAGTTCTGCATACAAACTTAGCAATGGTGAAACCACACCTTATACTGCATCATGTAGCCTATTAAATAGCAATATTGTTGCTACATATACAAATTAGGCTATGTTCACCTGACAATAAAAGAAAAAAATACACATATAGATATGTGAACCGAAATATTTATGTAAATGTTTGATATACCATTGCCTAAACCAGGCATCCTCAAACTGCGGCCCTACAGCTGTTGTAAAACTACAACTCCCACAATGCCCTGCTGTAGGCTGATACCTGTAGGCTGTCCAGGCATGCTGGGAGTTGTAGTTTTGCAACAGCTGGAGGGCCGCACTTTGAGGATGCCTGGCCTCAACTGTCAATACCATCGTACAGTACCCTATGCCATTTACACCACATCAGACCATTCACATAATATTTTAAGTCATGGGTTACTGACCTGCTTATTTATCTGATAAAGTTTCGGATTGATGTCCTGCCAATCTGTAATTGGCGCAAGTCCAAAGTATTCTCTTGCACTGTTATAACAACAAAGTCCAAAGTCTCTGCCTCGCTGAATGCTGTTTGAAATGTAATCTGTCCGGGAATATTTCAGAGTCCCATACCAGTAATCTGTTTTATGAAATAATGAATAAGAAATATAATTTACACAATGTGAAATAAAATGTGCTGCATGAACTAGAACCTTTGCCAAAGCACTTGTAGACCCACCTAGATCCTAAGCCTAACTGGAAAATTAAATCATTTTTGGCATCTTGGTCTTGGAATGGTTAAGAAGTGTGGGATAATTTAAAAAGTCATACTATGACTTTAACATACTATGGAATAGTCGCCAATGTGCTAAAGTGCACACTATTGGGGAGAATGTATTCAGACGTTTCTTACATCAATTTTAAGAACAAATCTCAAAGGTAACAATTCTGGCTAGTGATAATATAATATATTTATATGAAAACTAATTCATTAAAAAATCAGCCTTCTTAAAGGATAACTGTCACATTTACACCCCAATTTCAATTTTCATATATGTAGTTACTAATAACATGATATTTAGAATCAGTTACTATTAGACTGACTTACCCCATATTTAATAAGATTCAGCCCTTTGCAACCAGTCTGCATAAAACTGCAATTTCACTATTCAGTTAAGATGGCTGCCACTGCCCTCACCCTGAGGCTAATCCCGCCTGCCCTCACTAGCCAGTAACAATAGCCCCCCAAAAGTGTCTGTAACCAGAGCCCTCTCCCTTAAGGGAGTAATCTCCTGCAGCACAAAGGGGTCCTCTTACCACATGTTGCTTTCATTTATACACTGAGCAGACGGCAGATCTCCCTTCCCTGTTGTGCGCTGCTTCAACTCTGCCTTCTCCAGCTCTGCTGAGTGAGGGAGCGTCTGCCAAGCGCAGGGACAGGGAGAAGTGCACACAGCCCAGGCACTGTTATCAGCTGCTGGGGAGGACCTGGCTTTAATCATTTACCTACAGTCCCTGGCTGTCAGTAATCTGACCCTGCACGCTGCGTGCTCCGTCCTTCAACAGATAGACGGACCATGCCTAGCAACCCTATTTTAAGCACAGGTAAAAGTAGGTAGGTAAAATGTGGAATTGGGGGGTAATTGAATACACAGTGAAAAGTTTAAATAGGGACACCAAGGAGATATTAATCACCACAATCCAATACTCCAAAAAATATATATACGACAGTTATACTTTAAGCAAAACATTTTCTGCAAATTGCTTTATCTAGTGACTTCTATAACAACACTAAAAGTGATAATAGAAAAATATTGACCTCGTAAGTCTTCAATCACAACATTATCTTCATGTTCAGCAATCTGAGAAGCCATTCCAAAAATCAAGGCATCAACATCTTGCGCCTTCTGTATATTAGGATTCTTCAATCAAAAAAGAAAAAAAGTCTGAAAACATGTTTTGATCACATAAAATGTATTCTTTGATTTGTTATCTTATGTTAATAAATGTGATGTGTTTCCAAGTCAGCCAATAGGATTTTAAACCACTCCATCCTTTGCATATATGGAAGATAAGTAACTGCCAGAGGAGTCTTGCAGGAGCTTATGTCTTTGTCCCCATTGCAAACACTTAAACTCAGGTTATGCATCCCTAAGGAGAGTAGAGAGGAATGGTATGACTTGTTTCTATGGGATGATTTGCACTTTTTGTTGGTGCCATTTTGGGGTACATACTACTTTTTGATTGCTCTTTATTGTGTTTTTGGGAGGTGGAATGAAAAAAAAATTTGGCTTTTTAAAATTTTTTACTCTGCTCATCAAGGGGGTAAAAAGCTCAGATTACTGTGTGGGTCACTACAGATGCGGTGATACCAATTATGTACAGTGTTAAAATTTTTGTTTTAGATTTTTACGTAAATAAACCTGTTTGCTGGCAAAAAAGGTAATCTCTTTCCAAATTGAGGACTGAAACATGCAATCTTCTTATCGCTCATATAATACACTTTAATGTTTCCATATTCCAATCTATTAGTGTATGTCAGTTACTATTTTCATTTACATAATGCCTATTCAGCAGGGGAAAGTAGGCAACAATGCAAGATAGTCCTAGGGGCAATCATGTGGGGGACGCAATGGGATGTGAGAAGAAGCCTCTCCCTTTCTCTAACTACATAGATGCCACAGTCAGCATTGACAGAAGCATGTAATGGGTTAGACTGCCAAGATCAAGGTTAACTCCGATCCTGGCAGTGATGGCACATGCGTAGCTCATGAGCTCGCTCCATCACACTGTCATGCATATACAGAGCTGTATGGTAACTACCTACTTGCAGCGTCATACATGAAGACATGAAACTGACATGACTGAGATGTACATTATGTAAATGTCTGAAACTGCCAGCCTTGCTAAGATGACTAACTACCTAGTGTGTATGGGGTTACCCAAACTGACACTGACAGATTTTGGGGGAAAGAAGGATATAGCATATTGTAAGGTAAACTGGTGCCAGAGGGTTTGGGCACTGGCTTGTCTCCCTCTCCCAAGTGAGGAAACATGCATATTCCTCTAAAACCCCCTTTTTGGGGGAGTCGGTAAAGATAGATTTGCCCAACAGCTATCTTTATTTTAATAGCAACTGTGGTTTACCTTACAGTATGTGATCTGACTCTTTACATTAATCATGGGATAACCCTTTTAGAAATTCTCAACTTGTTTTCTCTTACAGTGCAGGCTTCTCTGCCCTGTTCGGAGTGAAATCCATGAGACGAGCTCTCTGATGGCTCACCCTGTAGATCATATCACTGCCCTCCTGAATAATCTTCCAAGCTAACATCTGTATAGAATAAAGAAGACAAGGTGTGCACTCCTTTGCATATAAGGTTCATTATTTAATAAAAAAAAAAAATATATAAAATGAAAAATGCATATACAATGCCCCCAAAATATTGCTTATGTGGCAATATGCCACTGAAGAAGGAGCTAGTGCTCCAAAACGCGTATGGCAATATACCTATACTAACTTTGTGGTCCGGACCCAAGGTGTACAAAGCACCACTCGTTTTTGGAGCGAACTCGCCACTCCTGGGAGAGGTAGCGAGCTATAATTAAATCAATCACTGCTTGGACTCAGAAGCCTGTTGCTGCCATCATAGATATATCTATAAGGTATCAAAGTACTCAGCACAGAGAAGGAGGGGTAAGTGCACTAATTCAAACCCTATACTCTCAAGGCTGACGAGCTGTACTCTAAGTAAGTGACGGCTATTGGAAACAACATTAGTGATACCTATTAATAAAGCTGGCGATACAGTCCTATCATTGCTTTGCAGTGACTGTAACAGGATATTCATACCTGATATGCGGATAATGATGAACTTTCCTTTGGCATTATAAGTCGGGCAAGACACGTGCGCCCAGCCTGTTATCTGATTCGCCTTTGTTTGTTTCATACATACCTACATCTGATATGTCGATAATGATTACTCCAGCGCTATTCACTGCAAGATACATGTGCTGGACTTGTTAACCATTTCAGTGCTATTCACTACAATAATGTGGAATGACTGTTATGAGAATATCAACTGGATTATCAATTGAGTTTTTGAACCTGTGGCATTTGTTATAATTGAAAAATCCCCTATGGTCATTTGTTTATCTACAAGATAAAGTTCTATTACTATGAAATAGTGCTGAATACCACCAAATATTAGGGGGCAATGTATGTTATATTCTTGCCTCTCTGTATTTTGTGGAAATTGAACATAGCTATATATTTATACATATTTATGTCTATCTTCATTTTTCCCCCTGTAATCATGTATTGAAATATATCTATCTGAATAGCTATAGAATCATGTATTAAGAATAGGATTTTTATACTTTTTTATATAATTTTTATATATTTTTGGTGGATTGTACAGTATATGCATTTTTCTTTTTATATTTTTCTTTTTTATCAAATAATTAACCTTATATGCAAAACTAGAAGAAGGAGTGCACACCTTGTCTCCTTTATTCTATTTACTTTCTCTATTGGGACTGGGCAACCCAGTAAGGTGGTGGTGAACCCTTAATATCTATCATATTTGTGTGTGAGCCCCTCTTATATTTTTAGATTTAAAGTGTACCTCCAATTATAACAGCATGTTAGCTGAATGAGATTGCCAGATAAATGCTGTTTTAGGCTTAAGCCTAGAATAAATGGAGCGAATATTGTACCGAATGTCGTTAATGCAAACGAAATTGAAAAAGCCTCACAAGATGTATTAAGTAAGATTGATTAAACGACAAGCGAGGAATCATATAGAGGCATTCCACCTGAAGCCCACCTGCATCTTTACATCATCTTTACATGTAATCTACAGTGATGACTTTGTAGCAAATGGTTAAAGAGCGAGCAAACACGCACTATATAATAAGCACATTTTTGGTCGATAACTAGTTTCAAAATCTTCGATCTACACTATAATCGTTACCTGCAAGACATCTGCTGGTCTAATACAAGCCTTACTCCAATCCTTAGATCTTGCCAGTCGTTAACGGTTTCTTCTTACAGTGAAATCCACTTCAGCCATTGCTGCTAATGGATAGGCACTTCCTCTGGGTGACATGAACTAACGGAACTGGGCACAGCTAAGTTCCTCTAGCTGCCATGCTGCTGATTATGTCTTCATGTGATTTTCACCAATCAATAGATTCAATTCATAAATAAAAAACTAAAGCAAAGGTGTCCATAGTCCTTAAAGGAATGCTCTAGGCCAGTGGTGGCGAACCTATGGCAAAGGTGCCAGAGGCAGCACTCAGAGCCCTCTCTGTGGGCACCCGCACCCTGGAAAAAGTCTATGGTGTACGAATATACCTTAAACTTTTTCTGACAATCATCAGCGCAGGGCGCGCTACGAACGGCACAGGCAGCACACGGAATGCAGGCAGGGTGTCATAGCTAAATGATAAAGTACATGGAAGATATAATATATTGGTACTCAGGTTAAATTGCTGGGTTAGCACTTTGCAATAAATAAGTGGGTTTTGGGTTGCAGTTTGGGCGCTCGGTCTCTAGAAGGTTCACCATCACTGCTTTAGGCCAAACATATGCATTGTTCTATGCCTAGCACAGGGCCTGATGGGGAAGTACACAACTGATGGTTTTAAAGAACATCCATCCCTATGTCATGCACTGCTCTGACACTAGACATACACTTGTATGTACAAAGTTTTAGGTAAAATGCACTTTTCAGCACATTTTCTGACTTTTCTACTTATCCAAAAACAATGTCATTACCGACTTAGCATTATTGCTAGCTTACAGTAGATTCATCAACATGTTAATTTCTTTTGTTTTCCGCTCACTAAGAAAATCATTTGAAATTCACCCACTGTGAGATTCAACAGCTTTATTTCCTATCAGTAATGTGATATTCTCCACTCCAATAATTTGGTAACTATTTACTGTAAGGTGGAAGATCAATATTATTTCATTGCAAGACACAAGATGACTCATATGTAAAGAAAAATGGAAGGCATTGTAGCAAGTAAGGCTACTTTCACACTAGCGTCGGGGTTCCGCTTGTGAGCTCCGTTTGAAGGCTCTCACAAGCGGCCCCGAACGCATCCGTCCAGCCCCAATGCATTCTGAGTGGACACGGATCCGCTCAGAATGCATCAGTCTGGCACCGTTTGTCCTCCGCTCCGCTCAGCAGGCGGACACCTGAACGCTGCTTGCAGCGTTCGGGTGTCCGCCTGGCCGTGCGGAGGCAAACGGATCCGTCCAGACTTACAATGTAAGTCAATGGGGACGGATCCGTTTGAAGTTGACACAATATGGCTCAATTTTCAAATGGATCCGTCCCCCATTGACCTTCAATGTAAAGTCTGGACGGATCCGTCTGAAGCTACTTTCACACTTAGAATTTTTTCTACAATATAATGCAGACGGATCCGTTCTGAACGGATCCAAAGTCTGCATTATATGAGCGGATCCGTCTGGGCAGACCCCAGACGGATCCGCTCTGAACGCAAGTGTGAAAGTAGCCTAAGACAGTTAACCCCTATCCACAGGACAGAGGCTAACCAACTAATTGGTGGGGCTTCAACCACTGGAATCTCCACCAATCATGACAATAGAAAACCCATGTTCCACAGGATCGGTAGATGTCCCAGCATTGGACCCCCACAATCAGTTAGCTAATATCATTACTTGCCACCACCTTTATAAAACTATACCTTTCTTCTCCAGTAGTTGTCGCAGAAACGGTACACTGGCCAAATGCCACCAGATGAGTCAGTGATGTTCTGAAACAGACATGATTTATCCCTACAGGGAGGTGAATACAATGGCATTAGAGTGATGAGAGATGAGAGTGTCCACCTATCCTCTTGCTCAACATCCATAATGTTTTTTTAGCATAATAATTCATTTGTATATTTTGTAAGGGAAAATGAGTCATTATGCATAGAGTTATCTCTCCAGCTCTTCTCATTATGACATGCATTTTACAATAGGCTCATTTACATGTGCTGACTGAGCAGGGAATTATCGGGAGTAATTCTTGATAATCTACTGCTTGTTAGTGGAGGTGACAGCTGAATTGATCGCTAATATGACCAATCATCCCCATACAGAGGCCTTGTCCTGGGCATCTTGATCTGCTGCCCAGAAACAACCATTTAGTGTCTACAACAGCAAAGTTTTTACCCAGTGAACAAACATTTTATCGGGTAATTGGTGGCATCTTTTCCACGGGCCAATTATCAGGAACGAACGTTCATTCCTGATAATCAGCCTGATAATTATCCTGTGTAAAGGGACCTTAAAGAGGTTGTGCAAGAATTCTCGATTCTGCAGAACCTGCAAAGAGAAGCTTAAATACCTGCTCCTTCAATGCTTCTCTAGTCCCCATCAATGTCAACATTCGGTTTGCGTCCCCCCTCATTCTTGCACTTCTTTAAGTTTGAAATGACATAGTTACTGGGATTTTGTGAAGGCATCTGTGTTGGTCCCATGTTCATATGTGCTCGCATTGCTGAGAAAAATTATGCTTTATTATATGCTAATGAGCCTCTAGGAGCAACAGAGGCGTTGCCAGCTCTTTCTGCCCCCTGCACTTTGATTTACAGGACCAGGCAGTGTAAACCTGATCACGCTAGACCCTGTCAATCAGAGTGGAGAGGGTGTGACAGTTGTAGAGAGAGCTGAGCCTCTAGGTGTAAGGACAAAGCCCCTGTTGCTCCTAGAGGCTCATTTGCATATATTAAAACATCATATTTTTTCTCAGCAATGCGGGCACATATGAACTTGGGACCAACACAGATGCCTTCAGCTGCCAAGTGTACATATAACAGGTCAGCCAGGTTCATAGCTACAAATCTGTTGACAGATGCCCATTAAGTAGATATCATTTGTTCAATGACAAAATCATATGCAGAACAATTACTTCCACCATATTTATACTGTGTATGAAAAAAATTCCTTCTATTTGTGTATCTGATCTACTCAAACACTATAGGAACTGTAGAAGCCATCTCATGTCTGCTTACCATCATGATTACCATTCCAAATGGTTGTCTGTTGATCTAAAATTAGATTTTTGTCCAACAAGCTTCCAAATAAACACATATATGTCTCAGACTAATTATGTAATGCCAATAATTGCAGCATAATAATAATTGCATAATAATAGTTAGAGATGAGCGAATCGAAGTTGACTAAGTGGAATTTGATCCGAATTTCAGGAAAAATTCAATTTGCACCGAAGTTGAATTTCCTCACGCTTCGTGGTAATGAATCACATTTATTTCTAAAATGGCTGCTGCACGTGTTAGGACATGGTGCAAAGAACTCTGGGAAGGCGGGATCACCCACAATGCCATGCATGCAGCCAATCAGCAGCCAGCCCTGTGATGTCACGGCCCTATAAATAGCCTCAGACATCTTGGATTCAGCCATTTTCCAGTGTATTTAGTTCAGGGAGTGATGTCAGCAGGCGCTAGGGACAGTGCTAGGAAAGACTTCATTGTGCTGAAAAATCGATTTGCAAGTTCAGGGAAAGATTATTCATAGTGTAGGGAAAGCATAGGGAGGCATTATCCACACTATAAAAGGAGAACAGGGTCCAATACGGGATTGTACAGCCTGGGTAATAGGAGCGATTCTATTACACCTTACTGCACTAACTGGGGATCCAAATTCTGTCACAGAATCACACCGTTCTGGGAAGCTATTAATGATCTTTATGATCTGGTCAGTGGCAGCTCTTCTTGGTGGACACCGGAGGGCGCTTTACTCTCTATGTTCCCTAGCTCTACTTCCACCTTGAAAAAAGGTCTCTTAAGATTTTTTGTCCAAGCCGCTCGCCTGGTTATACCTAGATTTTGGAAATCCACATCTGCCCCTCTCCTTAGGGACTGGCTCATCACCTTTGAGAAAATCTACAGAATGGAGGAGCTTTGGGCGGAGGACACGGGTAACTCCAACAAATTCTTAAAAGTCTGGACGCATTGGATTTTGTTTAAGGGTTCTAGTGAATATCTCAATTGGTTGAACAGAGATGTTGCCAGTTCCTAGGGAGATAGCAGCCCCTTAATGGATTTTCATTCTCTCATACCTCGATGTTAACTCCATTTGAACTAAGAGGTATATATAGATTGGCTCATACATTCTGAAATTCATTTTATCTTATTATTATTATTCATCTACGTCTCTTGTCAGGTATCCCCCTTCCCTTCCCCCCTCTTCCGTTTGTGTCCCTGTCTTTGTCATTTGTTCCTTGTTGTGTGTATACGTCAGGGCTCTTACTTCTATGCACCTGCGAATAAGATTTTGATATGTCATCTAACTGATTGGACTGATCGCTGGTTATGCTCTTCTTTGCATTTTCTCATCATTTTACTTATTCATTATATTTATGACCTTCTGATTGTATACATATTTCTGTGCACAGCCACGACTTGTAATCGGGCTGTTTTTGTCTCTTTGATGTATTGTTCTTTTCTTGGCTCTCTCAAATAAAAGAATTTGAACAACAAATTGCAGTTATACTGCTGCTTTTAGGATTGCACTATAGGATTGCTCAGTAATTCAAGCAAACCTTGCTTGTTATTGGGGTGCAAGTGCTATGTGATACAGCCATTTACAGGGTGTATTAATAGGAAATATATGTATGTCCCCCATTCTGTGGTGATTTTACATTGTTATACTTTTTTTTGGATTGTGTTCATAGGAAAAAAAAATACGGCTTATTTGCCGTTTTGCGGGGAAGTTACATTGTACTACAGCCATTTACGGGGTGCATTAATAGGAAATAACTATGGAGAGTCCCAAGCCGTCATTTCTTTGCGAAAAAGGCAGTACTAGCCTTGCACACATATGTAGAACAGAAGGTTGGCCAGTCCTTGAGCCTATTGGTGACTGCCAAAGTGCACGGCAGCGCAGATGTGTGTTCCTGTAACTACGGTCAAGGACAATATATGTCCTTTACGGCCCACTGGGTAAATGTGGTTCCTGCCCAGCCACACCAGCAACTTGGCCAGGTGCCCCCACTTCTGCCTCCACATTCTCACGCCGTTGGTCCTGGTTCTGCAAGGCACAGTGTTCTACACCACTATACAGGCTCTCTGCAGCCAGGAAATAGCTGTTCTTTAACGAGTTTCACCATGAATAAATTTGGATCGAATCAAATCTTTTTGGAAAGTTCGGTGAACCGACCGAATTGAATTTCTGAGAAATTCGCTCATCTCTAATAATATTCAATAGAAAACATTTACTGTATACTGTATGAAAGGATCCTTTCACACAAGTGGCATAAGCTACCATATGTACAGCTAGTTTGATTGTACACTAATGTTATATTAATAATTACCTGGCATAAATACCTGGTGGCACTAAAGACGATAGGAACTGGAAAACAACTTGGAATTCATTGGTCAGACTGGAGTCAATGTGTTGATTATAACCTGTTGGAAGTTATATGAACACATCATAAGTGAAGCTTTCCACAGGTGGGAAAGGGATTAAAGACATTTGGGTGAATCCAAATTCTTGTTCATCTAACAGCTATTTCTCTCATCCCCACATATACGCCAGTACATGTGATCTAAATGGGGAGACAGGAGTAAGCCTCAGGCAGACACTTTTATTTACATTTGAGCAAAAAGTGTCCAGTCCAAAATTATTCATACCCTTCTCAATAATCAATAGAAAAGCCTTTATTGGCTATTACAGCAATCAAACACTTCCTATAATTGCAGACCAGCTTTTTGCATGTCTCCACAGGTACTTTTGCCCATTCATCTTTAGTAATGAGCTCAAAATCTTTCAGGTTGGAGGGTCTTCTTGCCATCACCCTGATCTTTAGCTCCCTCCACAGATTCTCAATTGGATTCAAGTCTGAACTCTGGCTGGGTAACTCCAAAACGTTAATGTTGTTGTCTACTAACCATTTCTTCACCACTTTTGCTGTGTGTTTTGGGTCATTGTCATGCTGAAATGTCCACTGGTGCCCAAGGCCAAGTTTCTCTGCAGACTGCCTGATGTTGTCATTAAGAATCCTCATGTATTGCTATTTTTTCATGGTGTCGTTTACTGTGATTAGGTTCCCTGGTCCATTGGCTGAAAAACACCCCCAAAGCATTAGGTTCCCACCACCATGTTTGACAGTGGGGATGGTGTTCTTTGGATTGAAGGCTTCTTTTTTACACCAAATGAAGGAAACATCATTGTGACCAAACAATTCAATTTTTGTTTCATCTGACCATAACACAGAAGACCAGAAGTCTTCTTCTTTGTCCAGATTAGCTTTTGAAAAGGCCAAGCGAGCTTTTGTGTGCCTTATCTGGAGAAGAGGCGTCCTCCTTGGTCTGCATCCGTGGAACCCAGCTGTGTGCAGTGTCTGTTGGATTGTCTGCTTTAAGACATTGCCACCAGCAGAGCCCAGATTCACCAGGATGGCCTTGGTGGTGATCCTTGGATTCTTTTTCACCTCTCTAACTATCCTCCTGGCTAGCACAGGTGTCACTTTCGGCTTCCGACCACGTCCTCTGAGATTTTCCACAGTGCGGAACATCTTGTATTTTTTGCTCATATGTAAATAAAAGCTGAGAAATGTTTTTTTCCCCCACACTAATGCCTCTCGTACATCGTCTTATTATCTTTTGGGAGACACCTATGTCATTTCCCGTCCAAAAATTACTTGCTGGTTTAATAAAAGTAACTTTAAGTCAGAATTTGCCAGGGGTATGAATAATTATGGGCAGCACTGTGTATGTATATATATATATATATATATATATATATAAAAATAAAAAATGGCAGCACCGTCACAGATGAAAAAATGGATGAAGGGTGCAAAAAGCCCAGTATGGATGTAAGCCAATCCAGTAAAATGCAAGCGATGAAAAAAAGGGCAGCACTCCAATAGATAAAAATAAAAATAACTTTATTTACCCATAAGGCTGTTGCAACGTTTCGGCTCTTACACAGGATCCTTCACACTGCTTGAGGAAGGCTCCTGTGTAAGAGCCGAAACGTCGCAACAGCCTTATGGGTAAATAAAGTTATTTTTATTTTTATCTATTGGAGTGCTGCCCTTTTTTTCATCGCTTATATATATATATATATATATATATATATATATATATATATATATAAAAAAGCAAACAGCAGCACTCTTCAAGGTCCCGGGTGCAAATCTTTGATGAATCCTGGACTAGGATCCTCAGGAAATAAAATGAAAAACAGTAGGCAGCACTCTGGTATGAAAAAGAAAAAGTGGACTCCTTTATTCATCCATGCAACCTTTTAGCTCATCTTAATGGCTCCATGACAAAGGCTCCATTGAGATGATCTAAATCGTTGCATGGGTGAATAAAGGAGTCCACTTTTTTATACCGGAGTGCTGCCTACTATTTTTCACTATACTGTGTATATATATATATATATATATATATATATATATACACACACAGTAGTATCTCACAAAAGCATAAAAGTGAGTACACCCCTCACATTTTTATAAATAGTTTATTATATCTTTTCATGGGACAACACTGAAGATCTGACACTTTGATACAATGTAACGTAGTCAGTGTACAGCTTGTATAACAGTGTAAATTTGGTGTGCCCTCAAAATAACTCAAAACACAGCCATTAATGTCTAAATCACTGGCAACAAAAGTGAGTACACCCCTAAGTGAAAATGACCAAATTGTGCCCAATTATCCATTTTCACTCCCCGGTGTCATGTGTCTCGTTAGCATTACAAGGTCTCAGGTGTGAATGGGGAGCAGGTGTTATGTGGTGTTATCACTCTCACACTCTCTCATACTGGTCCCTGGAAGTTCAACATGGCACAGTTTTCCTACTCCACCCTCCTACTGTCAGACTGACTTTTTTTTACCACTTTTAAAAAGTCTCAGTTATAAATCTGTAGTGAAACTCATTAACATAGGTAACCACACCCACTTTCTCCCAAATTTCAAAACTGGAGTGAGTGGCGTAAAAATGAAAATTTTTACGCAGGTAAGTGCAAAAAGTCGCAAAAGCTCCACTTTATCCCTACTGTCACCCCCACGTGCTAGGGTCTTAGTTGTGTGGACTGCCCACAAACCTGTATGTACTGAAAAGTAATTGCTAGGCTGCTGACTAAAGTACTGTCCTTGGAGTCATGAAGAAAGCAGCCAGTAGATGCTGCAATGTATAAAATATTCAGGAAATAAATGGAAGCAGAAAGACCAAACAATGTAAAAGTAGGGAACACATAAATATCAATGGATGGCTGATTTTTCATTTTTGATTAGAGTGGTCCTTCAAAACCCTTTCCTGCTCAACCTCCTTTTAATGCATTAGAATTTCAGAGAGACTGGGCATAGCTAAACATTTTTCCAATATGAAATGAGCAAGTAAAACAGAGCAGCATGAGGGGTTGCATGGAATACCTTACATTTCCAGCTTTTCATACAAGTGATATAGTATTTTCTTTTTTATAACAGTTAGGGCTCTTACGCACAAATGTATTCTTTTTCCGTGTCCATTATGTTTTTTTGCGGCCCACAAAAACAACTAACAGAAATGACTGTGTGCATTCTGTCTCCGTATGTCTGCATGGCCTTTCCACCAAAAAATAGAACATGTCCTATTATTATTGTCTGCTTTACGAACAAGGATAGGACTGTTCTATTAGGGACAGGCCCTTCCATTCCGCAAAATGCGGAATGCACACGGCTGGCATACGTGTTTTGCGGATCCGCGTTTAGCGATCATAGATTTTTTTCCTAGGATACACAGAATCTTGGTAACGATATTTTGCATTAATAGGATACAGATAATCTTGGCATTGATAGATATTCCAGGAAGAGTAATTCGTTTTTTATGCATCTTCTACAAAAGAAAAACCTGGAATGTGTCCAATAGCTTTTAGGGTACTTTCACAGTAGCGTTTTGTTTTTCCGGCACTGAGTTCCGGCAAAAGGGCTCAATGCCGGAAAAGAACTGATCAGCTGTATCACCATGCATTCTGAATAGAGAGTAATCCATTCAGGATGCATAAGGATGTCTTCAGTTCAGTCACTTTGACTGATCAGGCATTTTTAAGACTGATCAGGATTCTGATCAGTCTTACAAATGCCATCAGTTGGCATACGTTTTGCCGGATCGGCAGGCAGTTCCGGCGACGGAACTGATTGCCGGATCACTCTGCCGCAAGTGTGAAAGTAGCCTTATTCTGTTGATATAAAACATTGTGTTGCTTAAGGAAGACCTGTCACCTCTCCTGACATGTCTGTTTTAATAGTTACTTGCATTCCCCATGTAATAATAATTTTGAAACATCTTTTCTTATGATTCTGGTTGTTTGAATCCTCTAAAATTTCGGACAGCTCACTCATCTTTTCAGTTTTTGGCTAGGATGTGATTTGGATGTCAACTGATGAAGTACAGATGAAACTCGAAAATCTAGAATATTGTGTAAAAGTCCATTTATTTCAGTAATGCAAATTAAAAAGAATTGCATTAATGCAGCTTAAAATTAGAATTTTGTGAAAAGGTTCAATATTCTAGGCTGAAAAGTCACACTCTAGTCAGCTAATTTAGCCATACCCCCTGAGCAAAGGGTACCTCAAAATTGAGACTTTGGGGTTTTTACAAGCTGTAAGCCATAATCATCCAAATTATAACAAATAAAGGCTTGGAATATCTTGCTTTGCATGTAATGAGTTTATCTCTTATGTTAGTTTTATCTTTTAAGTTTGATTACTTAAATAAAGGAACTTTGAGCGATATTCAAATTTTTTGAGTTTCACCTGTATACTCTGATTAACAGTTTTTTCTGAAAATCCAATGAATGCAATTGTTGACTAGATAAACATGAACCCCCTAAAACGTATATAGATAATGTCACTAGAGGTCTTAGGTTTAGTTCAGACAGTTGCTGATTAAATTACATAATTTTACATTAGTCAAACTCAACTTTTTAAATGTGAAAATGTGACAGACTCACCCTGATATGGAGGCACTTGCTTCTGAAGGAACACAGGTAACCATTCATACAATACAATATTCTAAATGAAGAATACAGGTGCCAGATTACAACCATTGTAAAGCATGAACTTAGACAATCAGTATTGATTTAAGTAAATATAAAAAAATAAATGGTAAAACAAGCTCACTAATATAATTTAGAAATCCTGAACTATACATTAGTTCGTTTTAGTTTATGTAAAAAAGGACCTGTCACCGTTCCTGACATGCCTGTTTTAATAGCGTCATGCATTCCCCATGTAATACCAATTCTGGAGCATCTATTCTTATGTCTGTATGTTGTGCCATTCCTTTATTATTTCTACTAGAAGTTATAATTGAATTGCTATTAGCTTTCAGTAAGGGTACAGAGGGGAGGTAACAAGTTGTGGGGGGGGGGGGGGGTGTACCTGCACAGACTCATTCTATCCAATCAGTACTGCCATGTTCAGACTGTGCAGGTACACCTCCCGACTTGTTTCCTCCCGTCTGTACCCTTACTGAAAGCTAATAGCAATCCATTCATATTTTCTAGTAGAAATAATAAAGGAATGGCACAACATAAAACCATAAGAATAGATGCTCCAGAATTGTTATTACATGGGGAATGCATGAAGCTATTAAAACAGGCATGTCAGGAGCGGTGAAAGGTCCTCTTTAAATGTATTAATTTTATTTTTAGCTTTTTGATATATGATATTTCATTTACAATCGCTGGCCACAATGGTCAGCTGCTCCCCTTGCGTCATAACAAATGGTTACGTGACAAATGGGGAGCAGGTCATCGGTCTGGCCAAAGATTGACTGCAGCGACATCAAGCAGGAAGTTTACATCCAGGGAACCTAGCAGAGCAGCAGAGGCCATTGAGTGAGCCAGCATAGTTAAGTATGATTCCCTGTGAAGAGGGGGAGGCGAACCCCTTTAAGGACCCTTACATATTATACTATTGTTGGCTGTACCTGCTCACTTATATATATATGGGGAGCTCCTGACTCTCTCCTGACATCATCTGGAGATGGATCAGGTAGTCTCCCAGGAGATAAGCCAACACCAGAGTTATCTGGCAGTTGCTGTCTTCTCTCTCCAATTGAAAAACATACATGTTCAACTTGGCCGGGTGTATATGTGTATGAGAAAGCAAGGAGAGAAACCTGAGGATTCAGCCAACAGCTATTGAAATGTATGGTCTCCTTTAGCTCTCAGGCTTACAACAGAGCCTCCATACTATACAGCTGTAAGCACTTCATATACACTCACCTAAAGAATTATTAGGAACACCGGTTCTATTTCTCATTAATGCAATTATCTAGTCAACCAATCACATGGCAGTTGCTTCAATGCATTTAGGGGGGTGGTCCTGGTCAAGACAATCTCCTGAACTCCAAACTGAATGTCAGAATGGGAAGGAAAGGTGATTTAAGCAATTTTGAGCGTGGCATGGTTGTTGGTGCCAGACGGGCCGGTCTGAGTATTTCACAATCTGCTCAGTTACTGGGATTTTCACGCACAACCATTTCTAGGGTTTACAAAGAATGGTGTGAAAAGGAAAAAACATCCAGTATGCGGCAGTCCTGTGGGCGAAAATGCCTTGTGGATGCTAGAGGTCAGAGGAGAATGGGCCGACTGATTCAAGCTGATAGAAGAGCAACGTTGACTGAAATAACCACTCGTTACAACCGAGGTATGCAGCAAAGCATTTGTGAAGCCACAACACGCACAACCTTAAGGCGGATGGGCTAGAACAGCAGAAGATCCCACCGGGTACCACTCATCTCCACTACAAATAGGAAAAAGAGGCTACAATTTGCACAAGCTAACCAAAATTGGACTGTTGAAGACCGGAAAAATGTTGCCTGGTCTGATGAGTCTCGATTTCTGTTGAGACATTCAAATGGTAGAGTCCGAATTTGGCGTAAACAGAATGAGAACATGTATCCATCATGCCTTGTTACCACTGTGCAGGCTAATGTTGGTGGTGTAATGGTGTGGGGGATGTTTTCTGAGCACACTTTAGGCCCCTTAGTGCCAATTGGGCATCGTTTAAATGCCACGGGCTACCTGAGCATTGTTTCTGACCATCTCCATCCCTTCATGACCACCATGTACCCATCCTCTGATGGCTACTTCCAGCAGGATAATGCACCATGTCACAAAGCTCGAATCATTTCAAATTGGTTTCTTGAACATGATAATGAGTTCACTGTACTAAAATGGCCCCCACAGTCACCAGATCTCAACCCAATAGAGCATCTTTGGGATGTGGTGGAACGGGAGCTTCGTGCCCTGGATGTGCATCCCTCAAATCTCCATCAACTGCAAGATGCTATCCTATCAACATGGGCCAACATTTCTAAAGAATGCTATCAGCACCTTGTTGAATCAATGCCACGTAGAATTAAGGCAGTTCTGAAGGCAAAAGGGGGTCCAACACCGTATTAGTATGGTGTTCCTAATAATTCTTTAGGTGAGTGTATAATTACATTGTGCTCTATGCCATGTGGAATTATGGATTTAGAGCAGAATAGCTAAGTAGCCCACTTCTAGGAGTGCTGTATTGTCCTTACAATTCCTTACAATTTGGCTATATGTATGAGGCCTTACAATAAAATATCAGGAAAACATTACACAAAAGATTTAGCATTCTATAAACCTACAGAAATATTGGCTCTTTGCAGTGTTATTTTTTACCTGGTAGGTAGCAATCACCCATTTTCTAGCATGATGAAATAAGTCTTCATCTGTCCACTGTGAATGTTTTTTAGCAAATTCATCAGCTAGATAGTTATGGTATCTGAACCAAACAATGCTTTCAGCTTGAAGGAATGGGTTTTCATTGGCTTTGTAATAACCAAAACCTATTAAGGAAGATATATATGAAGAGTTTAAAAGGGAATCTTAAATAGAAAGAGTACCCTGACTACTTCCCCTGGATCTTACATACAGTATATAACCTCCCAACACATGCTATAGATATTTTAGGTTCTTGAACATGCACTTCAGTCACATCAAAAGGACAATATTTCACAGGCAGTGACCAACAGGAAAGGTATAAATTCCCCAATAATTACTTTGTACAATCATCTTTTCCAAAAGCAGTGAAAGAGCTCATATGTATGATTTTCTAAGCAGATAATATGGATCTATAGGTTCTTGCTCATCATACAATTGCATTGCTTCCTCCATATTGGTCAACCTTGTTTATAACAGATTAAATATGAGCGAAACGATCCTAAGCAAATTGAATTTGTTACTAATTTCCCAAACATTTGGATTTTAATGAATCCAAAACTTTTAACATTTTTTTCAGACAAACTGCTCAAAAATGGCCTCCATTTTACAGATAAGGAGACAGATAAGAAGGCATTTGCCACCAAAAAGGATCAGTTTAAAACTGTTTTTTTTATTTTTTATTTAAAATAAAACCAGACAGAGCAATGTGTCATTAAATGGGCAGTTTGTTACCACCGGCTACAATCCGTTTACTCATAACTAGAGATGAGCGAGGTTTTGAAAAATTCAATTTGGCAACTTCGCCAAAGTTTGGCAAAATTTTTTATTTGTTCCGAATTAATTTGTCATGAATCGCTATAAATCAGGTATACCCAGGCCACTCTGCCTTAGGGTATGGCCACACTGTGTGGTCAATTAGCCTGCAGCTGCTTTTCATCTAATAATGAAGACCCTTTAAACAGGGGCTGTTGCTGGTATGGGGTTTGGCTGGTTAGGTGGGGGCACAATATGCTGGCAAACGCACTTTTCCAATCCCAGTGCTCTTCTAGTCTACAGGTGGGAGCCCTTCTTCTGCCGTCTGCTCTTCCTCCTTTTCCACATCATCTAATATTGATGAGAAAGTGTCATCAGGAATACCCAGCTACTCCTCTCTCTGCATCTTGCTGACTTTTAAAGGAAACATTGAAGGATGATTTGGAAGAAGCAAAGCCAGCAAAAGATGAGGATGGTTACCATTAAGACCTGCCCCCCCCCCTTCCCCCAGGGGTGCAGACTGGATGGTATTGGTTGGCACACTGGTACCAGAATAATAAAGGCTTCCATTTTATTGGTATTGAATTCCATTTACAGCTGATGCAGGAATAAATAAATAAATAAAACTGATGCAGAATACATCTCCTGCACTCTCCCTCTCCAATATTCTTCTATTAATCATTTTCAGCAATACTGTCCCTAGCGCATGAGTGATGTCTTTCCCTATGGTCATTTCACAGGACAATGGCGGAGTCTGCGCGGGATGAGGGTTTTATAGGGCTGTGACATCACAGGGGATGGCTATCTGCGGATTGACTAGTTGCATGGCATTATGGGTGATCTCGTGTTCCCCCGCTTCTTACTTTCACTTGTAACACCTGCAGCTGCCATTTTAGAAAAAACTCATTAGTTACCAAGAAGCGCGAGGAAATTCGGATTCATTGCAGATCAAAGTATTCCTAAACTTCGGAACAAATTCAACTTCAAATGCTTTGCTTTACCCAACACTACTCATAGTCATATATGTTGTTTTTACTTTGACATTACTAATGTTGTCTTTGCATTACAGAGCTTAAAAATGATGGTTACAGTCCTAGGATACTGTATGACTTTTTATGGCAACTAGGATGCTTTCAAATCAGGTCGAATTTATTCAGACCCAAACTAAATGTGATGAGCCATTAATCAGACCCTAATAAATTTTGCTCATCTCTCATCAACAGATTTATGAAAGCTGCACCTAATCCATGTTCACAATCCTATTGGACCCCTATTCTGACATTTTTTACATACTTTTTCTGCCATCAAAAATACCAGAAATCCCAGTAGAAACCCCGACGGATTAATTAACAAATTAAAACTCATGTGAACAGAGCATAAACTTCTCACAAGCTCATGCAACTTTTCTTTAACCACTTCCCATCTGTGTCATTTACCTCTTCCCTGACCGAGCCATTTTTTGCAAATCTGAAATGTTTAACTTTATGTGGTAATAACTTTGGAACACTTTTACTTATCCAAGCCATTCAGAGATTGTTTTCTCATGACACATTGTACTTCATGATAGACATAAATATGAGTCAATATAATTCACCTTTAATTATGAAAAAATCCCCAAATTACCCAAAAAATATGAAAAAATTCACAATTTTCAAAATTTCAATTTCACTGCTTTTAAAACAGAAAGTGATACCTCATAAAATATTTATTACTTAACATTCTCCATATGTCTACTTTATGTTGGCATCATTTTGTAAATGTCATTTTATTTTTTTAGGATGTTACAAGGCTTAGAATTTTAGAAGCAATTCTTCAATTGTTTTAGAAAATTTCTGAAAACCACTTTTTTAAGAACATTTCCAAAACCCAGTTCAGGTCTGAAGTCACTTACATAGTGGAAACCCCCCATAAATGACCCCATTGTAGAAACTACACCCCTCAAGTTACTCAAAACTGATTTTACTAACTTTGTTAACCCTTTATGTAATCCACAAGAATGAAAGGAAAATGGAGATTACATTTCTAAATTTCACTTTTTTGGCAGATTTTCCATTTTAATCCATTTTTTTCTTTAACACATAGAGGGTTCACAGCCAAACAAAACTTAATATTTATTATCCTGGTTCTGCGGTTTACATAAACACCCCACATATGGTTTTTGGAAGGCAGATTTTGCTGAACTGGTTTTTAGATGCCATGTCCCACTTGAAGCACCACCCTGATGCACCCTTACAGTAGAAACTCCCCCAAAAAGTGACCCCATTTTGGAAACTAGGGGATAAGGCGCCAGTTTTTTGGTACTATTTTGGGGTGCATATGATTTTTAATTGCTCTATATTAAATTTTTTGAGAGACAAGGTAACCAAAAAAGGCTGTTTTGGCACTTTTTATTTTTTACCGGTTGTTACGGATTAAATTATATCAAATATGTCTACTTTCTTTGTTTGTTTCAGTTTTACATAATAAAGCATTTTTGAAAAAAAAATTGTTTTTGTGTCTCCATTTTCTGAACGCCATATTTATTTTTCTGCCGATCGTCTTGTGCAGAGGCTTGTTTTTTGCAGAAAGAGTTGACGCTTTTATTGGTACCATTTTTGGGTACATATGATTTTTTGATCCTTAATTATACCACTTTATGGGGCAAAGTGACCAAAAAATTGGTTGTTTAAGCACAGTTTTTATTTATTTATTTTTACAGTGTTCACCTGAGACGATTTTCTTATTTAGGGGCTCATTTTTGCGGGATGAGGTGATGGTTTTATTGGTACCATTTTGTGGGACATACATCTTTTTGATCACTTGGTGTTGCACTTTTTGTGATGTAATGTGACAAAAATGACTTTTTTTGACACAGTTTTTACTTTTATTATTTTTAGGGTTTATTGGACAGGGTGAATCATGTGATATATTTATAGAGCTGGCCGTCACGGACCCGGCAATAACAAATACATCTATTTTATTTATTTTTTCTATTATTACCATTTTTTTTTTAATTACTTAATTGGGGATTTATTTATTTTTTTACATGTGAAACCTTTTTTTATTTTTTTGTATAAAAGACTTTATTATTTTTTATTTTTATTTTACACTTTGCGTCCCCATAAGGTCAATCAAGACCTCTGGGGGACATGTAATGTCACTTTTTTTTTTCCCACTATTGATTTCTCCTGTAACTGGGGCTGACATAGTATCCCCAGTTACAGGGGAAATACAGCCCCTAGAGAGGCTGTACAGCTTAATACTGCCCTGTACAGCCTCAGTGCAGGGCTAATCGAGGTCTGTGAAAGACCCAACAGCTCCTGCACCCAACAGCTTCCTGATCTGTATACACAGTGCTCGTTGAGCGCTGTGTATACAGCGATCTAGAAGGCAGGGACACCTGGGAACTGTTCCTGCCTCCTCCCTGGGGTGACCTGCTGTCACTGACAGCGGGCCCCTGACACAGCAGCTGCACGATTAGCGTGCAGCTGCAATCTCTGAATGAACGTTTCAGAACGTCCATTCAGAGATAACTACTACCCAGTTGTTTATAGTTAACGGGCAGATCTGAAGTGGTTAAACAGTGTATATAAATTTTACTTTATCTTGCACTTGCTTCTAATAGTGTCACATGCCGGAGGCCCAAGGCAGACCTCTAGGATGTCTTGCAAACAGGACACAGGCAGAAACAGACCAAGGACCAACAGAGGACTTTATTACACATGTAATAAAGGAACATGACAGTACAGAAGAATAAGCAAAAGTTGTAGATCCATACAGAGAACAGGTACAGAAGAACAGGCAAGGCATGGACAAGGATAATATCACAGAATATGTTAGAGAATAACATCAATGCTTTACCAGGCGACACCACACAAAAGGGCAGATGGCAAAATCCCCTGGGTCAGCAGCAAGGTGCAACACCCAGCAAGGCAGAATATAGACTGACCACAAGCCCCACAGCTCACAGATAGATATAGCTGCCTAAGGAGGGCACCTGATAAGACACACCAAGGCACAGATCAGGGGAAGTTAACCCCATCAGAACAGGAGTACCAGAACCACAGAACACACAGGCTGCAGTACAGGACGCTGGCCCTGGCAACCAGCATACACGGAGTCCACCGCAGCCAGTACACCAGAGCACAAACAACCCATGTCACAGTAACAAACAGAATCACACACAAAGCTGCAGCCAGCACGCATCGCAGAACCAGCATACATGGGAACACCCACAGCCAGTAGACAAAGTGCATGAAGCCAGCCTGCAAGGTACCAAAGACAGGAGCCACAGAGATGCAGATATGGAAGCCACAAAGGCAGCAGTTCACACACAACACTGCAGCCAGCACGCAGTCCCAAGCAACCAGCATACACAGGTGTCAGCCTGCAGCCAGTATGCAAGAGGGCATGCAGCCAGCCCACACGGTCACAACTGTCACAGTGAACCGCACCGTGAAACATAGACATACTGTGTCCCATGGTTGTAATGCACTATTCTAATAATGATTCAAAAACACAAAAACTTTTGTGTCAAAATAGTCAGCAATAAAATTACATTGACCTTACCATAAATTCCAATATTTTCTGTCCACCATTTGAAAGGGTAGACAGGTTTCCACATAGGAACCCTATCCATGGCTTCTTCAGGAAACATTGGGTCTGAGCCAGATTTCAATTTTCCACCAGAAAAGCTTCTCAAAGCATCTGACCAAGAATGAGAGGGTCCATATATAGAACTACCATCAATCCAGGCTGTTACGGAATTAACCTATGAAACACAAAATTAGCAAAAGCCTATTTAAATGCAGAATGATATAACAAACCTGCGCTTTGTGGATTTTTCTCTACTTAAACTGAATAAACACCAACTGAAATATTAAAGCTAAAGAAGTTCTCCTAGGTTGGGTAACCATGGTCAGGGACCAGGAATGATTTCAAATTAAAAAAAAAGTATTACCTATCATGAGTGTTCTGGGTCTAGTGAAGAGCTCCTATCTCTTGTGCTTCTGGAAGTGTGATGTGCTATTCACATGCACATCACCTCTGCCTGCCAATCAATGATCTCAGTGGTGATCTTCACAAAAGCAGCATATGACCAAGGTCACCAATGAAGACACTGATGGGTCAGCATGTAGACGGCATGTCACACTTCCGATGCACTGGGGACCAAAAGCAGCAGAGACAGCTAGAATTTATATCAGAAAACTCTTTAAACTAGTTCTCACATTTGGACACTCTCCACTTGTTAGAAGCATACATTTAGCTCATGACAAAGTGTCATCCTATTGAGGCCCCTAATTTCAGTTGTAATCTATAGGGAAACCTGGTAATAAGTGTTCAATATCCCAGCAGTGCCACAACAGGGGAAATTAATAAATATAATGTGTGCATACAATCAGGGCCGGCTCCAGGTTCATGTGGGCCCTTGGGCGATAAATCCCAGTGGGCCCCCATGAGGCATTTTTTTTACATTGACATGTCCCCCTGTGGCTCCTACACGGTATAATGACCCCCAGTGGCCCCTATACAGTATAATGACTACTAGTGGCCCTTCACACAGTATAATGAACCCCCAATTCCCCCCCACTGTATAATGACCACCTGTGGCTCCTACACGGTATAATGACCCCCAGTGGCCCCTATACAGTATAATGACTACTAGTGGCCCTTCACACAGTATAATGAACCCCCAATTCCCCCCCCACTGTATAATGACCACCTGTGGCCCTGCATTCAGAATAATAACCCCCAGTCGCCCCCATTTAGAATAATGACCCCCAGTAGCCCCCACACTGGGGGAATACTGTATGGAGGGGGCTCTGGGGGTATTTATACTGAATGGGGGGTCATTGGTGATCATTACTAAATGGGGGACACTGGGGGTCATTATACTATGTAAAGGGCCCTCACAGTATAATGACCCCACAGTGGCCCTCCATTCAGAATAATGACCCCCAGTCGCCCCCACACTGGGGGTTATACTGTATGGAGGGGGCACGAGGGGTTATTATATTTAATGGGGGCTCTGGTGGTCATTATGCTAAATGGAGGGTCAATGGGGATCATTATACTAAATGGGGGGCACTGGGAGTCATTATACTGTGTAAGGGACCCTCACAGTGTGATGAATGACCCCCCAGTGGCCCCCTCACATACCTATCATTGCAGGGGAGCTGGTGGTCCTGTCATTCACTAACCGCAGCTCCCAGCTCCCCACATGAACCTGGAGCCGGCCCTGAATGACCCCCAGTAGCCCCCACACGGGGGGAATACTGTATGGAGGGGGCTCTGGGGGTCATTATACTGAATGGAGGGTCATTGGTGATCATTATACTAAATGGGGGACACTGGGGGTCATTATACTATGTAAAGGGCCCTCACAGTATAATGACCCCACAGTGACCCTCCATTCAGAATAATGACCCCCAGTCGCCCCCACACTGGGGGTTATACTGTATGGAGGGGGCACGAGGGGTTATTATATTTAATGGGGGATCTGGTGGTCATTATGCTAAATGGAGGGTCAATGGGGATCATTATACTAAATGGGGGGCACTGGGAGTCATTATACTGTGTAAGGGGCCCTCACAGTGTGATGAATGACCCCCCAGTGGCCCCCTCACATACCTATCATTGCAGGGGAGCTGGTGGTCCTGTCATTCACTAACCGCAGCTCCCTGCGCTCCTTCTCTCCTCCGGCCCGCTGCAGCAGTGAGCCAGGCCTGGAGGAGAGAAGGAGATGTGCAGTGATGTAGCTAGAACTGACTGGGCCCCACAGCGAAATTTAGTACGCCCCCCTCCCCCCCAATGTGTGTTCACATTACGTTTTTCCTATCGGTTTGATGTATACACATGTGCAGCACTCCACGTTTTTGTATCCTGCAGAGTCAAGTAAAAAATGCATATGTTAACGTATATGTTTTTTTACCATGGAACTGTATGGTGAACGGACGCCACTGTACGGCATCAGTCTGAGGCATCTGTCAATGCATACATTTTCAGTATGCATTAAATGGATGTCAAAAATGTGATGTGAACCCGGCCCTAGTGTCAGAATAAGCCCCAGTACACAGCGGAGCAGCATGGAGGAGAGGGGAGGCCGCCATGTACTGACAGAGCGCTGCCTGGTCCAGGTGGTCAGGGATGAGGACTGTGCTTCCCAAGGATCATTTTCTACTGGAAAATACAGGGCACAGTATAATACACTAGAATCTATATAATATAAAGATATTAGCCCCACCCCCCGAATAATCATACGATTAGGGGGTCATTTATTATATAGAAATACGTCTATATTAGGCGTATTTCTGACACAGATGTGGCGCAAAGGTCCTTAACACTGCAATCTGTATCTTTTCCCGCTCATGCCAGGTCTAAAAAAAGTGGTGTGGGCAGAAAGGGATACAGTTATGGCCATCCAGTTATTGGATACCACCGCCATATAGTGATAACACCGCCATATAGTGATAACACCGCCATATAGTGATAACACCGCCATACAAGGATAAAACCACCATACAGTGACCGGATAAAAGGGTATAAGAGGGCACAGTACAGGTAATGACTATGGGCACTGCACAGGGTGTGGTAAGAGGGCACAATGCAGGGTATAAAGGGGCACAGTACGGGGTGGGGGGCACAGTCACATGACCCTGTGATGTTAGAAGGTCCTTATGGTGAATGCGGTTCAGATGCCACCATAATGAGAGGCAGAGGAGTGAGACAGGGGCCCTGGATGGACAGGAGGGGTGGACACAGCAAGTAGGTGGAAGGGGCTCTGAGGAGGATTCATACAAGTAGTGGCAGGAGGTCTGTGCAGGGCAGCAATAGGAGATAGGAGGGTGGAACAGGAGCCCTGGATACATGAGGGAGGAAAGGAGACAGCAGGGGCTCCATAAGGGTGATATAGGACAGGATATGGGGGGGGGCAGGTGTCATGGAGACAATCAGCTTAATAAAACAGTAACACAACTAAATAGAATGAAGCAGCAGTGTCCCCCCCTTTCCTTCTGTCCCACAGAGAAGAGACAGTCACAGTGCAGACTCACTCACAGACTGTCTCCAGACTTCTCTGCTCCAGCTCCAGCCCTGCGGTCTCTCTCCAGTCTCCTCAGGCAGCGTGTGTCCTGTGTAGAGGGGGCGTGTCCTGAGTCTCTGCAGCTCAGAGGGCCCACCAAAGGGGTACTGCGTATGTGAAATGACAGCAGTGAGAGCTCCCATCTGTATTGATGGAAGTGCTCATAGCAGCTCAGTGGGCCCCCCCAGGAGCATTGGGCCCCGGCACTTGCCCGGGGATGCCGGGTTATGACGCCGGCCCTGCATACAATGGATGATCAGTGAAATACAGTACTGGACAGATCCTCCAAAATGAGATGATCTTTATAACCACTCTCAACTCTGTCCAGGAGACAAGGATACTGAACAAAGAACTCCAGTCTATTGACTTAGAGTGTAAGAAAATGTTGTTGATTTTTTTTTTTTTACTTTACAACCATCTTAGGATTCTTCCATAAACTATCTAGCACTTACTTGGTAGCGTGGATTATTTGGACTGCTTCCAGTTTTTTTACACCATTTACTTCGTCGGTAAGGGATAACAATTTTTCCAGTGCTGTCTGGATCAAAGGTATCATCCCCAGCCGGTATTTCAATATTTAAATACTCAACTGGACATCCTAGATTCTCAATGTCATATATTTCTGACATGACATGATATCCTGTAAAAAAGGCAAATATCAATTTTTAATTACGTGCAGCTTACACCACAAGTTTAGAAGAAAAAAAAGCCCAAATAAAAGCAATGAATGGGATTGAAAGCTCCCTCTTAAAATCACTCAATTAAAAATGGCACTTAAAGGGGTTATCCAACCCCTATGATGCCCCCCAAAATGCCTAGGCACCTCATAAGGGTTTTACTTTCCCCGCTGCCTGACACCCGCGTCGTTCCTGATGTCCACATGGCCGCCACTGCATCTCCCTGTCGTGTGGATGAAAACATCTGGCAATGGGGGGGCAGCCAATAGCAGGCTGCGATGAGGAAAAGCCTTCCTAGCATCACGGGTGATGCTATGAAGGCTCATCACTGTTGTATACCATGTAGATTATTATATCATGTCAACACATTATATTGTTGCATTAATATACCCGTTAAATTCAATGCATTATACCTTTGCATTGATATGCTAGATAAATGTAATGCATTAAACTGTTGCATAAGGGGTTGGCCACTTTCTGGTTACTGATGACCAAGATGTGTAAGATGATTTTATGGCACTTTCTAATGTAGACTTTGTTGAAATTCTGCACCCTTTTCTATATTTCATAAGTTATGCTCCCTTGTTTAAAAAGTCTTTTGTGGTGTCCACACAGAGGTCCTGTCCATAAAATGGCTGCTGATGGAGGGTCATGTGACCTGACAAATTACAGTGCTCCAGACCAAAAAAAATATCAAGGAGCCATTGGCTCCTAACCTTAAAAATTTAGGAGCCAAATAAAATTTTTAGTCGCCAAATTTAAAATACCTATAATTACGGTATAATAATAAAAAAATTTAAAAAACATGTCTTACCTAGGGTTGTCACGATACCAACATTTTTATTCAATTTCGATACCATAAAAAGTATTGCGATATTCGATACCACGCGGAAAAAATAAAAGCAGCGTGCATTTCGCATTTTATGGAACGTCTGGACCATAATAGAACAGTCCCATCCTAATTTTTGTTGGGACAAGGTGACAAAAAAATGGCAAATTGCGCTTTCTTAATTTTTTTCTGTTACAGTGTTCACCGCATAGGAGATATTTTTAAATATTGTAATCGTTTGCACTTTTTCGGGCCTGGCGATATGTAATATGTTTGTTTTTTTATTGTTTATATATTTTATATGTGTACTGTGGACATTGCAACACCAATGAATATAGTTTATGCCTGAATACAAACCCAGGCTGCTAGTGCCGACCATATCCCATACCCGGCACCCAGCCTCTAGAACTGCGCACTGCCATCCGCTTCAATTAACCTCTCAGGTTCTGCACCTGAGGGGTTAATTGTGGTGGATTGCAGCGCACAGTCATAGACGCTGGGTGCCGGGTATGGGATATGGTCGGCACCCGCAGCCTGCGTGTGTATTCAGGCATAAACTATATTCATTGGTGGCGCAATGTCCACAGTCCCTCCCCTCCTCCTCCCTGCTATCAGTCCATTGGTGGCAGCAGCACAGGGGGGAGGGACTGCCTCCTTCTCACCTGTGCTGCTGAGGAGAACATGGCATGCGCTGACAGCAGCGCGTCCCATGTCAGTTCAATGCGTGTGTGAAAGAGGCAGAGCAGCGGAGGGTCTAGGCGCAAATGGCGAGAAGACTACAAATTCTTCCATTTTGGTCGCCATCTGGAGCCCTGAATTACCTCAAATATAATATCTACTCTATTCAAATACACTGCATCCGTACTGAACTCCCAACGGTGCAAATACAGATGGCAGGTGCAGTGTATCTGAATGGAGGAGTCATCACTTGGAGGTGATTTCCCTGGTCATATGACCCTCCATTTGTAGACATCTTATGGACAGGACTATGTGGACAGCACAAAGGAGTTTGTAAAAAAAAAAAGGGAGCATACCTTATAAAATATAGAAACTGGTGCAGAACTTCAACAAAGACTTTATTAGTAAGTGCCATATGATCATCTCACAAACAAATTGGTCAACAATAACCAGAAACTGGCCAACCTCTTTAATAAAAATGCATTATACTGGTGCGTTAACAAAACAGATAAATTCTACACATTTTACTGTTGCCTTAATATACCTGATAAATTTAAAGGAAATATGTCACCCAAAAATTTATCTGCCAGTTAATATCAGATACATCAGCCAGTTTTCCGTGCTGGTGCGATGCGTGAAGTGAACACATAGCACCCGCACTGAATCCTGACCCATTCATTTCAATGGGTCTGTGTTCATAAGCAGTTTTTTTCGTGCATCAGTTCTGCGTTGCATAAGAATCGCAGCATGTTTTATATTTTACCTTTTTCACGCAGCCCTTGCCCCATAGAAGTGAATGGGGCTTCAGTGAAAAATGCATTGCATGCAGAAGCAGGTGCGGATACAATGCATTTTTCACTGATGGTTGCTAGGAGATGTTGTTTGTAAACCTTCAGTTATTTTTCACGTGAAAAACATATCAAAACTGATTGCACCCATGCGAAAAAAACTGAAACACTGAACGCAAATGCAGACAAAACTGACTGAACTTGCTTGCGAAATGGTGCACTGAACGCACCCTGAATGCATCCTGACACAATCCGTATCGTTTGTGTGAAAGAGGCCTAACACGTTTCCTTTTTTTCTATTCAGTTTTTATTTTCTGTTTGCAGATATTGTTTGTTCTATTTCCTGAACAGTATTATGGGGACGGACATCTTGCCTGAGCTCTTCTTAACAGCATTTAGAAAGCATTAGGAAAATTGCTTTACGGCAGCCCCATGGGTGATAGACGCAATGGACAGGAGGAGACCCTACTGACTTACATGGGAAAGTCTACTAGGCATGCCCTGTGACCTGTGCAGGGGTCATTGTACAAGGAAAGAATAGAGAATTTCTGACAATCACCTATTGTGAATGGAGGATCCTGTCTTATCTGTACACAGAGATGATATAATTACAAGCAGGATTAGAATGAGTTAGGGGCCCTTTACACGGACTGACAATTGAACAGATTATCGCTAACCAGCGTTACTAGTAACACTTGTTAGTGATGATCTGTTGGAGTGAATGCACCACTGATTACCCGATGAACGAAGATAATCATCGTTTCCCAATGGCAGATTGTGCTGTGTAAACACAATCTGCTGCCGGGAAACAACGAGTCTCTATAGGGAAGAGCGATGGCATTAGTGATCACTCCTCCCCATACTCTGGAGGAGCTAGAGGAGATTACTGCATGTAAATGCACCGGTCTCCTCCGCTAGTGATCAGCAGATTGTCAGAAAAGAACCCCTTGTAAAGAGATCTTTAATTGCAGTAAAGTGATCTGTATAAACCAAGAAGTAGCGCCAACTATTAGACATAGTAGTGGAAAACTGCAGGATTTTATTTATTTTTTTAAAATAAATATTTGTTTAAACTATGTTAATGCCTGCAGTTAGTCATATCAATCTCACAAAAAGCATGGGGATTAAAACTGAACTTTTAATAAATACTATAAAATGTGCTCACCTATAGGAGCAAAACGTAATATCTAGTGTACACAAGAGGAAAACAAAATACAAACAAAAAAACAACAATTCATAAAGGCACAAAAATCTGATCCAGCCAACTCAATAGTTTATATGTACCATATATTGTAGGAATAGAGGAATCCGTCATTGGGAGTAATATCCCTGAGATATCCCTTACTAATGCCTCAACCCAGAGGAACACCCTGATGGTGGGTACCCTCTAGTCTCGTTCCTATTCCTAACTTTCCTTATTTTTACCCTTGCAACTTCCAGATGCGTTTTCCCTCTTCCAGGTTCATCAGGGGAGAAATGGTGGGTAATAACTCATCAGAAAGACGTGATTGGATAATTAGATAAATACATGATTCAATAAATAGAAAGATAGGAAAATCATTCTAATACATGATGCTGGTCAGAAGAGCATGATATTATAAATATCTAAATAAATAAGATAAGTAATTCATAAGAACCCTCAGATATGGTAAACACCGCCTACTAAATCCCATATAGTTACATAGTTACATAGTTAATACGGTTGAAAAAAGACATACGTCCATCAAGTTCAACCAAGGGATAGGTGGGGACGCGAATCCCAGAAGGAATCGAGGCTCAGATTTCTATACGTTTTCAAAGGCATTTATGTTTTTTACTTTTAAGAATTTATCTAAACCCTTTTTGAAACTGTCCACTGTTCCTGCTGTTGACCACTAGTGATGTCCCGAACTATTCGCCGGCGAACAGTTCCGGGCGAACAGAGCTTGTTCGCGTTCGCCGCGGCGGGCGAACATATGCAATGTTCGGTCCGCCCCCTATACATCATCATTGAGCAAACTTTGACCCTGTACCTCACAGTCAGCAGACACATTCCAGCCAATCAGCATACCCTGCCTCCCAGACCCTCCCACCTCCTATCAAAAAGCAAGGACAGCATCCATCTTAGATGGATTTGACTAAGTTGTAATATAGGTTATATTAATTGCATTGCGAATTCAACTTAGAGCTGGGTTCCTAATGGTTGTATTGCTAGAATATAACGAAGATTGAGAATATAGTGCTATATTCGTTATATTCGTCAATTCTAGCAATAGAGCAGCACGAAATGCCAGCAGAATGCTTGGATGTATAGGGAGAGGTATAAGCAGTAGAAAGAGTGAAGTGCTTATGCCGCTGTACAGAACACTGGTGAGACCTCACTTGGAGTATTGTGCGCAGTACTGGAGGCCATATCTCCAGAAGGATATAGATACTCTAGAGAGAGTTCAGAGAAGAGCTACTAAACTAGTACATGGATTGCAGGATAAAACTTACCAGGAAAGGTTAAAGGACCTTAATATGTATAGCTTGGAAGAAAGAAGAGACAGAGGGGATATGATAGAAACTTTTAAATACATAAAGGGAATCAACTCGGTAAAGGAAGAGAGCATATTTAAAAGAAGAAAAACTACCACAAGAGGACACAGTTTTAAATTAGAGGGGCAAAGGTTTAAAAGTAATATAAGGAAGTATTACTTTACTGAGAGAGTAGTGGATGCATGGAATAGCCTTCCTGCAGAAGTGGTAGCTGCAAATACAGTGAAGGGGTTTAAGCATGCATGGGATAGGCATAAGGCCATCCTTCATATAAGATAGGGCCGGGGGCTATCCATAGTATTCAGTATATTGGGCAGACTAGATGGGCCAAATGGTTCTTATCTGCCGACACATTCTATGTTTCTATGTTTCTATGTAATTCGCAATGCGATTAATGCAGGTTATATTAATCGCATTGCGAATTCAACTTACCACACTCTGCGTCAACTACGTCATTTTCCATGGGAGTTTTGCCATGGATCCCCCTCCGGCATGCCACAGTCCAGGTGTTAGTCCCCTTGAAACAACTTTTCCATCACTAATGTGGCCAGAAAGAGTCCCTGTGGGTTTTAAAATTCACCTCTCTATTGAAGTCTATGGCGGTTCGCCCCCTTGTCTTTTGTGCACATTTTACATGGAACAGCTTTTCGCCGTATTTTTTGTATGGTCCAGTTATATATATTTGTATAGGTTAATCATGTCCCCCCTTAGACGTCTTTTCTCAAGACTAAATAAATTCAATTCTTTTAATCTTTCTTCATGATGGGGTGCCCTCAAGATACTTGATACACATTCTGTAATCAATAAGATTATCAAAGGAAGGGATCTGTAAGCATTGTGGGGGGTTAGCTCTTTTTCGGGGGTTGCAACCACATACTTCTTGACGGACACCAGAATTTAGAGGCCAAACTGTGCTTTATTGTGGCAAAAGCACAAACATAAACAGTACAAAATAAAAGCCTGCCCGTCTGGGTACTAACTAAAACATAAGACATGTCTCTCTGACTCACCTACAGTATACATCACAGTTCGCACACTGTTTCAGGTGCGGCTTTCTCAGCCCAATAGTCCACCAATCCCCAGGCTGCAGCACAGTCAGAATATCTCCCAGCCTCGTGGTCTCTCAGCCTTGCCCAGCTGAGACCACACTCACAGAGCCTCACCAGGCCTCTGTTTGCACACTCCCCCCTTACTGACATCCTAGGAGGTGCTTTATGCCCGCATGAGTACCTCCAGCTGGTCTCAACTGTGGTGGAATAGGGGTGTGGGCCGCACTATCCACCCCTTCCTTGCCTCTAACCTGTGTGAGATCTGTCACCTTCTCACAGCATAAAAATATCAAATAAAAGATTCTGGTCTATCAGACCCCTTACATATCACCCGACATATTGATAGCGGCTTCCACATGGTGTCCACATTATTAGGTGGGATTGACGGTGATGGAGCAATCGCAGGATGTAACATTTGTGCCCTATAGTCCCACAGTTATATACCAGAGCAGAGTTCCATCTCCAGGTGGGAAGGAAAGGGCACTTCCGGTGGTTGAAACGCACGCCAGTGTGGCATGCACATCGGAAGTATGCAAGCCCTCTGGTGTTTGGAACGCACTTAAGGTGCATTCTAAATGCTCTAAAATCTGGAATTTGGGAGAACAGAAAATAAAAAAAAAGGGAAGTTTCCTCAGCAAATGCAGTTATTAAAATTATTACATGAATCAAGTGATTCTAAAAATACTAAAAAGGGTGCAATGGGTAGGCTTTTAAGGGACCTCATTAACACGTAAGTTATTAGAGGAACATTAGCATTTGGCTAAAATTCTATCTGCTGATGACTGATTTATTGGTAATGATTATGGCTTGTATAAGGATAAGATTTTGTTTTTGTTTTTTGACTTTAAATTAGCTAAATAGCTTTCATATTAATTATGAGACAATAAATTGCCTAATTATTAAATAATTGTAAGTTATTCATATTCATTTTCCTGCACAGCAATATATAAATTATGGCTACACCCTCTCCTCTCTCCTGTTAAGGCAATGATGTATTAGGCGTAATAGTACGTTTTTCACTGGTTGTTATTGCACGTATTAAAGTTGTTATTATTATTTCTCTAGCAGAAAATTTTCTTTGAAAGCAGTATTTGATCGAGACTTCTTTAATAACTTTCTTTTTGTTTTGGCTATGTTCTACATTGTCAACTTTATCAAGCAATAAATTAAATGATTGCATGGAATGTCTAGTAACCACACTGCAAACCTATAATAATAATGTTTATATAACACTGAATTAAAAGGGTAAATATTTTCTTACATGTAGACAAGAGGAACTGTATGTGTTCATCATTTTGAGAAACCATGTGGTGAATTGATTGATACAAAAAATGGATGGTAAACAGCACTACAAATCCCAGCATGGGAAAAATCATACCAATAATCCAGGTACCCAGAATTCAGGTCCAGAAAAGTGGAGCCCATGGAAGGAGATCCAGGCTGGGGGTCTCTTAAAGTAGTAAAATGGTAGAAAATCCGCAGCACTCTTCAATTTGTGCAAAAAATGTTGTGTTTTATTCCATCAGCAGCTTACATTGCAAAGTTTCACTAGCGTTTTTCTTTTCCGGCATAGAGTTCCGTCACAGGGGCTCTATACTGGAAAATAACTGATCAGTTTTATCCCCATGCATTCTGAATGGAGAGTGTATTCAGTTCAGTCATTTTGACTGATCAGGCAAAAGAGAAAACCGTAGCATGCTACGGTTTTATCTCCGGCGAAAAAAACTGAAGACTTGCCTGAATGTCGGATCCGGCATTTTTTCCCATAGGAATGTATTAGTGCCGGATCCGGCATTCAGAATACCGGAATCCCGGATCCGTCCTTCCGGTCTGCGCATGCGCAGACTGAAAAAAAGGTGAAAAAAATAAATGCCGGATCCGTTTTGCCGGATGACACCGGAAAGACGGATCCGGCATTTCAATGCATTTTTTCGACTGATCAGGCATTTTTAAGACTGATAAGGATCCTGATCAGTCTTACTAATGCCATCAGTTGGCATACGTTTTGCCTGATCCGGCAGGCAGTTCTGGCGACGGAACTGCTTGCCGGATCTCTCTGCCGCAAGTGTGAAAGTACCCTTAAGCAAGTCTTTATCAAGCAATGATTGACAGGAGCACATGAGGGCATTTGTAACGTTTTGGCTAAGAATAGGTTAATGGTATGTTGAAATGTATGTCTATGTTTATGAAAAGGCCTAAGTAATCGAAAGATTTGAGATATTGTTTAAATTAATGCAAAACACTATTTGTGGTCGCAAATGAAGTCGTTCATATTTTAATTGTACTTTTGCGTTATAATGTGCATTATAAAGTAAGACATACATAAAGGTTAAAGAGGTTATCCCATGGCTAATGTAAAAAAATTAATAAATCAGACATCACAACCTCTTTCTAACATAGCCCGAACCAGCCCTGTACCTCACATGGATCCAGAGATCTCTCCATTCGTTGCTCTGCTAGATTTATATCAAGCTGACAGCTCAAGGGGGAGTGTCTTTTCTGCTGCAGCTCAGGGGGCGTGTCTCAGCTCTCCCTATCACAGCTCAGGAGGCAGTTGAAGGATGAAATTGAGCATGTGCGGCCATCTTAGTGAGATGATGCAGGTGATGCTATATTGAAACATTTTTTTGAATAACTGAGTGGCTATGCTAACTTTTTATTACATGCAATTGCAAAAGTATTTAGATGAGTTTGAAAACAGTATAATATTTTTTTATGGGACAACCCCTTTAATTTGCATACATGAATTATGTGTTTAAGTTTAGTGATGAGCGGCAGGAGCAATATTCGAATTTGCTATATTTCATGAATATTTTGTAGAATATTCGTCATATATTCGCGAATTTGAGATTACTCTCTTTATCGCCAAAAATCAGCAATGTAATATTAGCGTAATGCACGCTAAATACAGGCGTGGGTCACTATAGCTACATTTTTCAAGCTGCTAGAAGTTTCCTGAGCCTGGAGAAAATGGTTGGCACGGGAGAACATTACAATAGCTTTATATGCAGATAGAGTGCTCCAATATATTCGCGATTGCGAAATCGGTACTAATGATGCGAATATTTTGGCACAATACGTGCAACTTCACATTTTAACAGGTCTGACTACTTATTAGGGATTGGTGCACTAAGTATTGTTGTGAACTTGTGACATCACAGCACTATGTACAGTATGTACCGTATGTATGTATGGACAGCACACAGTAGAATCAGCTACACTATATCACTATCTGTAGATATAGTGATATAGACATTGTAGCCTTCTCATTGGCCCACAAGCAAGAAAGGAGGTTACTGATAAAAAAAATCTAGAATATTCGAAATGACGAATATATATCACTATATTTAAAATATTTGCGAATTCTCGAAGTGCCGATATTCGCGATTAATATTCGAATATTTGCGCCTAACACTATTAATTAAGTGACAGGTTCATTGGTTTGATTGTATGTGGACATGTGACAGTTCTGATAAGACTGAAAGGCAGCTGCATTGTATCTTTGAATGGTATGTGTGACAAGATATTTGATTTAAGTGGTTATATGAAACCATGATACAGCACTAGTGGTGAATGGCTGAAGAACATTTTCCCGAGTCAGTGTTACATTTTAGGATATAAAATAATATTTAGAAATACCATGTTTCTGTAAACTGCAAAATCAGGAAAAATTGATTAAAATGGAAAATCTGGCAAAAAAAGTGAAATTTTGAAATTTCATCACCATTTTTCTTTAACCCCTTCAAGCGACAGCCTGTTTGGACCAAATGTCGTAGCCCCATTTTTCAAATCTGACATATGTCAATTTTTGTGGTACTGTAATAATTTTGGAACACTTTTACTTATCCAAGCTATTCTGAGATTGTTTTCCTCGTGACACATCATACTTAATGATAGTGGTGAATTTGAGTTGATACGTTTATTTTTATTTTTATTCGCTATATTCAAAATTTGAATTTCTTTGCTTTTAAGATGAATAGTAATACTTCATAAAATAGTTATTACTTTACATTGCCCATATGTCTCCTTTATGTTGGCATCATTTTGTAAATGTCATTTTATTTTTTTAGGAAGTTAGAAGGCTTAGAAGTTTAGAAGCACATTGTTTAGAAGCACATTTTTTATTTTAAGAACATTTCCAAAACCCACTTTTTTACAGACCGTTTCAGTTATGAAGTCACTTTGTGGGGCTTACATAGTAGAAACCACCCATAAATGACCACATTTTAGAAACTACACCCCTCAAGTTATTCAAAGCTGATTTAACAAACTTTATTAACCCTTTAGGTGTTCCACAAGAATGAAAGCAAAATGGAGGGGAAATTAAAAAATTTCATTTTCTGGGGCAGATTATCCATTAAAATCAATTTTTCCTGGAACACATCAAGGGTTAACAGCCGAAGAAATCTCAGTATTTATTACCCCGATTCTGAAGTTTACAGAAACCCCCATATGTGGTCGTAAACTGCTGTATAAGCACACGGCAGGGCTCAGAAGGAAAGGAGCGCCATATTATTAACGGATGGCAGATTTTGCTGGAATGGTTTTCAGGTGCCATGTCACATTTAAAGAGACCCTAAGTACCCCTAGAAAGAAAACCCCAAAAAGTGACATTTTGGAAACTACCCCTCTCAAAGAATAATAGATTTTATTGGTATTATTTTAGGGTACATATGTCTTTTTGAACACTTTTTATACAATTTTTTGTGGAGATGAAGTGGGCAAAAAGGGCAATTCTGTTAGTGTTTTTTATTTTTATTTTTTTATGGAGCTCCTCTTGTGGTAAATGTCATGATTATTTAATTCTGTGGATTGATATGGTTATGGCGATACCAAATTTATGTAATTTTTTTATGTTTTACTACTTTTTTAGCAATAAAATCACTTTTGTGTTGAAAATAAATTATATTTTGCATCGCCATATACTAAAGTCCATATCTTTTTTCTTTTCTCTTTAATGTAGCTGTATGGGGGCTTATTTTTTGCAGGACGGGCTGTAGTTTTTATTGGTTTATATTGGTATCATCACTTGGTATTTTTTTTTATAGTGGACGTGAGGTGACAAAAACAACAATTCCGTAATTTTTTTTCGACATTATTTTTTATGGCATTCACCGCTCAGGATTAGTAATTTGATACTTTTATAATATGATACTTTCATAGATCAAGTTCATTTTTTTAATTACATAAATAAACAGATATGAGAAAAGACAATTTTTATTTTATTTTAATTTAAATTTTAATTATTTATTTATTTTCTTTTTTTTACACTTTTTTTATTTATCAAGACCCATCTTGAAGATCTAGTGGGCATGATGGCTATACAGTGCATTGCAATAGACATCTATTGCAATGCACTGTATAGTGTCTATTACAGTTACACTAAGGCTCATCAGCCCGGGTGCCTTTTCCATCCGGCCATTGCAGCAGTGGTGGCCGGATGGAAGACAGGGAGCTCCTTCCCTCTCAACCCCATTGATATAACGGGTGGCTGCTAACCACGGCATCTATAGGGTTAAATGGGCGAGATCGGTGCCAGCACCGATTTGGGCCATAGCATCAGAGTGTCAGCTGTAAATTACAGCAGACACTCTCTGCTGATGGCATCGGCTCTGTTCCTGAGCCGCTTTATCAGAGATCCTGCACAGAGGATCAGGCTTCAGGGGGCATCTGGGGGCGATGGGGGGACAATGAGGGCAATTGTGGCATATGAGGGCCGTATAATCATCATGGGCACTGGGGCCACAGTGGGGGTCATGGCTGATTTCAGGCTGTGATCTCCAGCTTCGAGATCACAACCTGAATCCGGCATTTCAACACTAAAGTGCTCCGATTGGTTAGTCTGCAGAGACTAACCAATCAGAGCACTTGCCACCAAGGGACCACTCTGATTGGTCCCTTGCCTGCTTCCCCGGTGTATCTGCTCTCCGGGAGAGCGGAGACTCTGGGGCTGTGACACTTTATAGTGTCACAGCCCCGGTAAGCAATTGGATGTGACTGTACGTCCAAATGCAGTAAGTCACTTGCAATTTGGACATACAGTTATGTCCAAATGCGTCAAAGGGTTAATTCTTGTGAAACACCTAAATGGTTAACATAGTTTGTAAAATCAGTTTTGAGTAACTTGAGGGGTTTAGTTTCTAAAATAGGGCCATTTATAGGTGGTTTCTATTATGTACGCCTCACAAAGTGACTTCATAGCTGATTCGGTCCTTAAAAAAGTGGGTTTTGGAAATGTTCTTAAAAATTTTAAGAATTGCTTTTAAAATTCTAAGCCTTCTAACATCCTTTTTTGGTTGGTCGCTGCCTATGCACCCCATTGTTCATCCTCAAGTAGGTCTAACCAGGGAGACTCTCTGAGCCTCTCTGGTTTGTCGCTGCCTATGCACCCCATTGTCCATCCTCATGAAGGTCTAACAAGGGGGACTCTCCGACTCTCTGAGCTCACGCTCCACTGCTCTGCTTGCTAGTAGGGGGTGGGGGCAGGAGCAGCACCAGCTCCATCAGCAGCAACTTAAATCTTGAGTCTCTGATGAGCAGTTTTCTTCACCTGCCTACTGAAGAAACTATCTAGAAGCAACCGGACATGGAGCAGAACCTGAACCAGCAGGAGGTGGCATACTTGGATCGCAACCTGTAAACCCAGATCCAAGATCCTCTAGACAAATGGGCAGTCAAACGTGAATTGCCATGGGCAAGTTTTCCTGGGTATTTAATGCGGCGGGTGGCATAGTTACCCAAAGAGAACCCGCCTTTCAACCCAAAATGTTGAGAGACTAACCTTTATAAAGATGAATCAGGCCTGGATCAACCAGGATTTAGAGACTGATACAACAGAGTAGATTATTCTGGGAGTAATGATCTGACTGTAGTGTATTGTTACACTAGAACATTGTGCCAAATGGTCGGTTACTTCTGTCCACGTCCTGCTGCCATTCTGAAAGTGTAAACTAGAATGCGCTGCAGTGAGGCCCAAAACAACAATGAAAAGTATCTTACCCACGCCCATCTCTGATCAACGCCAGAGGTAGAGTTTATAGCAGGGAAGTATGGTTTGTGTCCTAAGAGAGAGGTGGACTGTGATAAAAAGACTGGCAATGAAAATGGACAACTGAGCTCAATAAGAGATGGAGTGCTGAAGAGCTTCAGTAAAGTTGTAAAATAGAAATAGAAAGGTGTCAAGCAGTAAGTTAATTAGGGCCCTCTGTGGCCTAATGCCCCGCTCCCTCCCAACTTAAAGCTATTTCTTTGGATTGCCATACATTTTAATACTTTTCAGTACCACTAATACCTCTGTAATTTTCAGGAACCTGATACCTTTGATGCTAAAGCTAAATGCTATTTCAAAGAACTATGGGGCTCATTTATCAAGACCGGCACTTTAGACGCCTGTCTTAATACCCCTTTAGCTGGTGGTGAATGCACCAAATTTATGTAGAGGCACCGGAGGTTCTGTATGAGTACGTCTGACTGTATATTTGAAGGTTTCCATATATGTAGAGGCAGAAGCAGATACATGCGTAAGACACACATATTTCCATGCTGTATATGATTGGCAGGAATAGATAGGGGGTTCATTTGTTGGGATTTGCTGCTGGAAACAAAGTTGACAAGCTGACACAGCCATGGACAATATATTGATGATTTTTTTTTCTATATTATTTCCATAATCAATCAACCTTTACAAAGACTCAAATCTAATTATTTTATAAAAATCTTTGTGATGAGTCCTCCTGGTATTCCTCACTCCAAATAACACATACGCTACATGGCTGAATATATATATTTTTCAGAATATTGTGCATGCATTAATATACCTGTTTAATTCAGAGCATTGGATGGTGTTAATAAACTTTATTTTAAATTTTAAATACCAGTGCATAGTGTTTTGTAGAAAGGGGAGGGAACCTTTAATTGCGCCTCTCTGTTAATTACAGAAAAAAGAGAAAATTTTGCTACCATTTAATAATCTGTGTACCAAACCTGTAAGGGCTCATGCACACGATCGTATGTATTTTGAGGTCCGCAGTAAATGGATCTGCAAACAATATGGATGACGTCCGTGTGCATCCCATATTTTGTGGAAAGGAACAGCTGGCCCCTAATAGAACAGTACTATCCTTGTCCGTAATGCAGACAATAATAGGATATGTTCTATTTTTTTGCGAAATGGAAATATGGACATACGGAAACGGAATGCACACCGAGTACCTTCCGAGTACCCTCCGTTTTTTTTTGTGGATCCATTGAAATGAATAGTTCCGCATAAGGTCTGCAAAAAAAAAAACTGAACGGACACAGAAAGAAAATACATTCGTGTGCATGAGCCCTAAATAATATGTCCTTTAAAATGAAGAGTGGAAAACAAAGACTCATGCCTCATCATCTGTGATTGAGAATGTGGTGCCTGTAGTAGTGCAAACAGAACAGTCAACACCACAAGTTTGGCCAGTAGTAGTAGGAACAGCAGGCCATAGTTTCCCTTTGCCTCCGGAAGGCACCATATTATGTGGACTGGATGGCTCATTCTTCTTCTTAGTCACAGCCAGATGATGTTGATGTCACCTCTGAGTGTCACGGCTGAGGATGGGGGAAATCCTCAGCCGTGCGATGCCAGATGCTGTTGGCCTACTCGGCCAGGAGAACAGGATAGGGAGCAGGTCACCTCCTAACAGCGTCCCTACCCTGACCCTAAGTCCTACCTGCATGGGCCGACCTTAAAGGTAGGAGGACCCATGCGCAGGAACCTCGGATCCCTAACTCACCCTCCGTCCGATCCCTGCGCTAGGAGTCAGGGTAAGACGACCTACTCCTCCTAGGCACGGAGGAGCAGGAGTCTCACTGGCCAAGCTGTTGGGAAAAGGGGGAACCAAAACAGACTAACGGAAATGGCAGGTGAACTAAGTAGTTCAACCAACCTGTCACAGCCTTGCTGACTGGATCCCTGAGAACACACAGAATCCAGAACCATTAGCTGCACAAACCAAACGAAGGAAGGACCCAACAGAACATCAGATGGACATCTCACACAACATGACATAAAACATAGTGACATTTTCTTTATGACCACAGGGGTGGCTCTCACAGGCAGATAATAACACAGGAGGCTGCTCCAGCAAGCAAGGCTGAAACAACCCACTGAGCCATGCTAACAGCGAGGCTATATAGGCCAGGAAGCCACACCCACAGTCAGACACACCCAGTGCACACACACACTAGGAAGGAGGTTAACCCTTCCAACACCAGGGAAGGGAAACATAAATTAAAAGGGAAAGTGTCCAACTCAGAAACACCCTGTGGCTGTTGCCGCAGGCAACGACATGGGTGGCAACCATGTCTTGGGAGTCAGCCCGAAGGCCGGGACACTGCCACCACATGTACACCATGCAACCAAACGTTGCCACGGGCAACCACAGTGAGGAGAAGATGTAAGTGTACACCACACAAAACAGAGAGTGCACACCGACATACAAAAGTGCATAAATACACATAACTCCTAGGAAACCGCACACATAGCCGTTGTCCGCGGCAACCGCACCTGAGGCCAACTACATTATGCCTCAAGCTGCGGTTGAAACTACAACACAAAACCGCGGGCAACAGTATGCGGCTCCCAAGGAGTCACGGCCAAAACCGTGGCCGTGACACTGAGTCTGACAATGTGCCTTTGAGCCATGGCTCAGCATCATCCTCCTGTTCCTCTACCTTGTACATCATCTCTTTTTGGCACTGCCCTCATATAGGGCATGAGGTAACAACAACCCACGGTCTTCCTCATGTTGACTTGCGTGTCAAGCATAAACGTTTGGAGCGGATTGGGAATAGCAGCTTTAAAAGCAGACTAAAAAATTAATTTGCAACTGTGAGAGTGTGTTTTGATCTCAAGTGTGTTTTGTCTTAAGTGTGTGACTTGAGATTAAGTGACTTTAGAGTCAGTTATTTTAGGATGGAATTGTGCTTATTCATTTATTTAACATTTGTATTGCATTGTATAATTTGCCTTTTTTCTGAAGTAATCCCCATTAGCAAGTATGTGCTCCATGATTGACAGTGTGGTCTAGTGTACATATTATGCAATGTATACAGTCCCAGAAGAACATTTTAATTAAGGGTGCTTATTAATGTGCAAAATGTGAGCAAATTGCACATTTGGAAGTCTATATCCTTCATTTAAATGAGTCCACAAAAAATCTACTATTTTGTAGAATATTCGTCATATATTCGCGAATTTGAGATTACTTTCTTTATCGCCAAAAATCAGCAATGTATTATTAGCGTAATGCACGCTAAATACAGGCATGGCTCACTATAGCTACATTTTTCAAGCAGCTAGAAGTTTTCTGAGACTAGAGAAAATGGTTGGCATGGCAGAACATTACAATAGCTTTATATGCAGATAGAGTGCTCCAATATATTTGCGATTGCGAAATCGGCACTAATGATGCGAATATTTTGGCGCAATACGTGCAACTTCACATTTTAACAGGTCTGACTACTTATTAGGGATTGGTGCACTAAGTATTGTTGTGAACTTGTGACATCACAGCACTATGTACAGTATGTACCGTATGTATGTATAGACAGCACACAGTAGAATCAGCTACACTATATCACTATCTGTAGATATAGTGATATAGACATTGTAGCCTTCTCATTGGCCCACAAGCAAGAAAGGAGGTTACTGATAAAAAAAATCTAGAATATTCGAAATTACGAATATATATCACTATATTTTAAATATTTGCAAAATTCTCGAAGTGCCGATATTCGCGATTAATATTCGAATATTTGCGCCCAACACTATTAATTAAGTGACAGGTTCATTGGTTTGATTGTATGTGGACATGTGACAGTTCTGATAAGACTGAAAGGCAGCTGCATTGTATCTTTGAATGGTATGTGTGACAAGATATTTGAATTAAGTGGTTATATGAAACCATGATACAGCACTAGTGGTGAATGACTGAAGAACATTTTCCCGAGTCAGTGTTACATTTTAGGATATAAAATAATATTTAGAAATACCATGTTTCTGTAAACTGCAAAATCAGAACTGCAAAATCAGAAAAAATGTATTAAAATGGAAAATCTGGCAAAAAAAGTGAAATTTTGAATTTATCACCATTTTTCTTTAACCCCTTCAAGCGACAGCCTGTTTGGACCAAATGTCGTAGCCCCATTTTTCAAATCTGACATGTCAATTTTTGTGGTACTGTAAGAATTTTGGAACACTTTTACTTATCCAAGCTATTCTGAGATTGTTTTCCTCGTGACACATCATACTTAATGATAGTGGTGAATTTGAGTTGATACGTTTATTTTTATTTTTATTAGCTATATTCAAAATGAGAATTTCTTTGCTTTTAAGGTGAATAGTAATACTTCATAAAATAGTTATTACTTTACATTGCCCATATGTCTACTTTATGTTGGCATCAGTTTGTAAATGTCATTTAATTTTTTTAGGAAGTTAGAAGGCTTAGAAGTTTAGAAGCACATTGTTTAGAAGCACATTTTTTAATTTTTAAGAACATTTCCAAAACCCACTTTTTTACAGACCGTTTCAGTTGTGAAGTCACTTTGTGGGGCTTACATAGTAGAAACCACCCATAAATGACCACATTTTAGAAACTACACCCCTCAAGTTATTCAAAGCTGATTTAACAAACTTTATTAACCCTTTAGGTGTTCCACAAGAATGAAAGCAAAATGGAGGGGAAATTAAAAAATTTCATTTTTTGGGGCAGATTATCCATTAAAATCAATTTTTCCTGAAACACATCAAGGGTTAACAGCCAAAGAAACCTCAGTATTTATTACCCCGATTCTGAAGTTTACAGAAACCCCCATATGTGGTCGTAAACTGCTGTATAAGCACACGCCAGGGCTCAGAAGGAAAGGAGCGCCATATTGTTAATGGATGGCAGATTTTGCTGGGACAAATGATGAAGTGGCAAATCATAATGAGGTCATTATTATGAGGGACTTTAACTACCCAGATATAGAATGGGAAAGTTAAACCCATGGATCTCATAAAGGAAACAGTTTCTTGTCAATAAGTAAGACAATTACCTTTTTCAACTGGTATAGGATCCAAGTAGAGGGATGGCCATACTGGACTTAGTATTACCCAACAGTCCTAATAGAAAAACAGTTGTGCATGTTGGGAACACCTGGAAAATAGCTGCTATAATATAATAAAGTTTTGTCATTTAAAAGAGTTTTTTTTACAGGGGGTGGGGATGGGAGCAAAAAAAAGGTTAAACTTTAAACGTTAAAATTTACCAATATATAGAGGCTATTAGCGCCACTAACTGGGACAATGTCCTCAAATATAAAAATACAGCCACAAACTAAACTCTCTTTGTAAGAGATACTGTACATACCTTGTGGCAATAAAATGTTTATGTGACTGTCGCAGTCACAACATGTCGCATGTCACAGTGTGACACAATTGATAATCATTACAAAAAAATGTTGCACAACTTTTCAGCGACACATGTCACTGTGTATCTACACAATTACATAGTAACATAGTTGTTAAGGTTGGAAAAAGTCCATCAAGTCCAATCTGAAATCCTGCTATATCGATCCCTGGATCAATGTCCATCTTTCTTTTAAAAAGGGGTTGGGCCAAAGGGAAAGGGTGTGTAGAACAATATTTCTATACATTGTCATAAGCCTCATGTTATTTTGAATTAAAAAGGCATCTACATCTTTTTTGAAGGCATCTCCTGTATTTGCTGTGACCAGCTCCTGGGGCTATTCCAGAGATCCACAGCCCTTACAGTAAAGAATACTTCTCACTTCTTATGACTGAATCTTTTTTTTCTCCAGTCATAGGGAGTGGCCCCTTGTTTTTTGAGGGGGTTTAACACAGAATAGCTTCTCTTGATATTTTTTGTATGGTCCGTTTATTTATTAGTACAGGTTAGACATCATTTTTCAAGACTAAACAAATTCAGTTCATTTAATCTTTGCTCATAACTAAGATCTTCCAGGCCCTACCACTTTACAAATCACTATTCAGACCACAAATGGAGTACTGTGCACAGTTCTGGGCTCCTGTGAACAAGGCAGACATAGCAGAGATAGAGAGGGTTCAGAGGAGGGCAACTAAAGTAATCTTTGCTCATAACTAAGATCTTCCAGGCCCTACCACTTTAAAAATCACTAGTCAGACCACAAATGGAGTACTGTGTACAGTTCTGGGCTCCTGTGAACAAGACAGACATAGCAGAGCTAGAGAGGGTTCAGAGGAGGGCAACAAAAGTAATCTTTGCTCATAACTAAGATCTTCCAGGCCCTACCACTTTAAAAATCACTAGTCAGACCACAAATGGAGTACTGTGTACAGTTCTGGGCTCCTGTGAACAAGGCAGACATAGCAGAACTGGAGAGGGTTCAGAGGAGGGCAACTAAAGTAATTACGGGAATGAGGGAATTACAGTACCCTGAAAGATTATCAACATTAGGGTTATTCACTTTAGAAAAAAGACAACTGAGGGGAGATCTAATAACTATGTATAAATATATCAGGGGTCAAATATATGAAAAAAGATTGCGCTGCAAGAGAAGAATCTTCTTTGTGTATAAAAGTTCACTTGTAAAATCTTCAACTAGTGGGATCACATGCCAACCTCACAATCCAACATTGGTATGGAAACCTGTGGGTAATGGAAAAACGCACTTTGGTGTAGCAGGTTCCAAGTATCTAACGCACCATGTGAATAGATTATACTCACAAGATTCCTGATTAGTGAAGGCGTGTAGAAGTATTGTTGGTATCAAAGTAGAACTCTGCTGAAAAAAGAGAACTATAGTGTAGTATGTCACAACACTTAATCTGCCTGCAAACAGATTATACTCACAGAGCTTCACTTGTCAGGTGCGTGTATAAGATCTTGTGGAATTTTCATAGACAGCTCAAAAACCTGGATAACAGCCAACATCGATGTCCAAAAAACTCTCAAGGAAGAAGTCGCAGGAGAAGTAGGTGCGCACCAAAGGTCAGGTAAAAACTATTTAATACTGGCAACAAGTACAGCTATAAAACATATAAAATATCTGGAGTAATGCCCGACCTGGGTTTCGCGGTGATGCTTCGTCTGGGGCGTTGATTGGTAATTGGATACCACTGTGTTTTAAATAGACAGGGAACCTCCCCTGCACCACGTCATAAGCACTTCCAAAATACAGGTTAAAACAAATCATATACATACAGAGTAAAACTATAATAGAAAATAGGATAAAAATTATATGTGATAAAAACACTGGGACAGAACCGGACAGCTTACGGCAAATATATTTTTTAAAATAAGCAAGCATTAATGTCACATTCAATATTGAGCCCTTGCGGTTGAATGGTGCCCAAACGGAACATCCACTCAACCTCTTTTTTATTTATTATGGCAATAAAGTCCCCTTCTCGGATAGGGGTATGGACTAATTCCAAACCAGTAAAGCGGAGACCCTTCGGATTTTTCTCATGGGGAATCTTAAAATGTAACGAGACACTATGGGTCTCAAGACCTTTTTTAATATTACGAATGTGCTCCTGCACCCGAGTCTTGAGGCTCCGTGTAGTCCTACCTACATATTGGAGGCCACAGGGGCACTCCAAAAGGTAAATTACTCCAACATTATTGCAGGAAAAATGACCTTTGATTTTAAAAATGGTCTCTTTTGTTGTTTTAGATGTAATCTGATCTACACACCTTTCCCGTTGTTTTAGGATACGGTTTTTGCAAGGTAAGCAAAAACCGCACCATGTAAACCTGCCCTTTTTAGTACTGGTGCGTTTTTTATTGGTAGCAAGACTAGCGCTACGGACTAGTTTGTTGGAGAGATTATCTGCTCTTTTGAATACTACAGGGGGCCTGACCGGTAAATCTTTACTGAGTACAGGGTCATTCTGAAGAATATGCCAATTTTTTTGGATCATATTCTTAATACTGCCTATTTTACTGTTGTATTGGGTCAGAAATGTATATCTGAAATCTTTTTTCATGACCTTTTTATTATTGATCTGTGACTTATTCTCAATGCGTTTTAATTCTATTTCATCTTTGCAATGGTCTAAAAAACCTTTTTCATAGCCTTTTTCTAAAAATCTATGTTTGACCATCTGCCCCTGTTCTCTGTAGTCCTCTAGTTTACTGCAATTTTTTGAAATACGTTGAAATTGGCTTTTGGGTATATTTTTAAGCCAAGATGGGTGGTGGCAGCTATTGAGCTCAATACATGTGTTGACATCTACTGTTTTAAAAAAGGTCTTGGTTTTGAGTCTACCACCCTCCACAAAAATAACCAGATCGAGGAAATCTACAGAGGTAGCACTGATATGATTAGTAAATTTGAGATTGAAACTGTTACCATTAATGTCCACTAAAAAACTGTCCAGACCCTCCTTCTCACCTAACCAGATGAGAAGGCAGTCGTCTATATATCTTCGCCACACTAAAAGCTGTCCCTTTCCTAGATCTTTTTTGAGGATCTGATCAATATTCTCCCTCTCCCACATAGTCATAAAAAGATTGGCGAGGCTTGGGGCGAATTTCGCCCCCATCGCCACGCCAGAATGCTGAAGATAAAAGGTATCTTTATATAAAAAATAGTTGTGGGTGAGGCAAAATTCTACACATTCCAAAATGAAATTTTTTTGGTCTGGCCCCATATCTGGATCATTATTTAGGGCTTCTTCGACCCCTTTAATACCCAATTGTTGGGGAATGCAGGTGTAAAGAGACGATACGTCAACCGTGGCTAACCACATGGATCCATGAACTTCACCAATATCTTCAATGAGGTCAATGACACTAGAGGAGTTTTTTAGGTAAGAGGGAGCCACAGTCACATATTTCTGTAAAAAGAAATCAATATATTCGGAGACTCTACTGTTCAGGGAATCAATCCCTGATACAATAGGTCTCCCTGGTGGATTGATGGGATCCTTGTGGATCTTCGGCAGAAAATATATAACAGGGGTGACTGGGCACTTCAAAAAGAGGTAATCATGTTCTTTTTTATCTAACACCTCTCTCTCCAAACCTCTTTTTAAAATACCCTCCAGCTGCCCTTTAAACAAAATGAGTGGGTTACTCTTTAAAACCAAGTAGGTATCTCTATCCGAAAGCAGTCTGTCCATTTCCCTAGTATATTGTTCCACATCCATAATAACAACCCCCCCCCCCCCCCCCCTTTATCGGCCGATTTTATCACTATTGTGTCATTTTTTTCTAGCTGCTTAAGTGCCTCCTTCTCCCCCCTGGAAAGATTCTGTTTTTTTGGTTTGTAGTCCATTTTTTCAAACTCATTTAGGAGGCTCCTTTTAAAGGCATCAATGCACTCGTTTTTATTTTTGGGGCAAAATTTAGATCTATTACGAAGGTCCGTATGTAAGACCCCCGTAGTGTTCACAATATTGGCCGGCGGGGATGGTGTGATATTCAAATAATATTTTGCTATATTTAGTTTTCTAATATACCTATGGATATCGAGAAATAAACTAAATTTGTTAATACCATTGCTTGGTGCGAATTTCAGTCCTTTTTGTAAGACCAATTTTTCTTCTTTGGATAGTGAATACCCACTCAAATTAAAAATGCCTATTTGCTCCCCTTGCTTTTCTTCCCCCCTGGTATTGGATTTCCGTCCCCCACCTCTATGTCCTCGATGTAGCTTCTTTTTTGGGGCGTTCTTATTGTCTCTTTGGATGTCTGAGGGGGGTCCCTCTGTACCCCCCGCATACTCTGATGGGGAAAATTCTGACTCAGATCACTCACAGATGTATCCGTTATGGCCAAAACCTTATCTTGATCAGTTCTTGTCCTTGTTTGTTCAATAGTCATCTGCTGTACATTTTTATCTTCCCTAGTGGATTTAAGAAGGATGACAGGGTCTGTTTTAATAATATTTCCTCCACTATTCTTCTTAGTATTCAAAGGACTCTTACAATTGTTAAATCTCAGTTGTTCCCTCATGATATATGTAGGGACATACCCAGATCTCGATGGATAATGTTGTTCTGTATTATAATATGGACGTTGTCTATATTTCTTATTATTATGATTATTATAATTGCCCTGATAGTAATGGGGTGTATAATTGTCTCTCCGTCCATTGGGTATGTAATATTGATTGTCCCTATGGCCATAGGGAATATAATGTTGATCTAGATATTCCTCAATCATTCTTCTATCATTGCAAGGGTCCCTATTCTCATACGATTGTAGTGGATGCCGTGAACCTGTTCCAATATTACCTGTAAATACCTGTTCTCTATTCATTACATGTGTAACAGATATATCCATACTCTTATCAATTAGTCCCTTATGATCCACATTAGTGGCCATAGGGACAATCAATATTACATACCCAATGGACGGAGAGACAATTATACACCCCATTACTATCAGGGCAATTATAATAATCATAATAATAAGAAATATAGACAACGTCCATATTATAATACAGAACAACATTATCCATCAAGATCTGGGTATGTCCCTACATATCCCACGAGGGAACAACTGAGATTTAACAATTGTAAGAGTCCTTTGAATACTAAGAAGAATAGTGGAGGAAATATTATTAAAACAGACCCTGTCATCCTTCTTAAATCCACTAGGGAAGATAAAAATGTACAGCAGATGACTATTGAACAAACAAGGACAAGAACTGATCAAGATAAGGTTTTGGCCATAACGGATACATCTGTGAGTGATCTGAGTCAGAATTTTCCCCATCAGAGTATGCGGGGGGTACAGAGGGACCCCCCTCAGACATCCAAAGAGACAATAAGAACGCCCCAAAAAAGAAGCTACATCGAGGACATAGAGGTGGGGGACGGAAATCCAATACCAGGGGGGAAGAAAAGCAAGGGGAGCAAATAGGCATTTTTAATTTGAGTGGGTATTCACTATCCAAAGAAGAAAAATTGGTCTTACAAAAAGGACTGAAATTCGCACCAAGCAATGGTATTAACAAATTTAGTTTATTTCTCGATATCCATAGGTATATTAGAAAACTAAATATAGCAAAATATTATTTGAATATCACACCATCCCCGCCGGCCAATATTGTGAACACTACGGGGGTCTTACATACGGACCTTCGTAATAGATCTGAATTTTGCACCAAAAATAAAAACAACGAGTGCATTGATGCCTTTAAAAGGAGCCTCCTAAATGAGTTTGAAAAAATGGACTACAAACCAAAAAAACAGAATCTTTCCAGGGAGGAGAAGGAGGCACTTAAGCAGCTAGAAGAAAATGACACAATAGTGATAAAATCGGCCGATAAAGGGGGGGGGGGGGGGTTGTTATTATGGATGTGGAACAATATACTAGGGAAATGGACAGACTGCTTTCGGATAGAGATACCTACTTGGTTTTAAAGAGTAACCCACTCATTTTGTTTAAAGGGCAGCTGGAGGGTATTTTAAAAAGAGGTTTGGAGAGAGAGGTGTTAGATAAAAAAGAACATGATTACCTCTTTTTGAAGTGCCCAGTCACCCCTGTTATATATTTTCTGCCGAAGATCCACAAGGATCCCATCAATCCACCAGGGAGACCTATTGTATCAGGGATTGATTCCCTGAACAGTAGAGTCTCCGAATATATTGATTTCTTTTTACAGAAATATGTGACTGTGGCTCCCTCTTACCTAAAAAACTCCTCTAGTGTTATTGACCTCATTGAAGATATTGGTGAAGTTCATGGATCCATGTGGTTAGCCACGGTTGACGTATCGTCTCTTTACACCTGCATTCCCCAACAATTGGGTATTAAAGGGGTCGAAGAAGCCCTAAATAATGATCCAGATATGGGGCCAGACCAAAAAAATTTCATTTTGGAATGTGTAGAATTTTGCCTCACCCACAACAATTTTTTATATAAAGATACCTTTTATCTTCAGCATTCTGGTGTAGCGATGGGGGCGAAATTCGCCCCAAGCCTCGCCAATCTTTTTATGACTATGTGGGAGAGGGAGAATATTGATCAGATCCTCAAAAAAGATCTAGGAAAGGGACAGCTTTTTGTGTGGCGAAGATATATAGACGACTGCCTTCTCATCTGGTTAGGTGAGAAGGAGGGTCTGGACAGTTTTTTAGCGGACATTAATGTTAACAGTTTCAATCTCAAATTTACTAATCATATCAGTGCTACCTCTGTAGATTTCCTCGATCTGGTTATTTTTGTGGAGGGTGGTAGACTCAAAACCAAGACCTTTTTTAAAACAGTAGATGTCAACACATATATTGAGCTCAATAGCTGCCACCACTCATCTTGGCTTAAAAATATATCCAAAAGCCAATTTCAACGTATTTCAAAAAATTGCAGTAAACTAGAGGACTACAGAGAACAGGGGCAGATGGTCAAACATAGATTTTTAGAAAAAGGCTATGAAAAAGGTTTTTTAGACCATTGCAAAGATGAAATAGAATTAAAACGCATTGAGAATAAGTCACAGATCAATAATAAAAAGGTCATGAAAAAAGATTTCAGATATACATTTCTGACCCAGTACAACAGTAAAATAGGCAGTATTAAGAATATGATCCAAAAAAATTGGCATATTCTTCAGAATGACCCTGTACTCAGTAAAGATTTACCGGTCAGGCCCCCTGTAGTATTCAAAAGAGCAGATAATCTCTCCAACAAACTAGTCCGTAGCGCTAGTCTTGCTACCAATAAAAAACGCACCAGTACTAAAAAGGGCAGGTTCACATGGTGCGGTTTTTGCTTACCTTGCAAAAACCGTATCCTAAAACAACGAGAAAGGTGTGTAGATCAGATTACATCTAAAACAACAAAAGAGACCATTTTTAAAATCAAAGGTCATTTTTCCTGCAATAATGTTGGAGTAATTTACCTTTTGGAGTGCCCCTGTGGCCTCCAATATGTAGGTAGGACTACACGGAGCCTCAAGACTCGGGTGCAGGAGCACATTCGTAATATTAAAAAAGGTCTTGAGACCCATAGTGTCTTGTTACATTTTAAGATTCACCATGAGAAAAATCCGAAGGGTCTCCGCTTTACTGGTTTGGAATTAGTCCATACCCCTATCCGAGGAGGGGACTTCATTGCCATAATAAATAAAAAAGAGGTTGAGTGGATGTTCCGTTTGGGCACCATTCAACCGCAAGGGCTCAATATTGAATGTGACATTAATGCTTGCTTATTTTAAAATATATTTGCCGTAAGCTGTCCGGTTCTGTCCCAGTGTTTTTATCACATATCATTTTTATCCTATTTTCTATTATAGTTTTACTCTGTATGTATATGATTTGTTTTAACCTGTATTTTGGAAGTGCTTATGACGTGGTGCAGGGGAGGTTCCCTGTCTATTTAAAACACAGTGGTATCCAATTACCAATCAACGCCCCAGACGAAGCATCACCGCGAAACCCGGGTCGGGCATTACTCCAGATATTTTATATGTTTTATAGCTGTACTTGTTGCCAGTATTAAATAGTTTTTACCTGACCTTTGGTGCGCACCTACTTCTCTTGCGACTTCTTCCTTGAGAGTTTTTTGGACATCGATGTTGGCTGTTATCCAGGTTTTTGAGCTGTCTATGAAAATTCCACAAGATCTTATACACGTACCTGACAAGTGAAGCTCTGTGAGTATAATCTGTTTGCAGGCAGATTAAGTGTTGTGACATACTACACTATAGTTCTCTTTTTTCAGCAGAGTTCTACTTTGATACCAACAATACTTCTACACGCCTTCACTAATCAGGAATCTTGTGAGTATAATCTATTCACATGGTGCGTTAGATACTTGGAACCTGCTACACCATAGTGCGTTTTTTCCATTACCCACAGGTTTCCATACCAATGTTGGATTGTGAGGTTGGCATGTGATCCCACTAGTTGAAGATTTTACAAGTGAACTTTTACACACAAAGAAGATTCTTCTCTTGCAGCGCAATCTTTTTTTCATATATTTTCTTCAAGTAATAGACTTTTCCCACATTGTCTTCAGATTTGCAGCGCTTGAGGGGACTAGTATTTTTGAACAGAGACTCTATTTATTTATTTTCTGAATATCAGGGGTCAGTACAGAGATCTCTCCCATCATCTATTTATTCCCAGGACTGTGACAAGGGGACATCCTCTGCGCCTCGAGGAAAGAAGGTTTGTACACAAACATAGAAGAGGATTCTTTATGGTAAGAGCAATGAGACTATGGAACTCTCTGCCTCAGGAGGTGGTGATGGTGAGTTCACTAAAAGAGTTCAAGAGGGGCCTGGATGTATTTCTGGAGTGTAATAATATTACAGGCTATAGCTACTAGAGAGGGGTCGTTGATCCAGGGAGTTATCCGATTGCCTGAATGGAGTCAGAAAGAATTTTTTTTTCCCTTAAGTGGGGAAAATTGGCTTCTACCTAACAGTTTTATTTTTTTTTGCCTTCCTCTGGATCAACTTGCAGGATAACAGGCCGAACTGGATGGACAAATGTATTTTTTTGGCCTTAAATACTATGTTACTATGTATGTTATGAGTTTATTTACTCTCCTCTGTACTTTTTCTAACTCCAGGGCATCCTTTTTATGGACTGGTGTCCACTTGTTTGTTGAAATAGACAAATCACAGGATCTAAAAGGCATATACCCCCATATTCTAAGAAAATTAAGTGCCATTTATCATGTAGAAAAAGTTAATACACATCACTAATAATGTATTGTGATTGTCTATATTGCCTTCTTTGCTGGCTTGATTCATTTTTCCATCACATTATACAATGCTCGTTTCCATGGTTATGACCACCCTTTAAACCAGCAGCGGTGGTTGTCCTTGCACACCATAGGAAAAAGCGATGTCTTCTCTTGTCGCCATGGGAGTGCAGATAAGCAAGTGCTTTTCCCTGTAGTGAGCAAGCACAATCACCACTGATGCATTTCAGGGTGGTCGTAACCATGGAAACAAGCAGTGTATACTGTGATGGAAAAATTAATCCAGCCAGCAAAGGAAGCAATATGGATAATAACAATACATTAGTAAGTACCTTGTATTAACTTTCTCTATATACTATATGCTGAAGTGAGACAACCCTTTAAGTAATATAACAACCAGGCACTTATTTCTGATATTTAAGCACTAATATAATGACAGGGTCTGTTGCACAGGATTGGGGCTTAACTAATGAGGTGCCAATATTAAAAAATGGGTCAAAAACAGAACAAGGAAACTATAGGCTGGAAAATATAAGACCTGTTGTGGATAAACTGTTATTCTGGAGTATTTCAAGGAAAATAAGTTTATAACACCACTAGCAGAAGGACCTGGCTTTGCACGGGCATATTTCACATTTTTTTTATTTTTTATGTTTGCGTGTGTTGTTAAAAGATATCAACCGTATCTACTATAACAGTGACATCTACAATACCCCGCCTCTTTAACAGTGATCTTCACAGCGGCCTGTCCCCTTAACAGTAACATCCACAGTGCCCGCCCCTTTAACAGTGACCTCCACAGCGGCTACCCCTTTATTAGTGACCTCCACAGTACCAAGTCTTGTTAACAGTGATTTCCACAATAACCCACCCCCTTAACCGTGACCACCACAGAGCTCTGTTCCTTTAAAATGTGACCTTCACAACACCCCGCCTCCTTAACAGTGACCCCTACAGCACCCCGCCCCTTAACACTAACATCCATAGGGGACCGTCCCCTTAACTGTGACTTCCACCGTTCCCTGCCCCCTTAACAGAGACCTTCACATCACCCGCCCCTTTAACAGTGACGTCCACAGCATCCCGCCCCCTTAACAGTGACCTCCCCAGGAGCCCATCCCTTTAACGGTGACCTCCACAGCATCCCGCCCTCTTAACAGTCACCTCTACAGCAGCCCGCCCTTTTAACAGTGACCTCCACAGCAGCCGCCTATTTATTAGTGACCTTCACAGTACCCCATCTCACTGATTTCCACAACACCACGTCCCCTTAACAGTGGCCTCTACAGCAATCTGCCCCTTAACACTGACCTCCATAGCGTACCGTCCCCCTAACTGTGACCTTCACAGCAGCCTGCCCCTAGGGTGGCAAGTAGTCCACTTTTAGGCCGGACAGTCCGGCTTTCAGACTCCCTGTCCTCCATCCGGCGCAGGGCCTGGACGGACACAGTGATGTCCTTTTAAATAACTCACTCTTAGAAAGCAGCACTGTGCTGTCTGAGCGTGAGCTGCAGGGAGAAAGTCACCCTCCCTCCCAGCTGACAGAAGTTTTCTTACCTTCATTGTTTCAATCCCCGTCGGCTGTAGAGTAGGAAGGGGCGATGGTGCGGATTCCTTTAGCGGACATACACACATACACTCAGCTTTACATATTAGATATAAGCATGGGTTTATAATCAGTTTCTATAATGAGTTAAGTTCTAGACTGAACTGAGGTATTTCACTGGATGTCATATATCTTGACTTTTCCATACATTTTCTGTGATTGACTCATAGGCTAAAAAACAGCCTCATCAACCAATCAGGGGTGGCAGCAGGCAGGGAGAAGATATCATTCTGTGTCAAGCTGTAGATGAGGGTGGATGAGTCTATGCAGTGTCTGACAATTATTGAGGTATAAGCAGGCGTCTATTCTAGCATAACAAAGATAACAAAGACAGTATAAGGAAAGAAAAGAAATAAATAATTGAGGGTCTTTGATCAGGGAAAGCTCTGAGTGGCTGAACACACTGCCTAATACAGCAACACCTCATTTTATCAGTTCTGTGTTACAAAACCAACCACTTACAAGAAAACACTTTTTTTCTTTATTTGACCAGAGAGACCACCTTTTTTTTTTTTTTTAATCCTTATTTCCACATAGGCTTATTGCCAGCTGATTACCAGCACAGCAACCTAATAGCATTCTTTTGCTAAACAATTACACATTTTTTCCAAACATGCTTTTTTAATGCATTGCATTATAGCAAAATCATTTTACGGCAATAACACCAATTTTATACCACAAAAATTAGCCCTTTCTACCCCGGGCCAGTTTGAAAGCAGCCTTAGTTGTGGTAAATGTGGCACACTTTCACGCCTTTTTATTTAATACAATTTTTCTGGGGTGTGGCAACCTAGGGGTCTAGCGTATGGCGAAGTAGCGTTCTGGGAAATAAATTGTTGGGCGTATAAACTGGTTTGGGCCACCATTAAATTTACAAAATCTTCAGAGAAGAAGATTTAGAAAAAATCTGTGAAGCCCGCACAATCTATCTGAATTCATGAGTTGCCGACAAACTCAGGAATTTGGGGCTGATATTTGTCAGGGGTGGGATCCATAATGGGTCACTCTGGGGGATACCGCCTCTGCTACCCTGGAGTGCCTTCTAGAAGGTCCCTCATCAGCGGATGATGATGATGGTGAGGGGGTAGAGGAGCAGAGGAAAGTGGCATCCTCTTCTCCCTCACTGGCAGACTCAGTATCGGAGGCAAGCATGGCGTATGCCTCTTCAGCTGAGTACACTCATTGGAATGGACGGGCCATTTTTATTTTATTGGGGTGCGATGTGTGAAACGTGTAAACCTTTATTTAAGCCTCATGCACGCGACCGTTGTTTTATTCCGTGTCCGTTGCGCCGTTTTTCGTGATTTTCTGTGGACTCATTGATTTTCAATGGGTCCGTTGAAAACTCGGCTAATGCACCGTTTGCCATCCACGTCCGTGATCTGTGGTTCCAGTTTGTCAAAAAAATATAACCTGTCCTACGCGGAAAACGGTTCGCGGACCCATTCAAGTCAATGGGACCGCTAAAAAACACGGAGGCACACAAGATTGTCATCCTTTTTATTCCTATCATTTGCATGGCAATCCTGTCTTAGAATTTTTTTTACATTCCTTTATGTCTGCTGGTCCTCCAAAAATAGAGGAAGACACACGGAAACAAAAACGGAAACGGATCACGGAACAACGCAACCCCATTTTGTGGAACGGAACACAACAACGGTCGTGTGCATGAGGCCTTAGTGTGAGGGTGTGTATGTAGTGTTTTCACACGTGAAGGGGCTTGTAATAAATTTGAAATATAGAGAAAAGGAGTAGAGAAAAAAGTTGTAAAAGAAAAGTCTTTTCTGCCCAAAAAATAAAAATCTTCTGCACAAAAAAGGCTTTTCTGCACAAAAAAGTTTTCTGCACAAAAAAGTATTTTCTGTAACAAAAAAAATCTTGCAGTGCAAACTGAGCAGACGCGATCAGTAATGGACACTACTGATCGGTGCTCAGTGGTTGCAAAATGCACGCACGCAGATAGTGCAAAAACCTATAAAACCATTTTTTTTTTAACAAAACATAAAAATGTACAGATGCTACTGAGCACATCGTGCGTGTGTGCAAAAACTGTAGTATAAAAATTCACTACAGTCCTCTGCAAAATGCTTGCACGCAGATTGTGCGTTCGTGCAAAAACCTAAACTCACACTAACTAGGCCTCATGCACATGACCGTTGTTTGTGTCCGCATCCGAGCCGGCTCGGATGCGGACCCATTCACTTCAATGTGCTGTGTTCCGCGTGTGCTGTCCTCATCCGTTGCTCCGTTCCGCAGCCCCGCAAAAAAAATATAACATGTCCTATTCTTGTCCACGCTTTGCGGACAAGAATAGGCATTTATATTGCCAGCGTCTGTTCCGTTCCGCAAATTGCAGAAGGCAACACGGGAAGCTTCCGTTTTTTGCAGATCCGCGGTTTGCGAACCGCAAAAAACGGCACGGTCATGTGCATGAGGCCTAACTGCAGCTCTTTTTTCACAGCAAAAAAATGTAAAAATAAAATAAAAATGTGCAGATGCTAGTGAGCACACTACTGATCGGTGCTTTGCAGCACGCACGCACATAGATCGTGCGTGTGTGCAAAAACTGTAGCATAAAAATTCACTACAACTCTGGCTAAAAATTTTACTTATATCTATATATATTTATATATATAAAGTTCTAACTACTTTTTTCTTCTTTTTTACCCCCCAAAAAATTTAAAATTTGCCAAAAAATCAGCACAAATAATCCCCTGGTGCTGATCAGGCAGGTACGCACTGAACAGCACTTGGCGGTCACAGCTCGCACGCAGAAAAAGTGGTGCAGAGCTGGAAAATGGTAAAAAAGGACGGACGGTGGTTTAGGAATCTGGAACAGCTGCAAATGAAGAAAAAAATCTGTGCAGCTATTCCAGATGTTCATCTCTCTTCTTCTTTCTTCTTCTTTTCAGCAGGAAAGGGGTTAAAACGCTGTGGTGGTGCACCACAATTCCCAGCAAGCCACAATCAGCACAGATAGGCACAGAACCTCTGCATGCAGTCACCAGCTAGAATGGCCGCATGCAGGGAAGTACTGCCTCTTCCTGTGCAGCTATAGCGCTGCCATTGGCTGGAGCGTTGCTCCAGCCAATAGCAGCGCTGGCAGGGGACCCTAAACACTGGTGTCCCCTGCCTGACCTAGAATTTTAGTTGACAATAAACTTAACTTTAGCAACTAGTGCCAGCCAGCTGTTGCCAAGGTCAATAAGATTATAGGGGCATTGGTGCACGTGATGAGAACATAGCTCTGTCACTATTGGCGTAAAGTAGAACTGGCTTAGTTGCCCATAGTAACCGATCATATTCCACCTTTCAAAGGAGCTGTTCAAAATGAAAGGTGGAATCTGATCGGTTGCTATGGGTAACTAAGTCAGTTCTACTTTACACCAGTTTGATAAATGACCCCCTTTGATTTTAAATGCAAATTCATTGTATGCATAATTCTTCACTAATTCACTAATAATGCATTATTCCAGAAGTAAATTGTGAATAGCAGTATTTACTGTGTTTGTTGAAGGGGAAGGACATTTAATTGTGCTTCTTTCTTTAAAGGGGTTGTCCAAGTTATTTTTTTATTCTTTCTATTTTTCTAACTAGGCAAATGTAACAGCTTTCCAATTAACTCACTTTATCTCCAGTGGCTGGTTTCTCAGATTTCACTGAGGGTCACATGACCTGTGATGTCAGCTTCTCTCCCGGCTCTGAAGTGCATAAGCCAGAAAGATCTATACACCAGAAGTCACTGCTGGCCACGCCCCCCTGTACTGCCTGCTGCTGCTTATTGCTCTCTCCCAGGATTCTTAACCCCTTCAGCTGTACAGACTCAGGGCTGAAGTATTTACTGTGTAGCTGCAGGCAGTGAGGAGACAAATGCTGGGCACAGGAGCTAAAAGAGAAGTTCTGCAGAGCATTGCAGGTAGGGGGAAGTTCCTGTGTGTATTAGCAGTGTCATTGTACAGCTAGGACTTGTAGTTCTATACATATAACATGCTGCTGAGTCTCCCAGCAGGCAGACATGTCACTCAGGGCAGTACTTGTATTCACTCCCTTAGCAGTGCAGGGGGAGGGGCAGAGATTGTTTTTATTGCAAGTAAACAAAGGGCTAGAAAAGAACCAGTGAAATGAGGAAATAGATATTTTTTTGCCTAAAACTTGCTTTGCTTAGTTATATATCGCTGACCATCAGATTTACAGTGCTATATATTTTTTTATCCATAACTCGGACAACCCCTTTAAGTTACAGAAAGCACACTTGCACTTTTGCTATACCCGTCTCAAAATTTGTGTGACTGTGTACCAAACCCGTGAATCTTCAATTAGGAAAATTGTGAGATTATATTAGGATTCATAATAAGGTATCTGGAATACCAAAGGATTTAAAATGGAAGACCTAGGCCTTGTCCTCCTCCTTGTAGCCCCAAAAAGTATTTCAGTGGCATTCTCTCGGTCTTCAATGCCCCCTCCTAGTGTGAGAGCAGTCAGCGGTAAACTGCCATAAGGAGGATATTCATGGAAGATGGGGGACCCCATGCATAACTGTGTTGGTGGTAGTGGTGATGGCACTTTTAGCCTCTGTAGTGATGGTAATGGCAGTGGTATCTACAGTGGCTGTCTGGGTAAATACAGAGCATGGAACCTGTAGGGGGGACAAGGGAAGAATCAATTCGGGTCCAAACTGAACTTTGTTGAATCTGAAATTAACTGAATCTCAAAATATTCGCTAATTTCTAAATCGGACTAAAAACTAACTTCCAGAAATTGATCACCTATTCATCGACCAACATACCGTATGTTTTCACCATTATGGAAGCGTTGATATGAGGCTGGGGGCTGATGTGAGGTATGAGGGTCTCATCTGAGGTCTAAATGGGGGGTCTTATTTATATTGGGGCTCTTATCTGAGGTCTGATTGGGGGTCATTCACATTGGGCTCTGATTGTGGGCCTGGCCTGAGGTCTGATTGAAGGTCTTATTAACATTGAGGGTCTGATTGGGGCTGTGAGCTGAGGTCTGATTAACATTGGGGGTCTAATTGGTGGTCTAATCTGAGGTCTAATGAAAAAAACGTTTTTCTTATTGTCATCCTCTAAAACCTAGCTGTGTTTTATACATACATTATTTCACAGTAGATTTACAATATGTGACTAAGGGCTCATGCACACGACCGACCGTATGCCCTCCGAGACATACGGTCCGGACCGTGAGCGGCCCATACGTCCTGGAGTGGCATACATCGTGCGAACGGGAGCGCACAGCATCATAGGTTACTATGATCATATGAGTGCAGGACAGTAGTCCCGCAGGCGGCCCAATGAGCACAGTATCATAGTAATCTATGATGCTGTGCGCTCCTGTGCGCACAATGTATGCCGCTCCGGGATGTATGGCCCGCTCACGGACCGTATGTCTCGGAGGGCATACGGTCGTGTGCATGAGCCCTAACTGTGGTCTATAAAACCATTTTAAAAGGTATTGTATCCACATTTTTTACCCAATTGAATGGAATGGTGTGACTAAAAAACTTGGCATGCATCCGTTGTCTATACATGTTAGAAGATCATAAGATGTTTCCAAGATGACATCATTATTTCTCCACAGCAATTCAAACACACCCTAAATCAATTTAAGCTCTCTCATCTCACAATAGAAATGAAACCAAGTAAAGCTAAATTAGACACTTTACTAATGAACCATCTCAGCTATGCAATATACATATCTTGACAACTCTTATAAGAAGAGCCTTTTGAGTATGTGGCACAATTAGCTGCAACATGGCAAATTACATTTCATAATTTCTTAGGCCATGTTCACATCACAGTTTAGTTTTTTATTCTAATGGTCTGTCAAAAAAAACAGAAACTTTATATAAAAAAAAATGGATCCTTTATTTTGAGCATCCATTTTGCATTAGTTTTTTGCCAGTTCCATCAGAGATCAGTTTTTTTTAGACAGGAGAAAACGTCCTCCATGCAGGATCTCTGATGGAACTGACAAAAACAGGTACAAAATGAGAACATCGGAAGCTGTAAATAAATGGAAAATTGAAAGATGATGTCAAGGTGGCCTTACTAACGTTCATAAATGAAAACTTACCTTGTTTTATTTAGTATTTTCAACAAAAATAGGCAATCAATTTATGCAGGTACAAAAAATTCATTTCTGTTGAATGGATCAGAGTTCAAAGCATATTCAAAAAGTATGCAAATATGACCCTACTGTCCCTATAATATCCAGCATAAGTAGATCACCTGAATGAGCAAACATCAAGGCGTAAGCGAACAATTACACAATTACAATATTTTAAAGGGAGTCTGTGACCTACCTGACCGGTTTCAAACAGGTGACATTGTTTAGTGGGGCACAAAGACATGACACAGATGTTACCCGTGGTTTGTTCTTCTGATGCTTCAAATCGCCCAAAAAGTCGTTTTTATCATATGCTAATGAGCGGTTGAAAGTGCCCAGGGGCAGAGATTTTTCTGAAAGTGCCCAAGTTCCTCCGCCTCACTCGCGCCTAACTCCGCCCCTTAGTAAGTTCAGGCCAGCCCTGTGGCTCTGTGACATCATATTTCCCTATAGACTGTTCGCGCATCACTGCCGGGCCCGGGCATGCGCAGTGTTCTGCCCACTGTGGGCAGAGGGACAGGGATATGGAGTGCGCATGCACCAGTTACTGGCGTGAATTTGGTGCATGAGCACTGCATATCTCTGTGCCTCTGACCACAGACAACAGACTCCCTTTCAACAGTATGTAATAGTCTCCTGAGGATTTCCAACACTTCTCATCTCCTGCAAGTGTTTAGGACACTATTTGTGCCATTAGTAATGAGAGGGGTTTACATAAGAACATAAAGGTAGAGGAGATAACCAGATAACCATATATCTAATCAAACATCTCATAGAAGTATTGATGGATTCCACTTCCCCCCCAAAAAACAGCTTGTGAAACTATATGAAATAAAACAAAACTTTCATTTACTGTATCTCACTCTGATTCCATACATATGCATCTTGTTGTCCTCCCTCCTGTTTATCCTATCTTATTATCAATACAAATGTCAGAAGAAAAACATGCATAGCCATGATTTTTCCATGTTTCTACTAACAGTTATTTATATGCCAAGCAATAAAAATACCGTAAATGCTCGTATTGTAACACTAAATACCAGCAATAGCATAGATGCCCAAGGTCAAGGGTGTCATTGCACATTAGATGGTCTCCAGTCCTCTCAAAACTGTGTTCAAAGGTTGACTAGATAAAGACAGTGAGTAAAATTACAGTAGGTCCCTCAAGGGCCCTTTACACAGGCCGAGAATCCCAAAGATAACCTCTAATGATTATCAGCTGATTGAATCTGCTGCTCTGTCATCCTATATAAAGGGTATCCATAAAACTTTATTCAGAGAATAAGTAATTTTAATTAGTGGCCCTGTACATGGACAAATCAGAGGTTCTTCTGGTGGACAAGTCAGATGCGGCTTTAAAAACAGCATAAGGGCTCACCAACGAATTTTGTGGTCTGCATCTGATCTGCATTTTTTGCGGGTCGGATGCAGACCCACTCATTTCAGCGTGGCCTCCTGTGCTGTCCGCATCCGTATGTCCATTCTGTGGCTCCGCAAAAAACAGAACATGTCCTATTCTTGTCCATTTTACAGACAAGGCTAAGACTGTTTTGTTAAGGACCGGCCAAAATGTGGAATGTACATGGTAAGTATTCATGTTTTGCGGATCCGCAATTTACAGACCGCAAAGAATTGCAACGGCTGTGTGCATGAGTCATCCTAAGAAGGTGATAACAACATATGCCTCAGAATCCTTCTGTTCAGGAGGGGAATGCCTAGTAGACACGTAATGGAGTAAGAATCTTAAAGGTGGTTGAGGAATACAAGTGACAGGCTCTTAAGGAGAAGCACCTGTGGTAAACACTAGTAAACACAAGGGGCACCCATGTTTTCCATTAAAGTGTAACTGCCATTTCACTACCAAAAATGAAATTCCTAACATATGTGATGCTGAAGGAAAGCTATTCATGAAGATTTATTTTTCAGTTAATTTTACCATTCTGATGTCTGTATTCAGCCCTTATCAACCCTATTTCTCTGTGCCTCTATTTCAGCATCTTCCTAAGTTGGCCTCTGCTGCACTTCCTGTGGTGATCTTTGCCATGTCCCTGAGGCCATCCTGCATTTCCCTCACTTCCTATAAGTCCTTGCTCTCCTCGCATGAACTAGAATACAGATAACTTCCCCCACTACCCCAGAGCAGTGTATCCTCTCACATACAGCTAACCAGAGACAGACAAGACCAATCAGAATGCATATAACTTTCTCCACTACCCCAGAGCAGTGTGTATCCTCTCACATACAGCTAACCAGAGACAGACAGGACCAATCAGAATGCAGATAACTTTCCCCACTAACCCAGAGCAGTGTGTAATCGCTCACATACAGCTAACCAGATGCAAGCCCTGCAATTACATGAAATCAGTAAGCATTTGGTTTTAGCCTCTTAAAGGGAATCTGTCACTTGCTTTTAGCCTTTTAAGCTTTCAACATTGCCATGTTCAATAAAGTACCTTATTTCCTGCAGTGGTCTTCTTACTTTATTTCGTTTTGTCATTTTGATAAAAAAAGATATTTTTCTGATACGCTAATGAAGCTCCCAGGTGCCCCGTTCTTCTTCCTGTCGGCCGCCAGAAATCTCACGCAGACGCAGTACAGCCTGCGGCCTGCACCTGCGCGATCATCAAGCTCCTGAGGCAACAGCGCTCAGATTACGTCACTGGGCTCGGCACATGCCCAGTGAGTCTTTTGAGTCTGTTGCCCTCAGGAGCTTGATGATCGCGCAGGCAGTACTGCGCCTACGCAAGATTTCTGGTGGCCGACAGGAAGAAGAACGGGGCATTTCTTGAAGATAGAAGATGACGTGGCGAGGGGGCGGAACCGTTTGCTGGGGCTGTGGGAGGTTATTTCAAGAAAAGGAAGGCATTCTTGGGCTTCAAATTAAGGCGGTCTGGGCACTGCAGGGGGGCGTCACTGGGCCCCAGAGAGGGGAAAAAATGCCCCTCTGGGTACCTTGGAGCTTCATTAGCATATCAGAAAAATATCTTTTTTATAAAAATGACAAAACAAAATAAAGTAAGAAGACCACTGCAGGAAATAAGGTACTTTATTGAACATGGCAATGTTGAAAGCTTAAAATGCTAAAAGCAGGTGACAGATTCCCTTTAATAGTCAACTGTCAGCTCTGCAGCTGCTCCCTCATTCTCCTCCACACTGACAGGGAGGAAGGGGGCTGCTTTAACTGCTCATATCTCTGGTTTGATACCAGCTACATATGGGGTTTGTATTGGCTGAAATCCGACATTCCAAGCTTTCAGACAATACCAGAATGACAGCAATATGTTCAGTACAGGGAAAGATATCACTGATAGAAATCGGGATGCTGTGACTGAAGCTGAAAGTGAAAGTAAAAGCAGATTTTACCCGCTATTATTCCAGACTCGATTTCTAACAGTGATTTCTCCTTTGTTGCTTGGACTTTAGCTGTCATTCTGGTCTTGTATGAAAGCCTGGAATGTCAGCTTTCAAACAAGACCATGTTTCTAGCTGCTACCATTCAGAAGATATCACCATCTAAAGCAGCCCTCCCCCTCCTCTTTCTGCCTGAGGCCAGGCACTGAGGGCTGTGCTCCTCTTCCCAATGCTCTCCCCGTTTCATGTTTATAATACAGAGGAGACGGCCTGCACATGACAACACTGTGAGAAGAGGCTGCAGAATAGGAAAGTAGCACACATTTGTGGGAGTTATTATCAGGTAAAACTGAAAATGATTACATTTTAAAGCACAAAAGCATTTACACAGCAGGGTGTACTATACCATTAGTACCAGTATAAAAAAATGAAACGGCAGTTACACTTTAATACTTAAAGAAGAGCTGTCACCTCTCCTGACATGTCTGATTTAGTAACTACTTGCATTTCCCACGTAATAACAATTTTGAAGCATTATTTAATATATTGTGCTGTTCTTGTATTATTCGTACTAAAAGAGCAAATCACAAGCAGTCAAGAATAAAGGTCCATTTGGGCATTACTAGTTGGCACTGGCAGCACTGATTTGATAATGACTGTGCACAGATGTACCCCAGCTGGTAACATCTTGTTCTACTCTATTGCAAACTTTTACCAATTGATTAAAATACTTCTAGTAGGAATAGTAGAGGAATGGCAAGAGAGGTCTATGAAAAGATGCTTCAGAATTGTTACTACATGGGAAATGCATGTAGTTACTAAAACAAACATTGCAGGAGAGGTGAAAGGTCCTCTTTTAAAAATACTGTCGACAGAATGGTAGGAATCTTTCTTTGTTGTTTCTAAAGAGTGTGTCATAAGTGTTGCCATTATGTTTTTATATTGCTGATTGGTCAATTATTTGATTTTCAGTGAAGTAAAATATAAGACTTGTAACATGTAATCTTATTCTAATAAAAAAGAATTTGCCAGTATTTCTAAATTTTTTACTTACCAAAAAACACTCCTAAGACTGTTCGGTTCCGTTGAGATGATTGACCCGAAGGCCCTTTCATAGCAACATTGCTTATTTCTCTTGGGTTGGGAAGATGTGGTTCCTTCAATGCTTGATACACTCCATCGGAATATGCCGGCGGCATGAGCCGCAGAAGTCTGGAACCTTACAGTAAACACAATTCATATGCAGCGAATAAATATATACCCTTACAGAGGTAAGTTAGGGGGCTGGATGTGGAGCCAATAATCAGGGCCTTTGCCAACTAGTAGGTCCAAACCTGTCATGAATTCCCACATTCTTTCAGAATATTAGATTACCTGAATAGGATGCAAACTGCCGACAAAAGTTCATTCAAGCTTCCGGATAAAACAATGAAATCCTCTCATTTGGAAAATGAGAACAAAAAAAAACAAAAACACTAAAACATATATATGCTTTTTCTCATCATATTCTCTATGTGCATGAAGGTAACAGTTCACACTTGGCATTCAAAGGCATTCAAAAAGTCACTCTGCCAGGCAAAGGTGGAGATGCACACTGTAGACTATTAAATGCTTAGGCTAGATGGATATTCAAATTAGATGCTTGTGTAGCTGATGGACTAAGTAAGATTTTATATTACATTATCGATTGTGACCAGTTTTTTTGGTTTATTTGCTTTTTACTTTCGCTTTTCCTATGTATATTGCTGTGGCTGTCGTATTTGAAGTCAGTGGGGTCATTTACTGTGAGCTGCTGCCACACATGCATTACATTTTTTAATTTATGAATTCAGCTCCACCCCAGCTTCAGATATAAGCAGCACCAGTATTTACACCACCTTGCTACGACTAAGGATGTTGTATACATCCGAAACGCGCGACAGGAGTTATTCTTTTGTGCACTATGGGGGTAATTTATCAAACTGGTGTAAAGTAGAACTGGCTTAGTTGCCCATAGCAACCAATCAGAGTCCACCTTTTTAATTTTCCAAAGGAGCAGTGAAAATGAAAGGAGGAATCTGATTGGTTGCCATGGGCAACTAAGCCAGTTTTACTTTACACCAGTTTGATAAATGACTCCATATGTGTTTGGCATACCTGGATTTTATGTCTATTCTTCAATAAAGGATTATTTTGTTTTATCCGGAGGCTGTAATTAACTTTTTTTGGCAGTTTGCATGTGTTGGAGTGCCACGCTTTTCCGTGCATTGGACCTCTGCATTGGAGCTGTCCGTGATTATTAATTTGAAGTATAGGATGCACCCTGGTTTGACAAAATATTTAACACTAGTTCAGTATAAATAGCATGGTACACTATTCAGTGACTTAGAACAATCATGACAATACCAAATCTGTATACCATATTTTTTGCTTTATAAGACACACTTTTTCCCTCTAATGTTGGGGGGAAGGGGGGGAATAGCAGTGGCAGTACCCACTGCTCCCAGGTATGCTCTAGAGCCACGCTGCACTGTCTGGACAAAGTGGCAGTGGAGCAGGAGAGGTACGTTTATTTATTTTAGCTCTGATGGGGGCTGATCTGACATCTAACATGAGGGTCTTATTTGAGGCTTGGCATGGAGGTCTGATCTGAGGTCTGATATGGGGGTCTAATATGGAGGATAGGAGGATCTGATATGGGGTATGAACTAAGAATCTGATATGGGGGTCGGATCTGAAATTACGATAAGGGGGTCTGATCTGAGGATCTGATATGTGGGTCTGATCTGCGGATTTGATATGAAGGGCTGATTTGAGGTCTGATATGGGGCTCTGATGTAAGGTCTGATGAAACATACTTATCATCAGGTGTATCTTATAAAGCTAAAATGTACAGTATATATTTTATTTTCATCATTTACCTTTGTATAATAAAAACCTTTCTTATTACAAAAAAAGTTGCTTTTGCACTCCCTCAGTTTAGAGTCTTAACATGTTAAATTTTTTCATCAACATAGCTTTCAATGGTAGTATTTTGGGGCACATACGATTTCTGATTGCTTTTTACAATTAATTAAAAATTATTGCTTATGGTAACAAGTGAATGAGTGGATTTCTCTTCTGTCAGAAATCTTTGCCATCTGTCAGAGATATTAGATATTCTGGTCTCTAGTAATAATTTTTATCACTATTACTGCTGTATTACAGCATATTTTACTCTAAAAAGATCAGAAGTTTATTGCACGGGGACAGTGTAAAATATATATATATATATATATATATATATATATATATATATATATATATGGTCTTGGTGTCAATAAAAGGCTTCATTAGATATAAATGGGTGATTAGATGAGCAAGTGCTCATCTCACTATTTTCTGAAGAAAAACCCCCCACATACATGACAATCACAGAGCAAGTATTCCTTGTAAATTGATGGTGGGTGGGTTTAATACAATGCACAGAAATACATGTTATATGTATCTCTGGGGTTATGTACAGTTACACAGTGGGAAAAGGATCTACGTCTCCCCTCCTGTCCCTGCCAACCCCCCCCCCCCCCCCCCCCGTCATCTCCAGACTGTCTGACATGAGGGCTGACTTAAAGGGTGGGACTGCTTCAACCTGCTCTATCTCCTGTATAGAAGCTAGAGAGTGATATTGGCTAACCCTGCAATCTCAGTCTTGTCTTAAATGGAACCTGTCACCAGTTTTATGGTGTCCTAAAACAGACAGATTCCCTTAGCAAAATTCTTGGTCACTATCTTTAATTGTCCCAGCAATTTTGCTAAAATCTTGTATTGAACAGCTCCAGTGCATAATAATGAGTACCGAATTCTCTTGAGCTCCTGCTTTTCCCTCCCACCTACTGCTGATTCAGTTGGGAAAAAACTCAATCAGAGGCAGGTGGGCGGCGAGAGTTGTGACTTCATAAATATGGAGACTCATTGGTATGCGCTGGAGCTATTAGGATTTAAAAGTGAAAGCAACATAAAAATGGGGACAAGTTTCTTTTATAGCTTTGATTGTTAGATTTAATATATCTGTAATTGCTATACAGCCTGAGATATAGCCATTTGTAGCTTCTGCCTCCCCCTTTGGACTTTGGACATTAACACATAGAGATTTTTTCTTGCTAAAAAAGCAAGTCTTATAGTCTGAAAAATATGCTATGTCTTAAAAGGATGTGATGGCTTACAAGTAGGCTCATTCCTACTACACTCTTTCAAATTAGGAACTTCTTCAAATAAGTCTAAGGTAACCATATGGACCCATTAATCCTCTATGGCTGGGCTAGATGTTTTGTTACAAACAACATGTACTTTTTGCATGTGACATACACTAGAGGAGGGCAAATATCGATTTTATTCATTAGATTAAAAAGGGCAGTTAAAAGATTCAATCAAAGGTGAAGTTTATCAACATACCTGCAGAGCCTCTGCTATGATGAACCAGATTGTTATACCAGCCATCATAGCGCTGAATTTCCCAGTTGATATTATTTTGAGTGTCTATATAAAAAAGAAATTCCATAGAATTATACAGCAGCAATAATAAGGGTCACAATATCAGCAAAATAAACAACCATAATAATATTTTTATATGAAAAATGTAGTTTTTATAAATTATGAAATAATGCAGTTTGAAATATTATATAAAGAATAATTATGTATAAGCAGTAATTAGTGTTGATCGCGAATATTCTTATTGCAAATTTTTATTGCGAATATCGGCACTTCGAGAATTCGCAAAGATGTAGAATAAAGTGCTATATATTCGTAATCGCGAATATTCTAAATTATTTTTTTTCATCAGTAACCTCCCTTCTTGCTTGTGGGCCAATGAGAAGACTGCAATATCTTTGTCAGAGCTCAGCAACATCCCTAGCAACCAATAGGAAAGTTGTCTACCCCTTTACTATATAAGAAACTTCCCAGCAGCCATTTTCTGCAGTTTTTTTTTGCAGTTCTGAGAGAGAGTGAGAGAGAGAGAGAGAGAGAGAGAGAGAGCAGTGACATTACTGTGTTATATGCTGTCATCTGGATCCCATTCCTTTACCAATTACATTAGATAGTTACGGTAGTTATCTCATATATAATACAGATAGTGGGAGATAGTCAGTGTAGGTTAGATAGTGAAATAGTGTAGCTGATAGGTTCCAGTGCAGGGTGTTAGGTAGTGTGATAGGAATTACTGTTTCTCTGCTGTCCATACATACATGCTACAGACATAGTGCTGTGATGTCACAACAATACTTAGTGCACCAATCAGTAATATCTACTCAGACCTGATAAAATGTGAAGTTGCATGTATTGCGCAAAAAATATGCGCATCATTAATCATGAAAATAATGACTGGAGATCACAAATTTTAGAATTCGCTAATTTATTGCGAATATTATGCGAAAAATTTACAAAATATTGTGAAAATTAATATTGCCTATGCCGCTCATCACTAGCAGTAATCTAATATACTTTTGAATGTACATTAGGCATTAGCTAGTACAGTAATATGCTAATATCAGTGGCATAGCCATAGGGGTCACAGCGGTCACAATTATGACTGAACCCACCAATTGCTGCATTTTTCGCTTTATAAGACACAGTTCATCTTATAAAGTGAATTACTAGTGAGCACTTCCAAGAGGAGCAGAGAGTGAAGCGCTGCGAGCACTGCCTGTACTCACCCCTCCTCCCTGGCGCTGCACTGTCCTTACCACCTACATCTTCAGGACATAGTACGCGCATGCCTGAAGAGAACTCTGGACTGGGAGAATAATGGTTCAGAGCTCATTTATTTATTTTGGGTCTGATCTGAGGTCTGATGGAGGTCTAGCATTGAGGGCTAAATGGGTCTGACATACTGGTCTAATGGGGGTCTGATCTGAGGTCTGATGGGAGTCTAATCTGAGGATCTGATATGAAGGTCAGATCTAAGGTTTCATATGGGGGTCTGATCTGAGGTCTAAGATGGGGGTCTGATTTGAGTTCTGGTCTGAGGATCTAATATGGAGGTCTGATCTGATATTGGTGTCTGATCTGAGGATCTGATATGGAGGTCTGATCTGAGGATCTGATATGGGAGTCTGATCCAAGGATCTTATGTGGGGGTCTGATGTGATTATTTGATATGGGGGTCTGATCTGAGGATTTGATATGGGGGCCTGATTTGAGGTCTGATATAGGGATCTGATATGGGGGTCTGATCTGAAAGGTAAGGGGGTATTGTTTTGTATAAAGTTTTTTTGTTCTGGCACACATTATAAGGGGGTATTTTTGTACTGGTGCACATTATAAGGGGATAGCTTTTTGCATTGGCACACATTATAAGGGGGTGTTTTAAAGTACTGGCTGTTATGCAAGCGGATGTGGACCCACTGCGCCACTGACTGGCTATACTCTGGAGGGGCATGACTAAGCAACTACCTGGTCTTCACTAGAGCCTCTAAAGGTGAGGATAAGCTTTGGCCGTTAGGGTAGTTGCCAGGTGCCACTCCAGAGCAGTCCCTGAGTCAGTGGCAGCTGACCAGGGGGTCAGAGATACTTGTGCAAGCACCAAGGGGAAGTACGTGGTCAGGGAAGGCAAAGATCAAACAAGGTCCGTAAACGAAGTCTGAGGTCAGAGGCAGGCGGCAAACAAGCAAGGTCCGTAAATGAAGTCTGAAGTCAGAGGCAGGCGGCAAACAGGCAAAATTTGATAATACCAAAAGCAGGGTCTGGTACACAGCAAAGCAGAACTTGAAAAACATCTTCACAGTTGGAACAAAGCTAGTGATCATGAGTTGCTCAGGCATCTTCCTGTGGTAGGAAGCACCTTTAAATACTTAGGCTGGTGAGACGGATGGTGTGTACGTGCTGTCTCACAAGTGAGGAGAGACACACCCATGCAAACCCTAACAACAGAACAGGTCTCTAGCAGGAAGTAAACTCTGGCATGGAGCACAGATGCAACAGTTAAACTACCTGCTGCCCGCGCTTGTCAGCATGGCGCATGGCAGCAGGAGGGAAAGAGGGAGTCCGGTGCCCGTGGCTACAGGTAGGGGCAGCAGCGCCGGCACGGACCACGGGGCTAACACTGCCGCACATTATAAGGAGAATTATTACTACTGGGGTACTATAGGGAACATGATTAAGAATATGGGCACTATGGGAGCATTATTACTTCTGGGGCACAATGGGGGTGTTATTACTTTTGGGGACACTGTTAACACTATGCACTCTAGTAGATAATTATTACTATTGATGAGCCGTTTATACCACTATTATTGTCAGGGCCACTATTTACTGTGTGACAATAAATGAAGGGGGCACTATCTGCATGGTACTAGTATTTTCAGAGGGACTTTTTTTACCCTATAGTATTGGGGAGCAAAGCGGCCCACAATATTGGGGGTGGCAGGATGGGGCGTTCAGAAGGTAGGAGGATGATGGAAAAGTAGGAAACTAAGATGTCTGTTTGTCAAACTCTGCAGAGATTAAATATGGCTGAAAGAAATCATCATGGTAGTCTGGTCTAAAAGGAGAAGATGAGGAAAGAGAATATATAAGAGGAGACATCACTGGATGTAAGAGGTATCTGGTGCTGTATTACACTGTATGTTTTGTAGCGCAGCGCTGTATATAATGTTTTCCAAGCATGTCTTTAACCACTTACCGTCACACTAACGCCGAAAGGCGTCATCTCTGCGGCGCTCCCAGGTCACACTAACGCCGATTGGCGTCATCTCGCGTGAGCCGAGATTTCCTGTGAACGCGCGCACACAGGCCCGCGCGCTCACAGGAACGAAAGGTAAGAGAGTGGATCTCCAGCCTGCCAGCGGCGATCGTTCGCTGGCAGGCTGGAGATGTGATTTTTTTTAACCCCTAACAGGTATATTAGACGCTGTTTTGATAACAGTGTCTAATATACCTGCTACCTGGTCCTCTGGTGGTCCCCTTTGTTTGGATCGACCACCAGAGGACACAGGTAGCTCAGTAATATGTTGCACCAAGCACCACACTACACTACACCCCCCCCCTGTCACTTATTAACCCCTTATTCACCCTTGATCACCCCTGATCACCCCATATAGACTCCCTGATCACCCCCCTGTCATTGATTACCCCCCTGTCATTGATCACCCCCCTGTAAAGCTCCATTCAGATGTCCGCATGATTTTTACGGATCCACTGATAGATGGATCGGATCCGCAAAACGCATACGGACGTCTGAATGGAGCCTTACAGGGGCGTGATCAATGACTATGGTGGACACACCATATAGACTCCCTGATCACCCCCCTGTCATTGATTACCCCCCTGTCATTGATAACCCCCCTGTAAAGCTCCATTCAGATGTCCGCATGATTTTTACGGATCCACTGATAGATGGATCGGATCCGCAAAACGCATACGGACGTCTGAATGGAGCCTTACAGGGGCGTGATCAATGACTGTGGTGATCACCCCATATAGACTCCCTGATCACCCCCCTGTCATTGATCACCCCCCTGTAAAGCTCCATTCAGATGTCCGCATGATTTTTACGGATCCACTGATAGATGGATCGGATCCGCAAAACGCATACGGACGTCTGAATGGAGCCTTACAGGGGCGTGATCAATGACTGTGGTGATCACCCCATATAGACTCCCTGATAACCCCCCTGTCATTGATCACCCCCCTGTAAAGCTCCATTCAGATGTCCGCATGATTTTTACGGATCCACTGATAGATGGATCGGATCCGCAAAACGCATACGGACGTCTGAATGGAGCCTTACAGGGGCGTGATCAATGACTGTGGTGATCACCCCATATAGACTCCCTGATCACCCCCCTGTCATTGATTACCCCCCTGTCATTGATCACCCCCCTGTAAAGCTCCATTCAGATGTCCGCATGATTTTTACGGATCCACTGATAGATGGATCGGATCCGCAAAACGCATACGGACGTCTGAATGGAGCCTTACAGGGGCGTGATCAATGACTATGGTGGACACACCATATAGACTCCCTGATCACCCCCCTGTCATTGATTACCCCCCTGTCATTGATAACCCCCCTGTAAAGCTCCATTCAGATGTCCGCATGATTTTTACGGATCCACTGATAGATGGATCGGATCCGCAAAACGCATACGGACGTCTGAATGGAGCCTTACAGGGGCGTGATCAATGACTGTGGTGATCACCCCATATAGACTCCCTGATCACCCCCCTGTCATTGATCACCCCCCTGTAAAGCTCCATTCAGATGTCCGCATGATTTTTACGGATCCACTGATAGATGGATCGGATCCGCAAAACGCATACGGACGTCTGAATGGAGCCTTACAGGGGCGTGATCAATGACTGTGGTGATCACCCCATATAGACTCCCTGATAACCCCCCTGTCATTGATCACCCCCCTGTAAAGCTCCATTCAGATGTCCGCATGATTTTTACGGATCCACTGATAGATGGATCGGATCCGCAAAACGCATACGGACGTCTGAATGGAGCCTTACAGGGGCGTGATCAATGACTGTGGTGATCACCCCATATAGACTCCCTGATCACCCCCCTGTCATTGATTACCCCCTGTCATTGATCACCCCCCTGTAAAGCTCCATTCAGACGTCCGCATGATTTTTACGGATCCACTGATAGATGGATCGGATGCGCAAAACACATACAGGCATCTCCCTGGAGCCTTCCAGGGGGGGTGATCACCCCATATAGACTCCCTGATCACCCCCCCTGTCATTGATCACCCCCCCTGTCATTGATCACCCCCCTGTCATTGATCACCCCCCCTGTCAGGCTGCATTCAGATGTCCGTATGATTTTTACGGATCCACAGATACATGGATCGGATCCGCAAAACACATACGGACATCTGAATGGAGCCTTATAGGGGGTGATCAATGACAGGGGGGTGATCACCCCATATAGACTCCCTGATCACCCCCCTGTCATTGATCACCCCCCTGTCATTGATCACCCCCCTGTCATTGATCACCCCATATAGACTCCCTGATCACCCCCCTGTCATTGATCACCCCCCTGTCATTGATCACCCCCCTGTAAGGCTCCATTCAGACATTTTTTTGGCCCAAGTTAGCGGAAATTATTTTTTTTTTCTTACAAAGTCTCATATTCCACTAACTTGTGTCAAAAAATAAAATCTCACATGAACTCACCATACCCCTCACGGAATCCAAATGCGTAAATTTTTTTTGACATTTATATTCCAGACTTCTTCTCACGCTTTAGGGCCCCTAGAATGCCAGGGCAGTATAAATACTCCACATGTGACCCCATTTCGGAAAGAAGACACCCCCAGGTATTCTGTGAGGGGCATATTGAGTCCATGAAAGATTGAAATTTTTGTCCCAAGTTAGCGAAAAAAGGGAGACTTTGTGAGAAAAAAATAAATAAAATCAATTTCCGCTAACTTGTGCCAAAAAAAATAAAATTTGATGAACTCACCATGCCCCTCATTGAATACCTTGGGGTGTCTTCTTTCCAAAATGGGGTCACATGTGGGGTATTTATACTGCCCTGGCATTTTAGGGGCCCTAAAGCGTGAGAAGAAGTCTGGGATCCAAATGTCTAAAAATGCCCTCATAAAAGGAATGTGGGCCCCTTTGCGCATCTAGGCTGCAAAAAAGTGTCACACATCTGGTATCGCCGTACTCAGGAGAAGTTGGGCAATGTGTTTTGGGGTGTCATTTTACATATACCCATGCTGGGCGAGATAAATATCTTGGTCAAATGCCAACTTTGTATAAAAAAATGGGAAAAGTTGTCTTTTGCCGAGATATTTCTCTCACCCAGCATGAGTATATGTAAAAAGACACCCCAAAACACATTGCCCAACTTCTCCTGAATACGGCGATACCACATGTGTGACACTTTTTTGCAGCCTAGGTGGGCAAAGGGGCCCACATTCTAAAGATCACCTTTAGGATTTCACAGGTCATTTACCTACATACCACACATTAGGGCCCCTGGAAAATGCCAGGGCAGTATAACTACCCCACAAGTAACCCCATTTTGAAAAGAAGACACCCCAAGGTATTCCGTGAGGGGAATGGCGAGTTCCTAGAATTTTATATTTTTTGTCACAAGTTAGCGGAAAATGATGATTTATTTTTTATTTATTTTTTTCCTTACAAAGTCTCATATTCCACTAACTTGTGACAAAAAATAAAAACTTCCATGAACTCACTATGCCCATCACGAAATACCTTGGGTTGTCTTCTTTCCAAAATGGGGTCACTTGTGGGGTAGTTATACTGCCCTGGCATTTTAGGGGCCGAATGCGTGAGAAGTGGTTTGAAATCAAAATCTGTAAAAATTGGCCGGTGAAATCCGAAAGGTGCTCTTTGGAATGTGGGCCCCTTTGCGCACCTAGGCTGCAAAAAAGTGTCACACATGTGGTATCTCCGTACTCAGGAGAAGTTGGGGAATGTGTTTTGGGGTGTCATTTTACATATACCCATGCTGGGTGAGAGAAATATCTTGGCAAAAGACAACTTTTCCCATTTTTTTTATACAAAGTTGGCATTTGACCAAGATATTTATCTCACCCAGCATGGGTATATGTAAAATGACACCCCAAAACACATTCCCCAACTTCTCCTGAGTACGGAGATACCACATGTGTGACACTTTTTTGCAGCCTAGGTGGGCAAAGGGGCCTACATTCCAAAGAGCACCTTTCGGATTTCATAGGTCATTTACCTACTTACCACACATTAGGGCCCCTGGAAAATGCCAGGGCAGTATAACTACCCCACAAGTGACCCCATTTTGGAATGAAAACACCCCAAGGTATTCCGTGAGGGGCATGGCGAGTTCCTAGAATTTTATATTTTTTGTCACAAGTTAGCGGAAAATGATGATTTTTATTTTTTTTTTTCCTTACAAAGTCTCATATTCCACTAACTTGTGACAAAAAATAAAAACTTCCATGAACTCACTATGCCCATCACGAAATACCTGGGGGTGTCTTCTTTCCAAAATGGGGTCACTTGTGGGGTAGTTATACTGCCCTGGCATTCTAGGGGCCCAAATGTGTGGTAAGAAGTTTGAAATCAAAATGTGTAAAAAATGACCGGTGAAATCCGAAAGGTGCTCTTTGGAATATGGGCCCCTTTGCCCACCTAGGCTGCAAAAAAGTGTCACACATGTGGTATCTCCGTACTCAGGAGAAGTTGGGGAATGTGTTTTGGGGTGTCATTTTACATATACCCATGCTGGGTGAGAGAAATATCTTGGCAAAAGACAACTTTTCCCATTTTTTTTATACAAAGTTGGCATTTGACCAAGATATTTATCTCACCCAGCATGGGTATATGTAAAATGACACCCCAAAACACATTCCCCAACTTCTCCTGAGTACGGTGATACCACATGTGTGGCACTTTTTTGCAGCCTAGGTGGGCAAAGGGGCCCACATTCCAAAGAGCACCTTTCGGATTTCACCGGTCATTTTTTACACATTTTGATTTCAAACTACTTACCACACATTTGGGCCCCTAGAATGCCAGGGCAGTATAACTACCCCACAAGTGACCCCATTTTGGAAAGAAGACACCCCAAGGTATTCGCTGATGGGCATAGTGAGTTCATAGAAGTTTTTATTTTTTGTCACAAGTTAGTGGAATATGAGACTTTGTAAGAAAAAAAAATCAAAAAAAAAATCATAATTTTCCACTAACTTGTGACAAAAAATAAAAAGTTCTATGAACTCACTATGCCCATCAGCGAATACCTTAGTACCTCTACTTTCCGAAATGGGGTCATTTGTGGGGTGTTTGTACTGTCTGGGCATTGTAGAACCTCAGGAAACATGACAGGTGCTCAGAAAGTCAGAGCTGCTTCAAAAAGCGGAAATTCACATTTTTGTACCATAGTTTGTAAACGCTATAACTTTTACCCAAACCATTTTTTTTTTTTTACCCAAACATTTTTTTTTTTATCAAAGACATGTAGAACAATAAATTTAGAGCAAAATTTATATATGGATGTCGTTTTTTTTGCAAAATTTTACAACTGAAAGGGAAAAATGTCATTTTTTTGCAAAAAAATCGTTAAATTTCGATTAATAACAAAAAAAGTAAAAATGTCAGCAGCAATGAAATACCACCAAATGAAAGCTCTATTAGTGAGAAGAAAAGGAGGTAAAATTCATTTGGGTGGTAAGTTGCATGACCGAGCAATAAACCGCTAAAGTTGTGGAGTGCCGATTTGTAAAAAAGGGCCTGGTCTTTAGGGGGGTATAAACCTGTGGTCCTTATATGGTTAACAATATGGCTGGAGGAAAGGGGTTAGGTTGAGAATTTGGCATGGTGGTGCTGTTTTAATTTTTGCCTCAGGCAGAAGAAAGGCTAAGTGCACCCCTGCCCCATGCTACAAAGCACTGAGGGAAGGCGAGCCTAAGCTGAACTCTTAGGGGCAGCACGGTGGATCAGTTGTTACCACTGGTGCCTAGCAGCGCTGGGGTCAACATCTGCATGAAGTTTGTATGTTCTCCCTGTGTTTGCATGGGTTTCCCCTGGGTACTCTGGTTACCTCCCACACTCCAAAGACATACTGATAGGAAACTTAGATTGTGAGGCCCTTTGGGGCAGCTTGATACTAATGTCTGTAAAGCGCTGCGGAATATAGTAGCGCTATATAAGTGCATAAAATAAAACAAATAAAGGCCCATGAGCCTTTAGCTATGTCCCTGGCTAATTTCTACAAATAATTATAACTGCTACCTTTAAAAAAAAGGGATAAACTGGGAACCATAAGAGGAGTCATGTGGGACAAGGGGCTGGATTGAAAGTTTTAAAGCAATGGCATGGAAAGTTGCAATGGTCACATGACTAGTGGCTCTTGGGAGTCTGGGTCGGGTCTGAATAGATCATCAGCAGGGGTAGGGAGTAAAGGTGAAAGAACAGGTTAAGTGAGGTTTAGAAGGCCAGGTAACAGGTTAGTCTAGCCTTTACTAGGCCAGGTAACAGACTAGCCTTCCAACCCTTCCACCCTTTTGATTACAGTTTTGGTGTTTGCTGTGTAAAGTGGGATTGCAACACTTCACATGCTCAGTGGGAGAGGTGGTTTATTGACCACATCTCACATTAACTAATACTTCCTTTGTTGATATCATGTGCTATATTTTATAAGCCATGTTCTCTTGTCGAGTCAATTTTATGTGCTGTTCACATAGAAGTTCTGTAGACAGAAAATGGGGAACCCATTTAACGGCCAAGCAGCTCATCAGTGGGGGTACACAGTTGTACTGCTATATTTGGAAATGCCAGGGTAGTCAAGAAGGTTGGTCAGGGTTATTAATGGCTACCAGTGGGCCAGCTGGGAGCATACAAGTATGGCTGTCTATGAAAGTTGCAGCCAGGTAACCCAGACAAACCATGTATATAAGACTTCTATCACTCTCATTATGAAATACATAGAACAGCAACCAGATTGTAACACTTTATGAGGCTCTGGTCAATGAAGAAATAGGAAATCTATAGAAATAAAATGGTGCCCTAATCCCAAATATAATATGATACCTATATTTTCAACATTTTATTGCACTTCATATGCCTACAATCAGTAGCATCTTGTCACATGCACTTACATGTAAAAGTCCAGAGCTCTGCATGGAAAAGCCAAGCAAAAATCATCCCAACTTTCGAATTCATGCTGAAAGGAAATGAATTAAAATAAATTTAGTAGACAATATAGATAAATGTTAAACAATTATAAAAAGCAAAAGTATATGTTATAAGAACTACCACTCCAAATGCCTACAGTATTTAAATGTAAGATATTACTATAAATGTAATTGTGTTGTACATTCAGCGATACACATTACGTTGAAAGTGGCAGATTTAAGTCACAACACTAGCAATTCCACCCAAAAAATGCTGAACTGAACCAGCCCTCGGTTTCAGCCAACCAATTATGGCCAGCAGGGTCCCCCTGATCTCTGGGCCCTGAAAAGTTGTTTGGTTTAGGTGATGTTAAAGTCTACCTGTTAGAAGGTCACTTCGCATCCAGGGCTGCACTGGAAAGATAATACCTGATATCACTTGGTTCACATCTCTAGCATCTATACAGCCTGAGATAGATCTGAACCCAAACCAATTAGATTTTCGTCTCTGTGAGTAATCCTAGAGCTAGGCAAGAGATTTAAGACAGCTGTTTCCTGTCGCCATTTGTCTTCCCTAGGCTCTGTACTGTGCAACTTACTACATACAGTATGTCTGTTTTGTTTGTTTGTTTTTTTTAAATTCTGGCTTGTTTTTTGGATTAATCTTATAGCTGCTGATTCTGCTTACATCTACTCTCCTGGATTTAAACTCTTATGTGCTGCACTCATCGTCTTTGCCTCTCCCGGTTATTTGACCCCGCTTGCTTCTCTTTTATCTCCTTGGTCATTCTGAAAGGGCTACAATTATAGTTTGCCTTCACCAATATTTTGTTATCAAGCTCTGCAGACATATCCTGGGTCCCTAGCAGACAAATCCATGCTGCCTTGTGGCGGGCCCTGGTATATACCAAGGGGTAGCCTTAGTTTCATACTACTTGGAGAGGTTTCAGAAGGCTGGTAGCAGATTTTGGGTTCACTGGGGGTTGTCTGGATGGTGACTGCAGTACTCCCAAACATTATCATTGCATGTGACCCCTGTTAGATGGTTATATTCAAATATCATTCTAATGAATAACCTGCAAATCATATACTGTATACATTCATTGACAAAAATAAATAACACACCCAGATAGAAATGTCTCAGGCAAATATGTGAATGATTACAGATGTGGTCTGATTAGAGTCTTGCCACAAGAGGATGTAAAAGTGCTTTCTCCCTACAGAAAGGCTCTCAGAGGATACTTTTGGGTATTGTAAGGGGTATCTCTCTTCCACTGGGGTCGCAACCACACACTTCTTCACGGACACCAGGCTTTAGGGGCCAAACTGTGCTTTATTGTGGCACACGGCATAAAGAAAAACATACAAAGCCAAAATAAAACTCCTTGCCCGTCTGGGCTCTACCTAAACACATAGGTTTCCCTGACTCACCTCTAAATACCACTTAGGGTCAGGGTCTCAGGCTCCAAGCCTTAGCAGATTCCGCTTATCAAGCGCCAGTCCACATAGGGGAGAGATCAGGCTTCGCATAGCCTTGTGTCCCCTCAGCCCTCCTGACTGAGACCACATGCAGAGCCTCTGCTCCAGGTTCACAGACACTTCCCCCCCGGACTGACACACTGAGGGTGGATTTATGCTAGCCTGATTAGGTTAGGCTTCACCTGCAATCACCTTCCAGCTAGGGAAAAATCTGCCCCGGACTGGAGGGGTGGATTGGGAGGTCCCACTGCCAAAACCTACCATCCCAATCCAAGTACAATCCAGCCCGGAATAAATAAAGAAAATAGCTCCAGCAACTATATTTACGGAAGTCAGCGTCATTCTGGATTTTACCCACCTCAGCCAGGTGAGGAACCTGGGAGAGATATACCCCCCTTCTGGGACTTTCCCATACATTTTACAGTTCACATCGCCACAGTATGTTCATTTTGGGTGAAAGATCATTGACAGGTGTTCAAAGGGCCATAAGTATCACTTGTGCTTCTTTAACACAGTTCTTGTTATTATGGATGACTCTCCATTTATTATTCTCAATTTCATGCACTCAGGGGACAACCCAACCTGAGGGGACTCCCCAGTACAGATCCAAACACTCACTCTCCCTATAAGATGTTTAGTGGCATTTTCCCTGTTTCACACTTCACACATTCACACATACTGCTTAGTTCATTTCTTTGCAGATATTTCCTGCTACACACAATTTCCTATCTGGTTGGTTGACTGTCGAAAAGCTTCAGCATATCCCCCATCCTTCTACATGTTTCACCAGCAAGCAGTTATGCTGCTTGAACCCTGAACCTAGGTATTTACAAACTTCCACTGACATCTTCATTTGCAGCGGTGTCATCAACAACAAATTTGGACTGCTATGTACTGGAATCATATCATCTTTAGCAATGAATCAAGGTTCTGTATGGTGTCCAACTAAAGCCAGGTTCCAGTATGGAGAACCTTTTGGTGAACATTTCTATATTACCTTGTTCTAGAAGTGACACACTACCTCAATTGTTGGTGTGATGATCTGGGAGCCATCGGATATGAGAGTGAGTCACACCTAGTAGTGATATAAGGAACACTAACAGCTCAGCAATATGTGCAGGACATCCTGCAGTCACATATGTTGCTTTACTTGGCAGCCCTTCCAACTGGCATCAGGATAATGCTCTCCCATACACAGCAAGGGTTTCACAGGAATGTCTTCACCAGATAAAACTTCCTTGGCCTGCCCAGTCACTAAATTTATTTCCAATCAAGCATTTATGGCACCAGCAGGCATGCCAACTTCAGCAAGCTATGAGTGTGCAGGATCTACAGGCCCAGCTTCAGCATCTGTAGGTAAATGTGCTACAGGATACTATATGAAATCCATATGCCTTCATGCCCAACTGTATCTCATCTTGTATCCAGGCTAGAGGAGGCCCAACAGGGCACTAGAGCCTCCTTTCTATTGCACAGTTTTCCACAATAAGCTTATCCTTTCTCTCTTATATTATAATTACTTACATTTGTGGTCAAGGCTCCGGGGGAAGTGTTGGGAAGAGGGTGTGCACTGGACACGGTAGGACCTAACCTTGGCTAGTGGTGTGCCTTTAGCCACGTGACGCGGGTAGCCAAAAAAGGGGGCTAACCCAGGGAGTCTGAGCTGAGTGAAGCTGGAAAAGAGGGAGGGTCGGGTGGGGCACTGTGCGATGCCGACACCAGAGGGAGGGCGTGAGCCGGCTAAATACCCTATGCCCCTCCCACAAATGCAGGCTGGAATCCAGCCTGCTATACTTGTGGTCAAGGCTCCGGGGGAAGTGTTGGGAAGAGGGTGTGCACTGGACACGGTAGGACCTAACCTTGGCTAGTGGTGTGCCTTTAGCCACGTGACGCGGGTAGCCAAAAAAGGGGGCTAACCCAGGGAGTCTGAGCTGAGTGAAGCTGGAAAAGAGGGAGGGTCGGGTGGGGCACTGTGCGATGCCAACACCAGAGGGAGGGCGTGAGCCGGCTAAATACCCTATGCCCCTCCCACAAATGCAGGCTGGAATCCAGCCTGCTATACTTGTGGTCAAGGCTCCGGGGGAAGTGTTGGGAAGAGGGTGTGCACTGGACACGGTAGGACCTAACCTTGGCTAGTGGTGTGCCTTTAGCCACGTGACGCGGGTAGCCAAAAAAGGGGGCAAAACATGAATTTTAGGCAGTTTATTATTTGTAGATTACAAAACCAGACTGGAAAAAGCTTTGGCAATCTCGACCCGTGGATGAGGGATGTAACGGGAAAAACAGGAAGATTGCCATCGTCCCATCTTCCGTATGACGTGAGCGGGGACGCCATGTTTGGAGGCTGCCGATGCGGCCCCGATCCTGAAGGAGTGTCCGGAAATGGAAGCAGCGTGGAACCCCAGACCCGAAGCTATGGAACGAATGTGCCTGATGAACTGCGCGGACGTCAATGACAGCACGGGAAAAGGCAGTAGGGGGCTATCGGGAGTTCTGTCATGGAGAGTGGAGAGCAGCTGATTGAACACGGACACTGGGCACCAAGGATTGAACGACTTAAAGTATTCGATCTGTACCGGTGGACCGACTTGGGAGGTTTTGGAGGAAGGAAGAGAGAAGGTGAAGTGGTCTAAACTATGGAGGAGCTGGCTGATAACCGGCCCTGGATTCCGGGCTGAGGTGCAGCAGAATTCCCCCGGCCTGAGAAACCCATAGAAGCTGAGGTAGAGAGCGGCTTTGAGGATCGAACTTCTGAAAGGGCCAAAGGGATTACCATCTAGGGCGGCAGAAATTTTTTGGAATAATTCCCCTGTGACTGGTTGTCTGGAGGGAAGGGCAGGGGAAGAGAGCTTCTGAATGCCCCTCAAAACCGCTTTGACCGCCTGGGAGGAAAAGAAGGAGGTATGACTAGGGTGACTGATCATGTGGTGGTGCTGGATGCCCGCTAAATAAAGTCTGATGGTATTGTGGGACAGATGGAGCTCCTTGTGGCAGTATGCCAGGAAAGCCAGGACGAAGGAGACTCTGTCCCTGTCCCCCCTGGGGTGAAGGTGGGCAAACCGCCTGAAGGTGTTCCACCCTGTTAAATAGTTCCGGGCAGAATTAGCCGAGAGAGACTCGCGGATGAGACCGTGGGCTGCGGAAACGTACTCCTCTAGTCCATGATCAGGGCTTCGAACCCCGGAGGGTTGATCCCGACTCTCCGAGCTCCCGGCATGACCTGGAAAAACAAATTAAAGTTTAAACGGGACAGAGCATCGGCTGCGGTATTTTTCCTGCCCTCTATGTGCCTGCAAATGATGCGGAAGTTGTTTTGCAGGGACAGCCAGGTGAGCCTGCGAACCAGATGCATGACCTTGGGGGAGCTGGACCTACCCCTGGCGAGGATGTCAACAACCGCCTGGTTGTCAGTCATGAAGCACACTGGCCTGTTATTCCATGACTGACCCCAGACAAGAGCGGCTGCGACGATGGGGTAGACCTCGAGCAGGGGGGAAGACCTGGCAGCCTCCTGGTCTGAGGAGACCTGCGTGGGCCAAGGACCCGCAAACCATTGATCCCCGCAGATGGCCCCGAAACCGAGGGAAGCAGCAGCATCGGAGAATACCAAGGGAGAGGCCTCGTTCCACTGAGGAACGAAGAGGGAGATGCCATTCCAGCTGGACAAAAACAAGGACCACATGGCCAGATCCGCCAGCGCGTCACGCCCGAGGTGGATGAGGGCATGCCGATCTGAGGCTGCTGGGAGGAGTCTGAGTAGGCCGGCGGTGAAAGACCTGCCCTGGGGCATGATCCTGGCGGCAAAGTTGAAAGACCCCAATAAAGACTGGAGTTCCAACTTTGACACCGTGCGGGTGCCCACGAGCCTGGCCACGGAGTCCTTTAACCTGTTTAATTTGTCCAGGGGGAGGCTGGCCTCCATTCTGATAGTGTCCAGGGTGATGCCCAGAAAGGTGATTACCCTGGAGGGGCCCTCGACCTTAGCTGAAGCCACCGGAACATTGAGGCGGCTGAACAGGCTGAGGAGGCTGTCCAACCTGTCCGGGGCGTGTTCGGCCTGCTCGATGAGCAAGAAGTCATCCAGGTAATGGATGACCCTCGGACAGTGGGCATGATTGACCAAGAGCCAATGCAGTGCTTGGGCGAACTGGTCAAAGAGCCAGGGACTGCTCTTTGACCCGAACGTCAAGCGGGTGGCAAAGTAATATTTTGCCCTCCATTTGAGGCCGTAGAACTTCCACAGATGAGGCAGGATGGGCAGCAACTTGAAGGCATCAGCAATGTCCGCTTTTGACAACCAAGCTCCTGCCCCGACCTGTAAAATGAGCTCCACGGCCTCGTCCAGGGACGAGTACTGCATAGAGAACTCGTCCGACGGGACCAGGGAATTCAGGCTGGGGGTGCTGGATGCATGAGGAGCAGACAAGTCATAAATTAATCTTTTTTTATTGGAAGATTTTTTGGACACCAGACCTATGGGGCTGACCCGGTACAGAGGGAAAGGGGATTCTGCAAAAGGACCGATCATAAAGCCCTTCTGTAACTCCGCCTCCAGCAGAGCGTCCACCGCCCCGGGATCCGCCAGAGAAGAGAGGAGGTTGGGGCACTCATGAGTGACCTGCGGAAGGGTGACTAGCCCGGTATGGAAACCCTCCGAGAACCCCTGTGAGAGAAACTGGACAAAAACTGGGGTCATGATGTTGTTGGAGGAGGGAGAGTAACAGGTCAACGTTGACCCCGCCTAGTCATGAGCGTTTAGCCGTGCGTTGGGAACAGGAGGACTGAGGATGGGCCCTGAAACAGATGGTGCAGATGTGCAAAGCCTTGCATTTATCATAACTGCAAGAACCCAGGTTGAAGTTGTTACATAGCTGATTCTTCCCTAAGAAGGTGATGGGACGGCCGAGTTTGTCCGTGGTGGGGTTGGGTTTCTGCGCCCCTGAGCTGGACGTTGGCCTGGCAGGAGATGGGTTGGTGACATGGGGGCACCAATCAGAAGAATGGAGGACTGATTGGCAACCGGCACAGGCTGGGGATTTTTGCCCGGCGAAGTGCCTGCAAAAAATCTCCATGTCCAACACTGCCCAGTTGGTGACATGCTGGTGCTGGAGGAAAGCCGCTGCAGCTTTGGCAGAGAAAGACCGGTGGTACTCGTAGAAGGCGGTACCGCCATATCTGTAACCCAGCTCGGTGACCTTGTACATGTATGTGTCCAATTCTACCCTGCGGTGGGGATGAATGGAGCACACTATGTCCCGGTACAGGCTGAAGTTCAGCATAAACTCGGGGATGGACAGCTTCTTGTTGAGGCGGACGTCTCTAGACCTCAGCACCACCGACACATCACCGCAGGCGATTGTCCGGTTTTCGACCGTATCATGGGTGGAGATTAGGATGGCGGCCAAATTGAGTCTGGAGTCGATGTGTGACATCGAAGATGCCATGTTGTTGATGGTCGCATGGAGTTGGGTCAGGGAGAGCTGAATGGTCGACATGGAGACCAGATCTTCGGAGGCTCCGGGTGGTTCAGAAGCCCTGGGAGATTCAGGGAAGAGCAGATGATACAGTTCTGCCTTCCGTGCCGATGCCGAATGGCGGATCCCTTTTTTCTTCAGTTCCGCGAGCATCCTGGGGATGGTCCAATGCCTGTAAGATGCGCGGCTGGCTGCTTCCGAGACCGCTGACTCAGGGATGGACAGTGAGTCCTCAATATCCGAGACGTGCGACATGTTGCCCGAAGAAGACCGGACCCTGTGGAAGGATCTGACGTGAATTGACAACCCCTCGTGCAACCCCAAAAATATTTTTTATTTATTTTTTATTTTTTTTCTTACCTGGAGCCTCAGAAAGTTTAGGATGGAAAAAAGTTAGGAAACCTGGAATCGAACAAAAAACTCGGAAGCCCGCGGAGAGAGTGAACTTCCCACCCTGCGAATCTGGGATTGGTAAGTGAGGAAAAATTTTTTTACTGGTACCTGCGGGGAGATGTACCCCAACATCTGCTGACAAGACGAAACTTACGTGATGATGAAACAGGAAGAAAACAAACCCTGGAGGTGGCAGGCCGAAAACGCAAGAAATCCTGAACGATATCAGGCGATGGGAGGACAACCTGAAAGAAAACACGAAAAACCGAGCGGCCTGAGCGTGTCAGGTAGTGAGGAAAAGGACCTGACGTGAACAAGTGAACGAATACGCCGGGCCCTGAACAAACCGAGAGCCGAGACGCGTCTGGAAACGAGGCCCCAACTGGCTGCCAGCATGGAGTTGACCAGTGTGGCAGGCAGTGAGGAGACATGACCCGTGCGTGCTGGCAAATGGCGAGCAACGGGCCCCAAGCGTGACAGATAAAGAAACCTGAACTGACCGTGATAGGTACACCTGGGGAAGAAGAAAGATGCAACAGGACAGTAAGAGGGAAAGAAAGACGTGGAGTGAGAAGGCGAGCCCAAGAAATGACCCTGAAAAAGATAAAAAGACACCAACAGGACTGACCGGACGGGACATGAACCAAACGTAACAGGAGGGAGGACATGATGAAGGCTTGACCAGCAAGAGGACATGACGAGGGCCTGAACGTATCAGGCAGAAAAACCAGAAGCAGAAAACCCGAACGTATCAGGCAGACAGACATGAAAAAACGGAAAACCTGAACGTATCAGGCAGACAGTGACGAAGATGGAAACCTGAACGTATCAGGTAGACGGACATGAAAACGGAAACCTGGACTTACCAGGCAAACAGACACGAAAAAAGAAACTTGAACGTATCAGGCAGACAGTGCCGAAGATGGAAACCTGAACGTATCAGGTAGACAGACATGAAAACGGAAACCTGGACGTATCAGGCAAACAGACACGAAAAAAGAAACCTGAACGTATCAGGCCGAAGACACAAAGAACCTCCTGAACGTATCAGGCAGGAAGACGTGGAGCCAATCCTGGACACATCGGAAAAAACACTAGAACGGATCAGGAGGGAGTACATGATGAAAGCAAAACCCCGGACGTATGAGGCAACCGGACCTGAACGTATCAGGTGATTGGACAGGCAGTGAGCCTGGACGTGTCGGGCGAGACCCCGAAAAGGAACCTGAAGGTATCAGGCTACAGGATACGGAGAGAACCATATTAATACAAGACAGGAAGAGAAGACCAACTGGACATCCTTGGAGGAAAAAACATGGCGACCAGGTACAATAGAAAACAGGTGAGAGAAAACGGAACATATCTGCACAGACTTTTTTTTTTTTTTTTTTCTTTTTCAGGGGCGAAACCGCGGCGTGCCTAGCAACCGGCCCATGCGGCTGCTCCCGGAACGCCCGGCCGCACCGCAAGACCGAGCCGCCCGGCCACGGCATCCCCGCAACATGTCCGCCCAAGCGTATTCTGGGCTTTTCATGTAACACTTCATTGAAAACACATGTGGGGCATGAAAAATGTGGTCAGGGAACCAGGAGTGGGCGTGGTATGCCTTCCATATTGGAGCCCAGGATTAGGGGTTCCCCCTGGGTGCCCCACGGTGGAGCGCAGGGAGGTTGGGAATATGGGAGGCTTCCTTATGACTGAAGCGATGTGTGGAACGCCGATGCGTTCCACCGTGGAACGCACCGGGGAAGTGGTGGAGCTCCGGGAGATGGGCGGAATTGCGCATGCCGATGCGTTCCCCGTGGAACGCATCGGGGAAGTCGTGGAGTGGCGTCCCCGCGTCCCCGTCTGCCGCCCCCCCAAGGCCTGGACGAGGAGGAATCAGCCCGGGGGGAGGGGGAGACGCGCGGGACCCCCCGCGATGCGACGTTTGGAGCAATGGCTTGCTGTGGAGGAGACTGGACGCGGGGAACATGAAGCAGCCAGTTCCGGTGTGCCCCAGCTGAATCTTGCCCCAGCGCTGCCTGAGCGGACCGCACCAAGTGTCCCGTCTCCTGCTGCACCGCTCCCCCGCCGGCCACGCCAGAGATGCGCGCTCCCCCAGACCGGGCGCGATGGCCGCGGCCGCACGGAGTTTAGATGGCGCGGTCAGAGGAGCGCAGCAGAGGAGACGCGTCGGTGGGGGAAGCGGAGGTGGGCGGCCGGAGATGGAGTGCGGCGGCGAAGCCCGGAGTAACTTACCCAGAAGGAGCGCCGCCCGGGAGGAACGTACCGCCGCAGCGTCTGCCTCGTCAGTCTAGCCGAAACCGGAAGTCGCACTCGAATGACGTCGCCGTAACACGAGATGCACTGTGCGATGCCGACACCAGAGGGAGGGCGTGAGCCGGCTAAATACCCTATGCCCCTCCCACAAATGCATGCTGGAATCCAGCCTGCTATACATATCATCATTACATTCATGTATACAAAAGTTTAGTTCGATCTCAACAACTCCTTCTTCATGCGTTATTTTTAGAGATGATCGAATTTTGTAAAAATTAGATTCGCGGGTTCGCCGAATTTAGTTTGGAAAAATTTGGTTTGATCCAAATATATTTGCGGCAAATTTTGTTAAATAACTGCTAATTCCTGGCTGCAGAGAGACTTTATAGTGGTGTAGAACACTGTGCCTTGCAGTAATAAGCATAGGGAGTCTGCTTTGGTAGTGAAATAATACTGTGAGTTTGTATGATATGCAGATGACAGGTGTCGCTCTTAGAATCACTGCACACTTCACTTATTTGGTTAATCACGGGGCAAAAACTGACCAAATAACTCAAGTATGAACTCAGCCATACAGGTCGATGTTAGCGCCAAGAAGAAGCGCACTCCTTTTACACCGTCGTCAGCTGATTCCACATAGATGTCTACAGAACCTGTTCTATTAAATGCTTATGCAAGTACAGTACAGACCAAAAGTTTGGACACACCTTCTCATTCAAAGCGTTTTCTTTATTTTCATCACTATGAAAATTGTAGATTCACACTGAAGGCATCAAAACTATGAATTAACACATGTGGAATTATATACATAACAAACAAGTGTGAAACAACTGAAAATATGTCATATTGTAGGTTCTTCAAAGTAGCCACCTTTTGCATTGATTACTGCTTTGCACACTATTGGCATTCTCTTGATGAGCTTCAAAAGGTAGTCCCCTGAAATGGTTTTCACTTTACAGGTGTGCCCTGTTAGGTTTAATAAGTGGGATTTCTTGCCTTATAAATGGGGTTGGGACCATCAGTTGCGTTGAGGAGAAGTCAGGTGGATACACAGCTGATAGTCCTACTGAATAGACTGTTAGAATTTGTATTATGGCAAGAAAAAAGCAGCTAAGTAAAGAAAAACGAGTGCCCATCATTACTTTAAGAAATGAAGGTCAGTCAGCCGAAAAATTGGGAAAACTTTGAAAGTAAGGGCTATTTGACCATGAAGGAGAGTGAAGGGGTGCTGCGCCAGATGACCTGGCCTCCACAGTCACCGCACCTGAACCCAATCGAGATGGTTTGGGGTGAGCTGGACTGCAGAGTGAAGGCAAAAGGGCCAACAAGTGCTAAGCATCTCTGGGAACTCCTTCAAGACTGTTGGAAGACCATTTCAGGGGACTACCTCTTGAAGCTCATCAAGAGAATGCCAAGAGTGTGCAAAGCAGTAATCAAAGCAAAAGGTGGCTACTTTGAAGAACCTAGAATATGACATATTTTCAGTTGTTTCACACTTGTTTGTTATGTATATAATTCCACATGTGTTAATTCATAGTCTTGATGCCTTCATAGTCATGAAAATAAAGAAAACTCTTTGAATGAGAAGGTGTGTCCAAACTTTTGTTCTGTACTGTATATCCCCCGACAGAGTGGAGAGAGTGTCAGCGGTAAGTTTGTGTTGACCTCACTGATTATTTTGCCGTTCCTCTGATCCGTCAGAACAATAACGCCTAAAATGGATCCTGTCTATGGAGCATCTGCCTTCACTCGGTCAGGATTTGGTCAGTAATCCATCAGTATTGCTAATGTCAAAAAAACAGGAGTGGATCCAAAACAGAGATGACACGTGAACAAAATATTTGCAAGTCTTCTGTGTTTTGTACCCACTCCTGCTTTTGGCTACCAAATCATAAGTCAATTCTGATGGGACCATACAGGCCTTACAGCTGCTACACAGAGAGAATCCGTTCTGCGCCTCATTTTACCTTCTTTCTGACAGATCAGAAGAAGGGTCAAATAAATGATGATGTCAGCCAAGCTAAAAAGACTAAATAGTGGCCCAGTCATGAAGTGGGGAGGGTGGGAACAGCATGAGAAGTCCACAGAGTGACCCTATGACATAGTGGTGAGGTGTAAGCAGCATGAGGAGACCACAGAGTGGCCTAATGACAGAGTCTGTAGGTGGTGGCGGTATCAGGAGGCCACATTGTGGCACAATGAAAGAGTGCGGAGGAGGCGACAGCATCAGGAGGTCACAGAGTGGCACAATGACAGAGTGTGTAGGTGGCGGCAGCATCAGAAGACCACAGAGTGGGTGACATAGTGCGGAGGTGGCAGCAGCATCAGGAGGCCACAGAGTGGCAAGGTGACATAGTGTGGAGGTGGCAGCAGCATGAGGAGACCACACAGTGGCAAGGTGACATAGTGTGGAGGTGACTAGTGTGGAGGTGACGGCAGCATGAAGAGGCCACAGAGTGGCAAGGTGACATAGTGTGGAGATGGCAGCCGTATGAGGAGACCACAGAGTAGAAAGTGACATAGTGTGGAGGTGGCAGCAGCATCAGGAGGCCACAGAGTGGAAAGGTGACATAGTGTGGAGGTTGAAGAAGCATGAGGAGACCACTGAGTGGCAAGGTGACATAGTGTGGAGGTGGCAGCAGCATTAGGAGGCCACAGAGTGGCAAGGTGACATAGTGTGGAGGTGGGTGGCAATACCAGTACCCGCTGAAGATGGTGGGTGAAGAAGGAGCATTTGGCATAAAATGTGTGGCATCAGGCAGGTGGTAGCATCAGAATAGTAGCTGAGGCAGGTAGCCACAAGAAACCGGTCTCTTTTGTCAAAGTGTTGGTGTGGCACCATGGATAATCTAGTCTGATGAATCAGGAGTTCTTGGGTGGAAATCCTGGCTGATCCACACCTGATTCATCTTGACAAAGGTCAGTCTGTCCACATTTTCGGTGGACAGGCGAGATCTTCTTGGGGTAACTATGGCCCCCGCCGCAATAAACACCCGCTCTGATGCCACTCTACTGGCCAGGCAGGACAGCTTTTCCATGGCAAACTCGGACAGTTGCGGCCATAAATCCAGTTTGGCTGCCCAGTAGTCCTGTGGATTTTCAATGATGGCTGGCAGGGTGCACTCCAAGTATGCCACCACCTTCTGGTTCAGGTTCTGCTCTACGTCTAGCTGCTGGTGAGTAGATTATTCACTAGGCGGGGGAAGAAAGCTTCTCATCAGAAACCGTAGACTCAGGCTGCTGCTGATGGAGGTGGTACTGCTCATGGCACCCCACCCCTCCCCAGCAGGCAGTGGAACGTGAGTGCAGAGGACCCCCCGGTCAGACCTGCGAGAGGATGGACGATGGTACAGATAGGGAGTGTCCAACTGACTACATAGGATGTCTCTATAGTAGTTCAGTTTGTCCTCCCTCTCAGCGGGTGTAAAAAAGGCCCACATTTTGGACCGGTAGTGAGGGTCCAACAAGGTGGAGAGCCAGAAGTCATCCCTCGGAGGGACTCCCTGCCTCCATCTTCACTGCATACTGCCAGGTTGTGTCTGGGTCCTCTTTCTCATCTTCCTCATCGCCCTGTAGCTCCTCTGCCTGATCCTGCTCCTTCTCTTCTGTCACCTGTATATAAAAAAGAAAAACATTTCGCTACACATTGCTTGTGCTCCAATCAGCAAGATTTACCATCATCTGTTCCAGGACATGAAGCAGTGGAATGATGTTGTTTATCCCGTAGTCCTGGCGACTGACAAATAACGTGGCCTCCTCAAAGGACCTGAGCAAACAGCAGGAGTCAAGCATGAGCTGCCACTGGCTGACATCGAAGTTACACAGGGGACTACTCCTGTCCGCTTGGATCATGAAGAAATTGTTGATGTCCTTTCTCTGTTCATATAGTTGGTCCAACATATGGAGGATGGAATTCCAATGGGTGGAAACGTTGCATATCAACCTATGTTGGGGATGCCGTTCTGCCGCTGCAGCTCAAGGAGGAGGTGCTTTGCGGTGTACGAGTGGCTGAAGTGCATGCAAAGTTTCCTGGCCATTTTTAGGATGCCTTGCAGATGGGTGGAAGACTTCAGGAACCGCTTGACAACCAGATTGAACACGTGTGGCATGCCAGGCACATGGCTTAGCCCTCCTTGTCGCAGTCCTGACACCATGTTCTTCCCGTTGTCGGTCACCATGGTTCCGATTTTGAGTTGTCGCGGAGAAAGCCAGGATTCAATTTCTTGCTGAAGGACACGGAGCAGTTCCTTCCCTGTGGGACTCCGTTCACCCATGAAAACCAGGTGCAGAACAGCATGAGAGTGATGAAAGGGATCGCACATGGCTTGCAAACACTACATGCCTCCAACATAATTCTTGGATCTCTACATAAAAATAATGTATTTGCTGTAAATCGCAAGAGGGGCATAGTTGGAGACATTGACTTCACAAGAGATACAGAGCAAGCAACCTCTGCTTCCTGTGTTAACTGATCTTGAATTAAAATTGGGGCAACTAGCTTCAGCTTCCTCTGATGTGTATGCCTACGAAGTCCTTTTGTTATGGCTTTGCACAGGGAGCAAGAATGTTACGCACAATTCTGATGGAACTCTTGATTTTAAGGAACTGGACTTGGACTCCAAAACAGAGGCTCTCCTGTCATATCTTGTGTGCTGTGGTGATCGAATGCAGATGGAGCAGATAAAAACACATAATTATTTTCAACTTAATGAAGCTGCTTTATTTAATTGTGAATAGATGGTAAAGGCGAAGTCTGCTGGTGTGTTGTCATCAGAGTCTTCATTATGTTTACTGCAGGACCCAGGACAACGTAATTCGGTCCATACAGCAAAAGGAGGTGTACAATCACCCATCAATTTTCCCCAAAAAAGCCTGTTTCACCGAATTTTTTTTTACCACTACGTAATTCAGTCCATACAGCAAAATCAGAGGCTCTCCTGTCATGTCTTGTGTGCTGTGGAAATCGAATGCAGACGGAGCAGATAAAAACACATAATTATTTTCAACTTACTAAAGCTGCTTGATTTAATTGTGAATAGATAGTAAAGGCAAAGTCTGCTGGTTTGTTGTGTAGGAAGGTGCAAGTGTCCGTCATTGACGGAAGGTATGTGTCACCGAGGTTCCTGGCCTCGGTGAGGTATGAGCCGGTAGTTTCGAGTGTCAGCGGCGGCTAGTGCTGACTGACACTGTTTGCTGTTAGTATGGCTGTAAAGCCGATCCGGGCCGGCTCTTACTGGGAGTAGCCAAAGTGCTGGGTGGGTGGCTTCTCCCTATGTTCCAGGTTGGGTCTTTACTGGCCTATAATAAACCCGGCCAGCAGTTTCAGCCGGCTGTGGTTTTCTCCTTTCCTGGGAGTGAAAGAAGCCACATATCACTGAGAGAAGCCTGCTGGGAAACAGGCCCTAAAGTCTGCTGTGGACTGCGGGTGGAAAAACTGCTGACCAGGTGAAGGCTTTTGTTCTGTGAACTTTTTATGGTGTGAACAAACACCAAGACTGCAAACTGTTACTTTTTGTTTTTCCTTATGTGTGAATAAAACACTGAACTGTTTAAATTAAAGAGTTTGTGGTTGCCTGTATACTGCGTCTGCTAGCCTGTCTACCAGAGGAATTTCCCAGAATTGGTGTCTGATGCGGGCAAACGCAGTGAGGCAGGCCTGAAGGCCGAAAAGTTTTTTGTTTTCCCGGGCACAAGTGAATGTCCTATATTAAGACGGCAAGGTTCTGACCCGTGTCCCCTGACAAAATAGAGGCGGTCGTGAAAGCCCTCATGGAGGCAAACTTTCAGCAGCGGAAGGCTAACAAGCAGCAGCAGGAAACTAACCAGCTGCTATTACAACATGTGATGGCGTTGCAAGCGGCAGAAGCGTCCCAGAACATCCACGATGCCCTGAAAGCTGTCCGTGCGGTGATCCCTAAGATGACCCCCTCGGATGACGTCGATACCTATCTGGCGGTGTTTAAAAAGGTGGCCATGAGGGAGAAGTTACCTCGAGACCAGTGGGCTGAGGTTGTCGCTCAGTTCCTGGCGTCTGGACCCCAGCAAGTGTTTTTCGATCTCCCCGATGATCAAGCAGACGACTACCTGACCATAAAACGTGAGATCCTGGTGAGACTAGGGGTGAATGTATTGGTCCGGGCCCAGCGGGTGCATCAGTGGTAATTTAACCCGACTGAACCTGCCAGACCACAATATTATGAACTGCTACACCAGTTGCAAAAATGGCTGCAGCCTGACATACTGACTCCCACTGCTATGCTGGACTGTCTGTTGGTGGATGTGTTCTGGAGGGCTTTGCCGTACCCTCTCCAGCACTGGATTGGCCAGGTGTCTCCTAGTAATGCTTTAGAGATGGTCGACCTGGTGGAGCGCTACGAGGCCACCAGAAATCTGCAGGGGGGTTCTTTTGGAAGGGGGCCAGTCAAACCCTGGAAATCTCCACCCCAGACCCGGCGGCTGGTGCCAGCCAAACCCGCCCGGGACTTACCCCCTGCAGATCCAGCCCCGGTGGTCTGCTGGCGGTGTCTCAAGCCGGGACACATAAGGCCAACTGACCCATCAGGGTGAACCCATGGATAGCTACTATGGCTACCACCACTCATTGTATGCCAGGAAGCTGTGCACCACAGTACCTCCGAAACTGTAGGCAATAGCCACCTGTGCCAGGTGGAAGTGGGGGACACTCTGGCGGTGGACCCTGGTGTCCCTGGTAAGAGCTGCCCTGGTGCGGCCTGCTGAGTATACTGGCTGAAAGGTCGGCGTTGTGTGCATTTATGGATAATTAAAGGACTATCCCACTGCCCTGGTCTCTCTATCAACGGTGGCCGGCAGGTGGACTCCTAAGGTGGCCGTCGCCACAAAATTACAGTATGAACTAATAATTGGGAGAGACTTCCCCGGTTTCCTAGCACTGTGGCAGTTACGAAAGTTACCGATACCCATGAGATAGATGTAACCCTAGCAGAGTGGCCCGGCTCAGGGGGGTGACCAGAACCCTTGGAACTTCAGTCCAAAGGGCCAGCGGTAGGGGTGACCGCCACTTCGGTGAAAGAGGGGGAGTCAACCCCGCTAAGTGTGATGGTGGGAGACATGGAGGACTTGCCGCCGGGTCCTGAGCTGGCAGACCTCAATGTCTCTGGGGATAATTTTGGTACTGGACAACACCAGGACCCAACCCTATCCGGGCCTGGGAAAATGTATTAATAATAGATGGGGAACCACAACAACCAGGGGCAGAGTCAGTGTTTCCCCGTTTTGTGGTTCATCAAAATATGGTGTATCAAGTAAACCAGCTGCGAGGTGAATCCATGGAACAGTTGGTGGTGCCCCAGGCTTATCGCAAACTCATGTTAGAGTTAGCCCACCAGCATGTTCTCGGGGGTCATCTGGGAATGCAGGAAACACAGGACCAGATTCTACAGTGGTTTTACTGGCCCAGTGTGTTCAGAGAGGTAGAAGAATATTGTAAGTCTTGCCCAACCTGCCAGATAACGAGCCCCCAGCCACATTTCCATAGTTCCATTGTACCCCTCCCGATTATCAAGGTCCCGTTCGAGCGAATCGCTATGGATCTCATAGGCCCGGTACCGAAGTCCACTAGAGGACACCAACACATCTTGGTTGTCCTTGACTACACCACTCGGTACCCGGACGCGGTGCCACTGCGGCATACATCAGCCAAACACATAGCTAAGGAGTTAATGGAGATGTTTTCTCGAGTGGGTCTGCCTAAGGAGGTTCTAACTAACCAAAGGACCTCGTTTATGTCCAAGGTCATGAGGGAACTGTAAGTTGCTCCACATTAAACAGCTACGGACGTCCGTGTATCATACGCAAATGGATGGCCTGGTAGAGAGGTTTAATCAAACAAAAAATATGTTAAAAAGAGTGGTGTCTAAGGATGGGAGGGACTGGGACCTTCTTCCTATCTCATGTTCTTGCGAGAGTTGCCCCAGGCCTCTACTGGGTTCTCGCCCTTCAAACTGCTAAACGGCAGACACCCTCGACGTGGCCAAAGAGGTGTGGGAACAACAACCCACACTGCACAAAAGTGTGGTTAAGTACGTCACCCAGATGCAAGGATGGATAGAAACAGTTTTTCCTCTGGTTAGGGAGCATATGGAGGCAGCGCAACGAGCCCAGAGTAGGGTATATAATCGGCAGGCGTGGGTACAGAACCTTAACCCAGGTGATCTGGTGTTGGTTATGGTGCCAAACGTAGACAGTAAGTTCCTAGCTAGGTGGCAGGGGCCCTACGAGGTACTTTAAAAAACTGGAGAGGTAGATTACAAGGTACGCCAGCCAGGGAGGCGAAAGCCGGAGCAGGTGTACCATGTGAATCTGTTCAAACCATGGAAAGATAGGGAAACCTGTACTGAAGACAGCCCATGACCAGGGTTTCTAGGGGAAGCGGTTTCGGCTTCTCTGTTTGAAGCAAGGGAAGCGGATGCCAAAGTGAAAATTGTTGACAGCCTCTCCTCTAAACAGACTAATGAAGCCAGGGAGTTCATTAGTCGGAACACGGATGTGTTCTCGGACCTCAAAAAAACGCACTTCCATAATCCAGCATGACATTGTCACTGAGCCTCAGGCAAAAGTCTGGTTAAAACCATACCGGGTATCCGAGGCTCGGCGACAAGCCATCAGGGAGGAAGTGCAGCTAATGCTGCAGCTAGACGTCATTGAGGAGTCCAAAAGTGAATGGGCCAGTCCAATAGTCTTAATACCCAATCCGGACGGGACATTACGGTTCTGTAACGATTTTTGCAAACTAAACTAAATCTCTAAGTTTGATGCATATCACATGCCTCGGGTGGATGGGCTTATTGAAAGGCTAGGCCAAGCCCGGTATTTTTGTGTTTTGGACCTTATCATCAAAGGGCCCTCTGAGGGGGAATACAATTATTAAAATATAATTTTTAATCGAATGTGCAGCTAAAATATACCACAAAGATGCATCATCAAAACAATCATATAGGAGGGGTCCAAGCCTGGTACCCCAGTGTTGGTAGAGAATAGAAAAACACCTGCTCCACCTGTGAAGGTGCGAGCAGTCCTACCAGACCACGAAAGCTACTAGGATCAGCACGAATGTCCTGGTGGGTCAGTCCAAATGAGTCAGGTGTAGGCCGGATTCGAGGTCATATGGTGGAAATGGCGTCTGTACAGGCGATGCAGAGCTGTACCCTATCTAACCCTGTAGGAAGGGGAAGGAGGCTGTTTCCATTCTGCCTATCTACACAGAGCTCCTGCCCCGCAAGGGGCGACCCCGTCCGGATACCTGTCCCTATCTAGGACCTGATCCCTAGTGCTAGAAAATAATAAAAATTGTCAGTTTGAGTTCCTTATGACCTCCCGACGTGGCATGTTTCTGTCAGTGTCGACTCTTCAGGGGAAAAGACGGTGCAAAAAGGAAAAGAAGGACAACAAAAGGGACCGCAGGTATAAATCCTGCAGTAATAATTGGTACAAGTAAAGAGTCTTGTAGTTGTCACCCCTGGTGTTGGGATGCAACTCTGCAGAGGAAATGATAATCCAATGCCGGTCGGTGTATGAGGATATGATGGTCCTTTATTTGGTAGGGCCCCTATGGTTGGGGGAAATAACATGACACTCTACCAACCGCGATAATACACTTATCTGTGGGGTTTAAATAGTACCTGTGCGCGCCTTTCCTGGAGGAACCGCCCCTCCACCCTTGGCCCCGGCGTCTGACGTCACACGCGGACGCCGCACGCAACGTCAGACCCAGGCGCCGCATCACGTAGTGCGGGCGGCCAATCATCCGATGGGGAAAGGCGGCACGTTTGGTTACCTAGAAACAGGTAAATAGGAAACCACGTGGGACGCGCATAGATCTAGCGTGTCCATGGTAATGCTGCAAACACAATCGCAGCATGTCTATCATGGAATTTCTTGCAGAACTGCTAGGAACAGGGCTCCTAAAGGAAAGATCTGGAACCATCATATAGCACACCATATAAATTAGGTGCAGAGGACTTAAATGACCACTGTTGTAAACCCCTATTAATAAAATGTTGGGAGGGTGACAACAATATATTCAGATGAAGCAGCCATAATCGAGTCTCTTGTTCAGACCCAAGGGGGCGGATGTTTTGAGACAGAATATCCAACGCGATTCTCCTGTCCCAATCCCCTCCCCTAAATGGAGGCTTAACTAGATCGATGCCCAAAAACACCAGTTGGGCTCTGCCATTATGTTCTGTATATACAGTATATGTTTTGACACTGGGGTGTCTCTTTTGTGTGAGATATCTCCCAGGTGTTCGCCTACCCTCCTTCTAAATTCATGTACACTGCGTGCAGAATTATTAGGCAAATGAGTATTTTGACCACATCATCCTCTTTATGCATGTTGTCTTACTCCAAGCTGTATAGGCTCGAAAGCCTACTACCAATAAAGCATATTAGGTGATGTGCAACTCTGTAATGAGAAGGGGTGTGGTCTAATGACATCAACACCCTATATTAGGTGTGCATAATTATTAGGCAACTTCCTTTCCTTTGGCAAAATGGGTCAAAAGAAGGACTTGACAGGCTCAGAAAAGTCAAAAATAGTGAGATATCTTGCAGAGGGATGCAGCACTCTTAAAATTGCAAAGCTTCTGAAGCGTGATCATCGAACAATCAAGCGTTTCATTCAAAATAGTCAACAGGGTCGCAAGAAGCGTGTGGAAAAACCAAGGCGCAAAATAACTGCCCATGAACTGAGAAAAGTCAAGCGTGCAGCTGCCAAGATGCCACTTGCCACCAGTTTGGCCATATTTCAGAGCTGCAACATCACTGGAGTGCCCAAAAGCACAAGGTGTGCAATACTCAGAGACATGGCCAAGGTAAGAAAGGCTGAAAGACGACCACCACTGAACAAGACACACAAGCTGAAACGTCAATACTGGGCCAAGAAATATCTTAAGACTGCTTTTTCTAAGGTTTTATGGACTGATGAAATGAGAGTGAGTCTTGATGGGCCAGATGGATGGGCCCGTGGCTGGATTGGTAAAGGGCAGAGAGCTCCAGTCCGACTCAGACGCCAGCAAGGTGGAGGTGGAGTACTGGTTTGGGCTGGTATCATCAAAGATGAGCTTGTGGGGCCTTTTCGGGTTGAGGATGGAGTCAAGCTCAACTCCCAGTCCTACTGCCAGTTTCTGGAAGACACCTTCTTCAAGCAGTGGTACAGGAAGAAGTCTGCATCCTTCAAGAAAAACATGATTTTCATGCAGGACAATGCTCCATCACACGCGTCCAAGTACTCCACAGCGTGGCTGGCAAGAAAGGGTATAAAAGAAGAAAATCTAATGACATGGCCTCCTTATTCACCTGATCTGAACCCCATTGAGAACCTGTGGTCCATCATCAAATGTGAGATTTACAAGGAGGGAAAACAGTACACCTCTCTGAACAGTGTCTGGGAGGCTGTGGTTGCTGCTGCACGCAATGTTGATGGTGAACAGATCAAAACACTGACAGAATCCATGGATGGCAGGCTTTTGAGTGTCCTTGCAAAGAAAGGTGGCTATATTGGTCACTGATTTGTTTTTGTTTTGTTTTTGAATGTCAGAAATGTATATTTGTGAATGTTGAGATGTTATATTGGTTTCACTGGTAAAAATAAATAATTGAAATGGGTATATATTTGTTTTTTGTTAAGTTGCCTAATAATTATGCACAGTAATAGTCACCTGCACACACAGATATCCCCCTAAAATAGCTAAAACTAAAAACAAACTAAAAACTACTTCCAAAAATATTCAGCTTTGATATTAATGAGTTTTTTGGGTTTATTGAGAACATAGTTGTTGTTCAATAATAAAATTAATCCTCAAAAATACAACTTGCCTAATAATTCTGCACTCCCTTGTATAGTCTTGCCAATATACCCCATCCCACATTCACAATGGATGCGGTAAATTACTCCCCTTGTCCTGTAGTTGATGAACTGTGAGATGGAGTACTGCCTGCCTGTAACTTAGCTAATGAAGGATTTGGTTGTCTGTATGTGTTTGCACGCCACACAATTGCCGCATCTGTGGCAACTAGGTGGAATGCATCACGTTGGAGGAAAAGTGACTGTGCACAAGCTTGTCACGCAAATTGCGTCCTCGTCTATAGGTGATCTGGGGGTGTTCACCTAGTACTTCATAAAAATCAGGGTCCATTTTAAGGACCTCCCAGTGACGTTGGACAATTTGCTTTACTTGTTTAGAGCCCCTATCAAAATTGGTGATGATACGTAACACCTTAACATCTGGGTTACAAGTTTGGTTGGGGATAAGAAGAGAAGGTCTTAGTCGAGACAAGGCTGCCTTGTACGCCGACCTGAGGACGTGGTCTGGGTAACCCCTTTGTTGAAACCGCGTCCTCAGATCAGTGTGGTTTTCCGCATCCGTTGTGAATGTGGGATGGAGTACATTGGCAAGACTATACATGAATATAGGAGGGTAGGCGAACACCTGGGAGATATCTCACACAAAAGAGACACCTCAGAGTCAAAACATATACATACAGAAGATAATGGCAGAGCCCAACTGGTGTTTTTGGGCATCAATCTAGTTAAACCTCCATTTAGGGGAGGGGATTGGGACAGGAGCCTTCTCCAGCGCGAATCGCGTTGGATATTCTATCCCAAAACATCTGCCCCCTTGGGTCTGAACGAGAGACTCGATTATGGCTGCTTCATCTGAATATATTGTTGTCACCCTCCCAACATTTTATTAATGGGGGTTTACAACAGTCCTCTGCACCTAATTTATATGGTGTGTTATATGATGGTTCCAGATCTTTCCTTTAAGAGCCCTGTTCCTAGCGGTTCTGCAAGAAATGCTGCGATTGTGTTTGCAGCGTTACCATGGATGCGCTAGATCTATGCGCGTCCCACGTGGTTTCCTATTTACCTTTTTCTAGGTAACCATACGCACCGCCTTTCCCCATCGGATGATTGGCCGCCCGCACCACCTGATGCGGCGCCTGGGTCTGATGTTGCGTGCGGCGTCCGCGTGTGATGTCAGACGCTGGGGCCGAGGGTGGAGGGGCGGTTCCTACAGGAAAGGCGCGCACAGGTACTATTTAAACCCCACAGATAAGTGTATTATTGCGGTTGGTAGAGTGTCATGTTATTTCCCCCAACCATAGGGGCCCTACCAAATAGAGGACCGTCATATCCTCATACACCGACCGGCATTGGATTATCATTTCCTCTGCAGAGTTGCATCCCAACACCAGGGGTGACAACTACAAGACTTTTTACTTGTACCAGTTATTACTGCAGGATTTATACCTGCGGTCCCTTTTGTTGTCCATCTTTTCCTTTTTGCACCGTCTTTTCCCCTGAAGAGTCGACACTGACAGAAACGTGCCACGTCAGGAGGTCATAAGGAACTCAAACTGACAATTTTTATTATTTTCTAGCACTAGGGATCAGGTCCCGGATAGGGACAGGTATCCGGACGGGGTCGCCCCTTGCGGGGCAGAAGCTCTGTGTAGATAGGCAGAATGGAAACAGCCCCCTTCCCCTTCCTACAGGGTTAGATAGGGTACATCTCTGCATCGCCTGTACAGACGCCATTTCCACCATATGACCGCGAATCCGGCCTACACCTGACTCATTTGGACTGACCCACCAGGATATTCGTGCTGATCCTAGTAGCTTTTGTGGTCTGGTAAGACTGCTCGCACCTTCTCAGGTGGAGCAGGTGTTTTTCTATCCTCTACCAACACTGGGGTACCAGGCTTGGACCCCTCCTATATGTTTGTTTTGATGATGCATCTTTGTGGTATATTTTAGCCGCACATTGGATTAAAAGTTATATTTTAATAATTGTATTCCCCCTCAGAGGGCCCTTTGATGTTGAACTATTGTAATACCAGTGAGGTCCACACACATTGGAGCTTCAATTGTATTGTATTTGTTTTGGACCTTACCAAAGGGTGCTGACAGGTACCCTTGACAGAGGCTGCCAAAGAGAAAACTGCCTTCATCACACCAGAAGGGCTGTACCAATATAAGGTGTTATCCTTTGGTCTGCATGGCGCCACTGCCACTTTTGAACGGCTCATGGACGTTGTACTTCGTCCACATCGTTGGTACGCTTCGGCTTACCTGGACGATATTGTCATTCATAGTACGGACTGGGAAAGTAATCTACCAAAAGTGCAGGCTGTAGTGGACTCCCTTAGGAATGCTGCACTGACCGCTAACCCAAGAAAGTGCGCGATAGGGTTAGAAGAGACCAAGTATCTGGGGTATGTAATTGGGCGTGGAATCAAACCTCAGGTGAACAAAATTGAGGCAATTCGGAATTGGCCCTAACCTGTCACCACTAGGCAAATAAAGTCGTTCCTGGGAATAGTGGGCTATTATATCAGGTTTGTTCCCCATTTTGCCACTTTAGCAGCTCCGATGACAGGACTCCTGAAGGGATGGAAGTCCGTGACTGTCCACTGGAATAAGCAGGCGGAAAAGGCTTTCTCCGCTTTGAAGTCGGCCCTGTGTAGGTCCCCGGTTTTGGTGATGCCCGACTTAAAAGGGAGATTGTAGTACAGACCGATGCCTCTGAAGTAGGCCTCAGAGGTGTACTCAGTCAGAAAGTCAATGGGGAGGAACATCCCATTGTTTTCCTGAGCCGCAAACTTACCCCAGCCGAGACTAGGTACAGTATAGTAGAGAGAGAGTGCCTGGCCATCAAGTGGGCACTCGAGTCTCTCCGCTATTATCTGTTGGGGAGAAAGTTCCATCTGGTGACCAACCACTCCCTTCTCAAGTGGATGAGCCAAGCCAAGGAGAGGAATGCTCGGGTCACCAGATGGTTCTTATCTTTACAAAACTTCAAGTTTTCCGTGGAACATAGGGCAGGCAGGTTACAGGGAAACGCAGATGCCCTGTCCCGGGTACACTATCTGGCGGGTGTTCACCCCCTCAGGGTTGAACAAAGGAGGGGGATATTTAGAAAGGCGCAAGAGTCCGTCATTGATGAAATGTATGTGTCACCGAGGTTCCTGGCCTCGTTGAGGTATGAGCTGGTAGTTTCGAGTGTCAGCGGCAGCTAGTGCTGACTGACACTGTTTCCTGTTAGTATGGCTATAAAGCCAATCCGGGCCGGCTGTTACTGGGAGTAGCCAAAGTGCTGGGTGGGTGGATGCTACCCACATTCCCAGGCCGGGTCTTTACTGGCCTATATTAAACCCGGCCAGCATTCTCAGTTGGGTGTGGTTTTCTCCTCTCTGACAGTGGTGCGCTGTCAGTCTCTGTGTGTTTGGGAACTGAGAACTTTCCTGGGAGTGAAAGAAGCCACATCTCACTGAAAGACACCTGCTGGGAAACAAGCCCTAAGGCCCCTTTCACACGAGCGAGTATTCCGCGCGGATGCGATGCAGGAGGTGAACGCATTGCACCCGCACTGAATAACGACCCATTCATTTCTATGGGGCTGTGCACACGAGCGGTGATTTTCACGCATCACTTTTGCGTTGCGTGAAAATCGCAGCATGCTCCTCTTTGTGTGTTTTTCACGTAACGCAGGCCCCATAGAAATGAATGGGGTTGCGTGAAAATCGCAAGCATCCGCAAGCAAGTGCGGATGCGGTGCGATTTTCACGCACGGTTGCTAGGAGACGATCGGGATGGAGACCCGATCATTATTATTTTCCCTTATAACATGGTTATAAGGGAAAATAATAGCATTCTGAATACAGAATGCATAGTAAAACAGCGCTGGAGGGGTTAAAAAAAAACAAAAAACATTTAACTCACCTTAATCCACTTGCTTGCGTAGCCGGCATCTCCGTCTGTCTCTTTTACTGTATAGGATCTGTGGTGAGCATTAACTATAGTTCAAGGACCTGGGATGACGTCACTCCGGTCATCACATGGTACGTCACATGATCTTTTACCATGTTATAAGGGAAAATAATACTATTTACAGAACACCGATCCCAAGCCCGAACTTGTGTGAAGAAGTTCGGGTTTGGGTACCAAACACGCGCAATTTTTCTCACGCGAGTGCAAAACGCATTACAATGTTTTGCACTCGCGCGGAAAAATCGCGGGTGTTCCCGCAACGCACCCGCACATTTTCCCGCAACGCCCGTGTGAAAGAGGCCTAAAGCCTGCTGTGGACTGCGGGTGGAGAAACTGCTGACCAGGTGAAGGCTTTTGTTCTGTGAACTTTTTAAGACTACAAACTGTTACTTTTTGTTTTTCCTTATGTGTGAATAAAACACTGAACTGTTTAAGTTAAAGACTTTGTGGTTGCCTCTATACTGCGTCCGCTAGCCTGTCTACCAGAGCAAATCCCCACAGTTGTCATCAGCGTCTTCATTATGTTTACTGCAGGACCCAGGATGACGTAATTCGGTCCATACAGCAAAAGGAGGTGTACAATCACCCATCAATTTCCCCCCCAAAAAAACTGTGTCACAGAAAAAATTTCACCAGTACGTAATTCGGTCCATACAGCAAAAGGAGGTGTACAATCACCCATTAATTTTCCCCAAAAAATCCTGCTTTACAGAAAAAATTTCACCGCAAAAATGCCTTTACCACATATAACTGCACCGCTGAACAGCAAATAGGCCTTTATTTTTTTCCACTTTTACACTACACAAGACTTTTCAACGTATAAGTGCAACACTGAGCGGCGAATATATTTTTCTTTTGCCTACGGAGTCTTTTTGTTATAGCTTTGCACAGGGAGCAAGAATGTTACGCACAATTCTGATGGAACTCCTGATCTAAAGAAACTAGACTTGGACTCTAAGGCCTCATGCACACGACCGTTGTGTGCACCCGTGGCCGTTGTGCCGTTTTCCATTTTTTTTTCGCAGACCCATTGACTTTCAATGGGTCCGTGGAAAAATCGGAGAATGCACCGTTTTGCAGCCGCATCCATGATCCGTGTTTCCTGGCCGTGAAAAAAATATGACCTGTCCTATTTTTTTCACGGCCAACGGTTCACGGACCCATTCAAGTCAATGGGTCCGTGAAAGAACACGGATGCACACAAGATTGGCATCCGTGTCCGTGATCCGTGGCCGTAGGTTAGTTTTTATACAGACGGATCCGAAGATCCGTCTGCATAAAAGCTTTTTCATAGCTGAGTTTTCACTTCGTGAAAACTCAGAACCGACAGTATATTCTAACACAGAGGCGTTCCCATGGTGATGGGGACGCTTCAGGTTAGAATATACTAACAGAACTGTGTACATGACTGCCCCCTGCTGCCTGGAAGGTGCTGCCAGGCAGCAGGGGGCAGCCCCCCCACCCCCGTAGTTAACACATTGGTGGCCAGTGGGACCCCCCCTCCCCTGTAGTTAACTCATTGGTGGCCAGTGGGCCCCCCCCCTCCCCTGTAGTTAACTCATTGGTGGCCAGTGCGGCCGGCCCCCCTCCCTCCCCTGTAGTTAACTCGTGGTGGCCAGTGGGCCCCCCCCCCCTCCCCCTGTAGTTAACTCGTTGGTGGCCAGTGGGCCTTCTCCCCTCCCTCCCCCTCCTAATTAAAATCTCCCCCCTATCATTGGTGGCAGCGGAGTGTACCGATCGGAGTCCCAGTTTAATCGCTGGGGTTCCGATCGGTAACCATGGCAACTTTTTTTTCATGTCCGTGGATCCTCCAAAAATCAAGGAAGACCCACGGACGAAAAAACGGTCACGGATCACGGAAAAACGGAACCTGTTTTTGCGGACCGCAAAAAAATACGGTCGTGTGCATGAGGCCTAAATCAGAGGCTCTCCTGTCATGTCTTATGTGCTGTGGAGATCGAAGGCAGACGGAGCAGATAAAAACACATATTTATTTTCAACTTACTGAAGCTGCTAGATTTAATTGTGAATAGATGGTAAAGGCAAAGTCTGCTGGTGTGTTGTCATCAGCGTCTTCATTATGTTTTCTGCAGGACCCACGGTGACATAATTCGGTCCATACAGCAAAAGGGAGGTCTACAATCACCCATCAATAAGGCAAAGTCTGCTGGTGTGTTGTCATCAGCGTCTTCATTATGTTTACTGCAGGACCCACGACGACATAATTCGATCCATACAGCATAAGGGAGGTCTGCAATCACCCATCAATTTTCTCAAAAAAAAAACATGTTTGAAATAAAAAAATTCACCAATGAAAGGATAATGGCATTTGGTTCGTATAGAACAAAGTCTACAATCACCCATCAATTTTCCCGAAAAAAGCCTGTTTCACATAAAATATTTCACCACTACATAATTTGGTCAATACAGCAAAAGGAGGTCTACAATCACCCATCAATTTTCCCCCAAAAAGCCTGTTTTACATAAAAAAAATTCACCACTACGTATATCGGTCCATACCGCAGAAAGTGCTTTACCACATATAATTGCACCGATGAGGGGCAAATAGGCCCTAATTTTTCCCACTTTTACACTACACAAGGATTTTCAACATATAAGTGCAACGCTGGATGGCAATATATTTTTCTTTGCAACTAATACACGGCAGACAGGGCTTTAGAATATATAACTGCACTGCTGAATGACAATTAGGCCCTAATTTTTTTCTACTTTTACACAACACAAAAGGCTTTTCAACAGATAAGTGCAACGCTGAATGGCGAATATATTTTAATTTTGCCACTAATACACAGCAAAAAGGGCTTTAGAGTATATCACTGCACTACTGAACGGCAATTAGGCCCTAATTTTTTTCTACTTTTACACAAAACAAAAGGCTTTTCAACAGATAAGTGCAACGCTGAATGGCGAATATATTTTTAATCCGCCACTAATACAAGGCAAATAGGGCTTTAGAATATATAACTGCACCGCTGAAAGGCAATTGGGCCCTAATTTTTTCTACTTTTACACAACACAAAAGGCTTTTCAACAGATAAGTGCAACGCTGAATGGCAAATATATTTTAATTTCGCCACTAATACATGGCAAACAGGGCTTTAGAGTATATCACTGCACCGCTCAACGGCAATTGGGCCCTAATTTTTTCTAATTTTCCACAACACAACAGGCTTTTCAACAGATAAGTGCAGCGCTGATCGGTGAATATATTTTTATTGGTGATCGGTGAATATATTTTTATTTCGCCACTGTTACACGGCAAACAGGGCATCACTGCACTGCACAAGGGCAAATATATTTTTCTTTTGCTACTAATATATGGCAAAAAGGGATTTACAACATATAACTGTATTGCACAAGGGCAAATAAGACTTACTGTAGAAATATTTCCTTGCAATAAGAACGGTTTGCTGGTATTACAGAGCTGTATAATGGCAATTTGGATCCGCAGTCAGTGCACCAAGATGTAATTGGATTGTTCCTATTACCCAGTCTGTAACCTCCCCTACTGAACCCTGTTCTACACATATGCTGTGGAAGGATTCCTCCATATCCTTTCCCTGCACTTATAAATTGTTTTTTCACCACAATCAAGTCTTTCCTATCACTATCCCTAGCGCCTGCAGACGTCTCTCCCTGCACTAAGTATACTGGTAAATGGCAAAATCTAAGCTGGCTGCCGCTATTTATAGGGCTGTGACATCACAGGGCTGGCTGGCTGCTGATTGGCTGCATGTATGGCATTACAGGTGATCCAGCCTTCCCAGAGTTCCTTTCCCCATGTCCTCACATGTTGCAGCTGCCATTTTATGAAAAAAAATAATTTGTTACCACGAAGCATGAGCAAATTTGGCTTCGGTGCGAATTGAATTTTTCCTGAAATTTGGATAGAATTCCACTTCGTCAGCTTCAATTCGCTCATCTCTAGTTATTTTTTTTTAACAGGCTAATACTCCTATAGCTATTACATTATTAGGAACTCTTTAGCTAATTATATGTTGAGATGCAGTATCCAGGTAATTAAGTGATGGGAGGAAAGGCACAAATAATGGAGACTGGTACACACCTCAGGCATCCCTGACCTACAGTGCCTACATAAAACAGACTAGGAGATATTGAAAATTTAAAAATGGTGCAGTAGACACTCCTGTTATATTCTGAAAATACCACAGGACGCAAATGGGTCAACATTCACAGATTATTTCACAAGCAGCATTGATGAACAGGCTCCACCATTAATATTGTAAGTGATTAAAGGATTCCATCTAAATCTGTCATTTATATACAAGAAAGACATCAATTCTATAACAGAATCTTGGAAATTTGGCTATTTAGCATTTTAGCTGTTTTCTATGAGGATCTAGGCCCATGTATTACGTTTCAGGATATTTCATTGGTTTTCAACCAGAATTATTGTTTTCTCAAATTTGTTAGATAAATATAGTGCTAGTCGAATTGTTTGTTGCACTACTGCCTTGACTGAATATAATCTAAAAGATACATGGTGAAATCCATTTAATCCAATCTCCTATATTCCACAAATAGTAGAACTTTCTACCAATACTGAAGTGCAAGATCATTCACAATGTCACAGGCCCATAATATTGAGGAAGCTATTGTGATAAAAGGACCTGTCAGACCTCTCCTCTAACCTCTCCTAACATGGCTATTTTAGGAAACCCCTTGCATTCCCCATGTAATAACAATTCTGGAGCATTGATTCTTATGAGTCTATTTTGTGCCATTTGTTTATTATGCCTTATGGAAGTTAAAGGGGTATTCGGGTTAAATGAAGTTATCCCCTATCCATAGGATAGAGAATAACTATTAGATTGGTGGGGATGCTACTGCTGAGACCCCTACCGATCATGAGAACGGGGGCCCCATACCCTCTGCAGCCCCCCTGAAAAGTACAGCGTTCGGCAATCACTGGACATTCCCATACAAATTAATGTAGCAGCTGCACGCATATCTGACTGGCCACTGCTTACTTTTCAGGGGGGGATACAGAAGGTATGGGCCCAGTGGGTCTTTTTTTTTTTTCGGTGGAGAGGCAGCACCCCAGCAACATGACCAGGTCCTTTTGACCCACTTCTACCAGATTGATGGGGCTAACTCCCACAGCAGGAACTTATCTGCCTCATCCACCTCCTCCTCCATGACATGGTCCCATGCACATCGTCACTCACACTACTCCTCCTTCCTATCACATGTGTCAAGTCAGGACTGTTGTTGGAGCTGATCGCCCTGGTAGAGAGAAGCCACACCAGTGAGCATTTGAAGCTAAAGTACATCAAGCAGCAAACATCCCACTGGCTGTCACCTCGCCAACTCCAACTGGGCACAACATCCTGGCCACTCTGAACCTGGGGGAAATAACACATGCTCCTTTAATGGCCTTTAAAAAAAATGCACTGGCTTGAGCAACCAATGTTTTTCAAGTTCAAAAATCAAATCCCGAAGTTATTTACCAAAGTCCTGCAACACTTCAGTAATAACGAATTTGTCTCACCAGAGCCCATACATTTTCAATCTCATTACAGCATTAAATTTGGAGCTAAGTGACATCGGATCTAGGATCCGAAGCTCTCTTCACTCATCCCTAACGACACCCAAACATCTCAGTGGGGGGCAGAGGTGGGAAAAAAAATGGCTCCTTGGCCACACTGGCCAGAATTTCAACCTGTAGACTCGATTGATTATGCAGTGATAAACGTATCATTGACATCAAGCAGTTTTATGATTACTGGATAGCCATGCTTTTAGACCCTCACTACCAAGGCAAAATGGGGGAATGTTTTTCTCTGGCAGAAAGGGAGGACAGATTACATTACTACCAGAAGACACTGTGTATGCAGCTTACCGCAGCTTACGCGAGCAGATGCCTGCCACCAGAATGTCTGAAAGGGAGGACCCTCACCACCCAAGCAGCAGAAGCCATTTCAGTCCCCTCAACATGATGGAGGAGTTTTTCCACGTGCTGCGGCAAGCCGACAGCTCCCTCCTCAATCCCGAGGTCCAGGCCTACCTAAACGATGGCCAGTCTCTGGTGCATACCCAGTTACCTGACCCCATGGATTTGTGGGCAGGCTGACTGAAACAGTGGGCTGAACTGGCATAGCATGCTCTCTATTTTCTTTCTTGCACGGCTTCCAGTGTCATCTTGGAGAGGGTTTCCAGCGCCGCAAGGGGTGTGGTGACACCCCAAAATGGACCCAGTTGTCATCTGCCAGAGTCCAAAACATCACTCTCCTCTGACTGATTCTGATGTATAGACCTCGCTCACCTCACCTTGCTGGCAGTGACCTATCTTGCAACTGTTTCTGTCTGTGCCTATTTTCACGTTCTTTATGTGCCTCATGCTGCGGCCTGCATTATGCTACTAATGCCTCTCAATTGTCAATATATGTGTATTCAGTTTCCACACAAAATGTAACTTTTTTTTGGGGGGGGGAGGGTGGTTAACATGGCTGAAATTTTAAAGAAGTTGGTTTGCAGATAGTAATGATGAGGAGCCACAAAGGAATGACCAAGACAAACAACCAAAGACATCAAGGGTGTTTGCTCTAGATATCCTGGCCTCCTGTCTTATATTATGTATATGTTTTACTCTACCATGTAATGGTAGCCAAGGCCTGATACATTTGAAAAAAAACTTAAAGATGGGGGGAGGTTAACATGGTTGAAATAAAAAAAAAAAATATGTGGGGGGGTTAAATTTCATTAAGGCGCAGTATAAATGTACGTGAGTATTGCATCAATACCGTCCAGGCAATGCTGGGGCTTGCATCATGCCACTAATGCCTAATTAAACAGTAAGTAGTGGAAAAATCTCCAATGCCTAATAGAGCAATAAGACGAATCAGTGATCCTAATATCCTCATTCCACAGGCAAAATTCTGTTACAGAGAAATGTTTACCCTGATGAGTGTGCAGCTTTCACTATAATGTGAAGAATCCTAGATTACAACATTGTGACAGTCTTCTGCTTTCAGTGTTATCTCAGTCCATCCACCATTTACATAAAAAGTACATTCACTATGGCAGCAGATATACCTTCATAATTAGTAAATGAATCTCTGTGAATATACATTTTAGTCTCAATGCAATGTGTATCAAAAAGTCTACTGAGTAGACAGTGTATATTTATGTGAAAAAACAAGAACACTCCTCGTGAAGTTATTACGGTAGTTTGTCACATATGAACTTAGGTGGACATTGTGTCTTCATTTACACATACAATTTATGAAGATAATTATGTTATATTACAGCATGTGGAAATGTTTTTTTCCCAGAGGGCTACGTTCCCACATGAAATGTTACTTTTCTGGTACCATCAAATGGGATATGCTCCTCCTAAGGCAGCGTTTTGGTGTCCACCCCCAGAGCGGAATGGTGACTGAACGGAGGCAAACTGATGAATTCTGAGCGGATCCTTTTCTATTCAGAATGCATTAGGGCAAAACTGATCCGTTTTGGACCGCTTGTGAGAGCCCATGACGGATCTCACAAACGGAAAGCCAAAACGCGAGTGTGAAAGTAGCCTAAGGGTTGTATCCTTGAGGCAGTGGATCACCACAAACCTTGTAGCAAATAATGTGACTATTCAGGACTACTCATGAATGTATTAATTACTTTTTCAGAGCCCTGAACTAAGTTATTATCTGTCTTTTGTTTTAACCCTGTCACTTCTTTTTGACTTATGCATGTCCATCTACCTAATAAAAAAAGAAATGGAAGTACTGCCCCTTTTCAGTGAACTCCATGATTCCATTTAAATAATAGGAACTTATGAGCAATCTCCTAATATCAGTAAACATCCTTAAACCTCAAACATTTAGTTTGCAGTGGTGAAATGCATTGTATCAAAATTCCTACTGTAGGCACAGAGAACTCAATGTCAGCTCTGGTCTCGTCCTGTCACTGCAGCCTAGTGATGCTCAACAGACAATTCATCAATCTGTGGACCAGAATTTTCTTGCTGAATGAGTCATTTGACTAAAGAAGAATTTGCAAAAGAGACTTTGGTACCTTCACAGATCACTTCCTGGTTGGCCAAGAAACCAGCAAATCGTCACAGGTCCAGCTCCAGAAAACTGTTCTGCCCCCTGCCATCAGCTGTTATTGTTAGGTGAAACTCCAGATGAACTTACGTTTCCATGAAGGAGGCATGTCGGCAATACAAATATAATATGTAAATGAGCTGGGTCTGCAAAACAGACGTTCTGTCATGACTGAGGTCGTAAGGAAAAGGTGTTTTTGAAGCAACCTATTAAAAGGGAATTTGTTTTTGGAAAATGACCAATTGTTTAAATCATGTTTTTTTGAATGTTTGGTAATTTTTTATTTTATTTACACATCAATATCTATATTTTAAAGCATTAGTACATTCCTGCAGTTTTCAGAATGGCCTCTAAGGCCTCATGCACACAAACGCATTTTTATTCCTTGTCTGTTCCCTTTTTTTTGCGGACCGTATACGGGACCATTCATTTCAATGGGCCAGCAAAAAAAAACGGAAGGTACTCGGTGTGCATTCTGTTTCCGTATGTCCGTATTTCCATTCCTCAAAAAAATAGAACATGTCCTATTATTGTCCGCATTACGGCCAAGGATAGGCCTGTTCTATTAGGGGCCAGCTGTTCCGTTCCACAAAATACGGAATGCACACGGATATCATCTGTATTTTTTGCAGATCCGTTTTTGATCCCCTAATTTATTTTTCATTCAGTCAACATAATGGAGAGGATTTCTGTGTACATGCGCAATAGTGTTTTCTCTGGTTTTATGGTTTTTCATGTGGCCTTCACTGCAGGGAAACTATCAGGCCTCTATCTTTTAGAATAGTCCCAAGGAAGTTGTCAGCTTTAGGCCTCATGCACACGACCGGTTTTTTTTGCGGTCCGCAAAACGGATTTCCGTTGTTCCGTGATCCGTGAACGTTTTTTCTTCCGTGGGTCTTCCTTGATTTTTGGAGGATCCACGGACATGAAAAGTGAAAAAAAAAAATAAGTCAAGTTTGCATTGAAAATTATAGGAAAAACGGACACGGATCACCGACACGGATCACGGATGACTATCTGTGATTTTTCACGAACCCATTGACTTAAATGGGTCCGTGAACCGTTGTATGTTAAAAAAATAGGACAGGTCATATTTTTTTCACTGACTGGAAAAACGGATCACGGATGCGGAAGCCAAACGGTGCATTTTCCGATTTTTCCACGGACCCATTAAAAGTCAATGGGTCCGCGAAAAAAAACGGAAAACGGAACAACGGTCGCGGATGCACACAACCGTCGTGTGCATGAGGCCTAACCAAGGAGGTCAGAAACACATGTGCAATAGAGTACTTGTAGTTATTAAAAAGTGAGGGTCAGTTAACAGGCAGAAGTTTGATACACAGACAGATAATCAGAATAGCACATCTTCACTGGTAAACTACACTGCTCAAAAAAATAAAGGGAACACAAAAATAACACATCCTAGATCTGAATTAATTAAATATTCTTCTGAAATACTTTGTTCTTTACATAGTTGAATGTGCTGACAACAAAATCACACAAAAATAAAAAAATGGAAATCAAATTTTTTAACCCATGGAGGTCTGGATTTGGAGTCACACTCAAAATTAAAGTGGAAAAAAACACTACAGGCTGATCCAACTTTGATGTAATGTCCTTAAAAAAAGTCAAAATGAGGCTCAGTAGTGTGTGTGGCCTCCTCGTGCCTGTATGACCTCCCTACAACGCCTGTGCATGCTCCTGATGAGGTGGCGGACGGTCTCCTGAGGGATCTCCTCCCAGACCTGGACTAAAACATCTGCCAACTCCTGGACAGTCTGTGGTGCAACGTGACGTTGGTGGATTAGAGTGAGAATGATGTCCCAGATGTGCTCAATTGGATTCAGGTCTGGGGAACGGGCGGGCCCAATCATATCATCAATGCCTTCGTCTTGCAGGGAACTGCTGACACACTCCAGCCACATGAGGTCTAGCATTGTCTTGCATTAGGAGGAACCCAGGCCAACCGCACCAGAATATGGTCTCACAAGGGGTCTGAGGATCTCATCTCGGTACCTAATGGCAGTCAGGCCTACCTCTGGCGAGCACATGGAGGGCTGTGCGGCCTCCAAAGAAATGCCACCCCACACTATTACTGACCCAATGCCAAACCGGTCATGCTGGAGGATGTTGCAGGCAGCAGAATGTTCTCTACGGCGTCTCCAGACTCTGTCACGTCTGTCACATGTGCTCAGTGTGAACCTGCTTTCATCTGTGAAGAGCATAGGGCGCCAGTGGCGAATTTGCCAATCTTGGTGTTCGTCGGGCCCTCATATCACCCTCACCTGTGGACGTCGGGCCCTCATATCACCCTCATGGAGTCTGTTTCTGACCGTTTGAGCAGACACATGCACATTTGTGGCCTGCTGGAGGTCATTTTGCGGGGCTCTGGCAGTGCTCCTCCTGTTCCTCCTTGCACAAAGGCGGAGGTAGCGGTCCTGCTGCTGGGTTGTTGCCCTCCTACGGCCTCCTCCACGTCTCCTGATGTACTGGCCTGTCTCCTGGTAGCGCCTCCATGCTCTGGACACTACGCTGACAGACACAGCAAACCTTTTTGCCACAGCTCGCATTGATGTGCCATCCTGGATAAGCTGCATTACCTGAGCCACTTGTGTGGGTTGTAGACTCCGTCTCATGCTACCACTAGAGTGAAAGCATCGCCAGCATTCAAAAGTGACCAAAACATCAGCCAGGAAGCATAGGAACTGAGAAATGGTCTGTGGTCACCACCTGCAGAACCACTCCTTTATTGGGGTTGTCTTGCTAATTGACTATAATTTCCACCTGTTGTCTATCCCATTTGCACAACAGCATGTAAAATTGATTGTCACTCAGTGTTGCTTCCTAAGTGGACAGTTTGATTTCACAGAAGTGTGATTGACTTGGAGTTACATTGTGTTGTTTAAGTGTTCCCTTTATTTTTTTGAGCAGTGTATTAAACTACGAACCTAAGCTCATGCAAGGAGTGAGACGGCTGTCCAGCATTTATAGCAAAAGCTAATTTAGAATTAGAAGCAGCCATGCAATGGAGAGGAGGGGAGTGGTGGTGAGAGAAAAAAATTGGAGTAGCAGTAGTTCAAAGAATAATATTCCTGATAGATGTAGTGGGGCAGCAACGGACATGGGACGCTGATGTTACCAGTTTATTGGTGATCATTTAGCCTCATTTAGGCCTCTTTCACACTTGCGTTGTCCGGATCCATCGTGCACTCCATTTGCCGGAGGTGCCCGCCGGATCCGTAACACCGCAAGTGAACTGAAAGCATTCGGCCGCTTCATCCTCAATGCGCCTGCGCCGGGTGTAGATGTGACGTCATCGGCGCAGGCGCATTGATGATGAAGCAGCCGAGTGAGGTGGCCGCCTCTCAGTGCGCCTGCGCCGATTGAAGATAGGGTACGGGCTGCGCGCAGGCGCCAGATATTGAATGAAAACAGCAGGGCCAGTGGAGAAAGATCCGTCCGCTGCCCTGTCAATCAACAAGCAGAGGGGGCGTCATTACCATCGAGGATGCGGCTGCTACCAGCAAGTAGCCGCCCTACTTGCTGGTAGCAAGGTAATTTACATATTATAAAAATAGGGTTTTAGCAAATTCTACTGAACCAAAATTCTTATTTTACTTATGTATGGATAAATCGCAGTGTAGGGGTTTATATTAAGCAGAAAAAAAAAAAAAAACGGTTTAGTGGGCCTGACAGAAGCCCTTTAAAGTCCTGGTTGCCATAGTAGTAGTGGGGAGCGGGGGGAGCAGTATATTTAACCCGTCCGTGCGGCTCCGGGGTGCTCCAAATGACATCAGAGCGCCCCATGCGCATGGATGACGTGATCCATGCGACACGTCATCCATGCGCGTGGGGCGCCCTGACTCACTCTGAAGGGCCCTGGGAGCCGCACGGACGGTAAGTATACTGCTCCCCCGCTCCCCACTACACTTTACCATGGCAAACAGGACTTTAGTGTCCTGGCAGCCATGGTAACCATTCAGAAAAAGCTATACGTCGGATCCGGTAAAGCGCCGAAACGACGTTTAGCTTAAGGCCATATCCGGATTAATGCCTTTCAATGGGCATTAATTCCGGATCCGGCCTTGCGGCAAGTGTTCAGGATTTTTGACCGGAGCAAAAAGCGCAGCATGCTGCAGTATTTTCTCCGGCCAAAAAACGTTCCGTTCCGGAACTGAAGACATCTTGATGCATCCTGAACGGATTTCTCTCCATTCAGAATGCATGGGGATAATCCTGATCAGGGTTCTTCCGGCATAGAGCCCCGACGACGGAACTCTATGCCGGAACAGAACAACGCAAGTGTGAAAGAGCCCTAACATGGTGAAGTCATCAACATTGTACCTGCCAGAATGTTTGCTCATACAATTGTTCTGCACATACAATTGTTCTGCACATACATAATTATGGTCGGCTGCACATTCCTTATTAAACAGTTTGATGAGTTGCAGACAACCAAAGATTTGAAGTATTTGCTTGTGTGTAAGGTTAGTGGTCCCCAACCTTTTTTGCACCAAGGACCAGTTTCATGCAAGACAATTTTCCCTGGGACCGGGTGGGGAGGGGAGGGGACAGGGTTCTGGAGCGGGGCTTAGGGTGTGCTAGTCGGCGCTGACTCATTCACGTGCATAACAAAACACAAGGAGCATATTATAATATATAACACTATATAACGACTATATAAAATTACTAGGGTCTCTGCTGCACTGGTCTCTGCTGCACTGTACTGTATTTTTCGCCCTATAAGATGCACCTAGGTTTTAGAGTAGAACAATAGGAAAAAAATATATGTTTCATTACACCTCAGGCCAGACCAGCAATCAGACCCCCAATGTTAATCAGACGTCAGATCAGACCCCCAATGCCTCAGATCAACCCCCAAACCTTTAGCCATCTATCAGCCCCCATGTCAGCCATAAGCACCCATGTCAGCCATCAGCCCCCCATGTCAGCCATCAGCCCCCCATGTCAGCCATCAGCCCCCATGTCAGCCATCAGCACCTTATGTCAGCCATCAGCCCCTTATGTCAGCCATCAGCCCCCCCATGTCAGCCATCATCCCTTTATGTCAGCCATCAGCCATATGTCAGCCATCAGCCCCTTATGTTAGCCATCAGCCCCTTATGTCAGCCATCAGCCCCTTATGTCAGCCATCAGTCATATGTCAGCTATCAGCCATATGTCAGCCATCAGCCCTTTATGTCAGCCATCAGCCCCTTATGTCAGCCAAAAGCCCCCATGTCAGCAACCAGCCCTTATGTCAGCCATCAGCCCCCCATGTCAGCCATCAGCCCCACATTTCAGCCATAAGCCCCCCATGTCAGCCATCAGCCCCCCATGTCAGCCATAAGCCCCTTATGTCAGCCTCCAGTGCAAATAAATAAAAAAAAACACTTACCTCTCCTGCTCCTGGTCACCATTGCGATCCTCTTCATCCTGCTGTCGGTTGTGTATCGCGGCGCACAGTGTGAGGTCACAGAGCGACCTCATGCTGTGCGCAGCTCTGCACAGCCGGTAGCCGAGCCAAGGACCAGGAAGCGGTGAGTACAGATCTTTCACTGCTTCCTGGTCCTCCTGTATGAAGCGCTTCTATAATAGAAGCGCTTCATTAGTACTGCGTTAAAGATGGCCCTGATCGCCGCAGTTATGGTGCAGGAATCAGTAACTAGGTCAGAGGTAGCAGAATTAAATGTCTCTCTTTACTGAAGTGCAAAACAGGAGTTGTAGTACATCCAACAATAGCAAAACACAGCTCCAATTGTACACAAAGCAATTCTTCCCAGATATCGATGTATGGATTTAGGCAAGGATCAAAATTATGGCCCTCTTCTCTCTCTATCTGTCTCATGTCTCTTCCAGTAGAATCTACGGTGGGCACTAGTACTCTGTCGATGGTGGCTATAATGTCCACTGAGGGATACAGATTTTTTTGTGATACGACTGGCCAGGTCGTTTCCAGGTCTGAAGGGTGTCTTAACAGTGTCCATCACTGTAGTAAAGTCTTAACAGCTTTTGGCAGCAGGTTACCTTACTGACACCAGTGCTCGGCCATGCAGACTCTAGTTGTTTGTCTTACTCCTTCTCTCCTTCTGTAGATCATGCAGAGATAGGTGAGTCTATGTAGCTTTTTGGGCCTAAGAAGGAGCACAAGTCCTATCTCTTGAAAACTCAAGTCTCAACTGACCAACTGAGCTTGGAACAGATCCCGGATTCCCACCCAACCTCCTGAAAGAGCTGAGCCTTGATTGCTAACCTTGGCCTTGCCATCCATACCTGGTTATACCTGGTGCAATATCATAGCATGACATAACATAAAGTATGAATAATTTGCAGTTACCACACAATCTTGGGTACTGCACACAGAGTTCTGGCAGGAATATTGTCAGTTTGCTGGATGAAATATTACTGCATTCAGTGGTATTTTGTCCTTATTTTTGCCAGAATCTGCGACATAGGCTCCTTGCACTTAGTCTAAGACCTAGTTCACACGAACGTATCGCTTTTATAGTTTTTAGCGGTCCGTTTTTCATGGATCCGTTGTTCCATTTTTGAGTTCCGTTGTGTTTCCGTTTCCTTTCCGTTTTTCCGTTCCGTTTTTCTGTATGCCATGTACAGTATACAGTAATTACATAGAAAAAATGGGGCTAGGCATAACATTTCCAATAGATGGTTCAGAAAAAACGGAACGGATACGGAAGACACACGGATGCATTTCCGTATGTGTTCAGTTTTTTTTGCGGACCCATTGACTTGAACGGAGCCACGGAACATGATTTGCGGGCAATAATAGGACATGTTCTATCTTTCAACGGAACAGAAAAACGGAAATACGGAAACGGAATGCATACGGAGTACATTCCGTTTTTTTGCGGAACCATTGAAATGAATGGTTCCGTATACGGACCGTATACGGAACACAAAAAAAAGGCCCGTACACTCGCAAAAAAAACGTTTGTGTGAACTAGGCCTTAGTTAACAGGAAATAATGGAACATGCTACAAAATGTATTTTGTGGCATCTTTCTTCATTTGCATTGCATTTTTTTCCAAACTGCATCATGCTCTGGGAATGGCATTTTTTAACAATTTTTTTTACTAAAAATTTACAAGCTGAAAAAACTGCCACAACTGTGAAGTGAAGTCCTTATAGTATAAAGAATAATTATTTTTTTCTTCTGTAATTGTTGCTTCTAAAAAAAAAAAAAATGTTTATAAAACTGCAGTGCTGATCTTGAGATCCAGATACTGTATCCAGTATTATTCTCTAGTTAAAAGTTAGAGACTTATTATGAATTCTCATACTGTTCTGTTTAATTGTCATGATATGGGAGTGATCTTTGGGCGAGCCTGCTTGTGAAATTGAATGAGAGTGGTTGATATAACTTTATAATCACTGCGTTATTTTAAGCAGTATTTCATGTGCTTGTTTTTTTGTTCTGTTCTGACTTTTTATGTTAAATAAAATACATTTAGAAGGTTTTTCCTAAACCAACCTAAAATTTTGGAATCCCCACATTCACAAGCACTGAAATCAATAAAATATAGTTATGGAAGCCCTCTCTAAGAACATTTTTAAGTTTACATGGCTTTGATTGGTTTTGATGAAGTGATGTCCATGCACGGACAACTATATTTACATTGGGACCAATGGGACCCCTGTAACTTGCTGATTGATTGCACTTACAAACAAGGCTCAAAGTCTAAAATGTACTTGCAATGATATATTTACACCCATGATATGTCTCCAACTTGGTCAAAACTGTGCTACAAGGACACTGTAAATGACTTTGCTTTGCTTACACACTAGAAGCCAAAGCTAATTTGAATGTACTCTTCCTACCTGCCTGCCGTCCATCTATTCAGTTCATACATTATGCAATGCATTTATTGAGAGTAATGCGCTTCTATCAGAAGATATAATTCTAATGTCTTAAACACCCAACACAGAAATGTGAAAATATCAATGCAAAACTGACCTTTACTGAAAAGTAGTTTGAAGCAGTTCTTCTTCCCTTCTTGCCTTCTTTAGACTTGCAGCATTGTGTCTGTTTCTTGAAACTTTGTGGGTGAGACAAGACACTCTCTGAATCAGACAATGGTTTGCTAATGTGGGAAGGGCTGTGCCAAGAAGAGTCATTGAAATATACAGCCCCAGACATGTAGATACAGAGTGAGAACCTTTGTCAAATGTTCCCACCTCCCTCAGTCCAAGGATGTTAAGAGAGAATTCCAGAGTACTCACTGATGAAGCAAGAAGGCATTAAAACTTGTTACAGGCTCAGTAGCTGGACACTTCTGAAGCAAGAAGGGACAAGGTAAAATAATCTGCTTTTATATTCTGTTACTATTCAACTATTAGATGCTATCTCAGATCTATTTACATGGGGTTATAATTGCCCCAATCATTTGACTGATTGTTCATAATGATTGATCAGTGTATACATGCCAAGTATTTGAATAATGAATGATAATGTGCTTGTTCCATGTTAAAAGTACAGTATCTTATATGCTGACCTAAAAGTCCTTCATGGTGGGATGTAAATCCAAACGTACACAGGTATGAGTCTGTGAAACTGTGTGAAAGGGGAAATTAATATTCAATTTCATATCAGATTTAACTAAAAAGCCTTTCTTGTAACGTCCACTTACTACAGTATATGGTTGGTCAGCACTTATTACAGACAAGGCAGATTTACTAATACTGTCTAATAGTAGGACAATGTAAATTTAGACAGACAGTCTTAAACCTCACCAGATTCCTTACCGTAGCTGACGCTGGATGATAAATCTGGCACACCCACAACCTGTCTAGTCTAAATTGGCACTGCCTATTTTCTGGCACCTTTTTGGTGCAAAATCTAACATTTAGGCTCTATTCACACATCCGCAATTCTGTTCCGCATTTTGCGGAACGGAATTGCGGACCCATTCATTTCTATGGGGCTGCACGATATGCTGCCCGGATCCGGAAATGCGGACCCACACTTCCGGGTCCGCATTTCCGTTCCCGAAAAAAGTAGAACATGTCCTATTCTTGACCGCAATTGCGGACAAGGATAGGCATGTTCTATTAGTGCCGGCGATGTGCGGTCCGCAAAATGCGTGTTTTGCGGATTTGCAAAACACACATGGATGTGTGAATAGACCCTTAAGCTGCGCCCCTTTCCCTTTAAAGCCATGCCCGCATTCTGCGAAGCCACACACTTTTGCTAAGCAAGGTGAAAAAAGTGTCTTAAAGTATCTAAAACCCTTGATAAATGTAGTTTAAAAGCATGTTCGCCAGATTTGACACAAATTGCACAATTCTGCCCCAATATACAGTACAGACCTAAAGTTTGGACACACCTCATTCAAAGAGTTTTCTTTATTTTCATGACTATGAAAATTGTAGATTCACACTGAAGGCATCAAAACTATGAATTAACACATGTGGAATTATGTACATAACAAACAAGTGTGAAACAACTGAAAATATGTCATATTCTAGGTTCTTCAAAGTAGCCACCTTTTGCTTTGATTACTGCTTTGCACACTCTTGGCATTCTCTTGATGAGCTTCAAGAGGTAGTCCCCTGAAATGGTTTTTACTTCACAGGTGTGCCCTGTCAGGTTTAAAAAGTGGGATTTCTTGCCTTATAAATGGGGTTGGGACCATGAGTGGCGTTGAGGAGAAGTCAGGTGGATACACAGCTGATAGTCCTACTGAATAGACTGTTAGAATTTGTATTATGGCAAGAAAAAAGCAGCTAAGTAAAGAAAAACGAGTGGCCATCATTTCTTTAAGAAATGAAGGTCAGTCAGTCAGTCAGCCGAAAAATTGGGAAAACTTTGAAAGTAAGGGCTATTTGACCATGAAGGAGAGTGATGGGGTGCTGCGCCAGATGACCTGGCCTCCACAGTCACCGAACCTGAACCCAGTCGAGATGGTTTGGGGTGAGCTGGACCGCAGAGTGAAGGCAAAAGGGCCAACAAGTGCTAAGCATCTCTGGGAACTCCTTCAAGACTGTTGGAAGACCATTTCAGGGGACTACCTCTTGAAGCTCATCAAGAGAATACCAAGAGTGTGCAAAGCAGTAATCAAAGCAAAAGGTGGCTGCTTTGAAGAACCTAGAATATGACATATTTTCAGTTGTTTCACACTTGTTTGTTATGTATATAATTCCACATGTGTTAATTCATAGTTTTGATGCCTTCTTAGTCATGAAAATAAAGAAAACTCTTTGAATGAGAAGGTGTGTCCAAACTTTTGGTCTGTACTGTATATTCCCATGCAAACAGACCCTAAAAGTTTCTATACACCTTCAATAGATGTCAGTTGAATGATCTTACAGCCAACATCTATCTCGCCCTACTCCACCATACACATACATGGTTGGATTGACCGACTATGTATGTGATTTCAATGGGGAGAGATCAAAAAGCTGCTGCCACACACCTTTAGTCATGGCTTATCTCCTGGGAGAACAAAAGGGTCAGTTGTTAATAGCCTTTTCTCCCCTGACATATGATGTTAGGAGCTACTCACACATGTTAAATGACTGATTTCCCCAGGGCCGGTGCAAGGATTTTAGCCGCCCTAGGCAAGATAAAAATTGCCGCCCCCCCCCCCCCTTTTCTTATGAGGTGATCTGCCCATATCATGCTCCACCCCTTTCTCAGCATTTAAATTAAAATAACTTTTATGTTTCCCTTAGGGTTAATCCAGCTTCTTGTAGCTGCCTCCCTGACAGCCGCTAGAGGTGCTTCCGCGATTCTCACTGTGAAAATTACAGTGAGAAGACACGGAACATAGTTTTGAATGCGTGCACATGCGCATTCGCAGCAGAGAGGAGGATCGGGGAGAAGAGTTCCCAGTGAGGGGTTTTAACCCCTTTAGCCCAGTGGGAGGGGTACACGAGGGTGCCCCACTCCTAACAACTATATAGTGCCAGGAAAATGAGTTTGTTTTCCTGGCACTATAGTGCTCCTTTACCACCAGTACTGCACAGTGTCTTTTCTCTGCAGGAACAGGCTATAGACACCACTACCAGTACATTAAACTGTACTGGTTCTGGGACTATAGTGTCCTTTTAGGCTCCATTCACACGTCCGCAATTTCGTTCTGCATTTTGCGGAAACGGAATTGCGGACCCATCCATTCCTATGGGGCAGCATAATGTGCTGCCCGGACACGGAATTGCGGATCCGCACTTCCGTTCCGCAAAAAAAATAGAACATGTCCTATTCTTGTCCGCGGACAAGAACAGGTATATTCTATTAGTGCCGGCAATGCACATCGCCGCTTTCCGTGTTTTGCGGATCCGCGGCTCCGTGTATCCGCAAAACACGTTGCGGACACGTGAATGGAGCCTTAATGTGAGTTAAATTAGTTTCCAATGTATTATTAATAACTAAACAATTACATAATAAACATATTAGATTGTCTACTTACCACCAGGACAATAAGATGATCTGGTCTCTGGCTGCAGTCTGGCTCTGGAGACTCCCTTGTCACTCTCTTCTCCCCCCCTCCCTTGTCACTCTCTTCTCCCCCCCTCCGTCCCTTGTCACTCTCTTCCCCCCTCCCTTGTCACTCTCATTCCCCCCTCCCTTGTCACTCTCATTTACTCCCCCCCTCCCTTGTCACTCTCATTTACTCCCCCCCTCCCTTGTCACTCTCATTCCCCCCTCCTTTGTCACTCTCACCCCCCCTTGTCACTCTCATTCTTCCCCCCTCTCCCTTGTTACTCTCATCATCCCCCCCCCCACTACCTTGTCACTCTCATCATTTCCTCCCCCCCTCCCTTGTCACTCTCATTCCCCCCCTGACTCCCTTGTCACTTTCATTCTTCCCCCCACTCCCTTGTCACTCTCATCATTTCCTCCCCCCTCCCTTGTCACTCTCATTCCCCCCACTCCCTTGTCACTCTCATTCTTCCCCCCACTCCCTTGTCACTCTCATCATTTCCTCCCCCCCTCCCTTGTCACTCTCATTCCCCCTCCCACCCCCTTGTCACTCTCATTCCCCCCCACTCCCTTGTCACTCTCATTCCATTTCCCCCCCCCCCACCTCTAGTGTAGCGTGGCCGAGCTCTGTTCGGTCCGCGGTACAGGAGCATTTTTTTCCTGTACCCGGCCGGACTGAAAGGAAGTGCACACTAAGTGAGCACTTCCTGTCAGTCCGGCCGGGTACAGAAAACAAATGCTCCTGTACCGCAGACCGAACAGAGCTCGGCCACGCTGCATTAGAGGCGCTTCCCTCCTGTCAGTCCCTCTCTCTGGGCAGTGCAGGGTAAGGTTAAGGCTGAGCCGATAAGGCTGAGCTAGCTGGGCACCTACGAGGGTAACGCCGCCCCTGGGCACTTGCGAGCCCTCATTTGCATATGCTACTAAGTTGTTTTTTGCCGGTTTTAAGTCCAGGATTGCTCATAAAGGTAACGTTTTTATTAACTGTAAGGCTGCTAGAAAGCTATGGGAAGGGTTAAAAAGGTGAAACTTTGATGACAGACTCCCTTTAATTGGTATTTTTTGTAAGTAAAAAAAAATATATTTGTACATTGTTAGCCAGTAAGTAGATGATGAAAAAAAGATTGATCTTGAACAAGAGGCCCAAGTAGCCTTGAAAGCTTGCAATTTTGTCATCATCTTTTCGGTTAGCCATTAAAAGGTATCAAGCACTGAGGAATCTCAATCTTTTTTCATCTTTAATTTTCCATTTTATGTGATAGACCAACACAAAGGAGCATTTATTTGTGAAGTGAAAATAACATTATGCAAAGGCCTTAGAGGTTTGTCAGTGAACATTAATGATCAAACAGCACCATGAAAACCAAGGAACACACCAGACAGATCAGGTATAAAGTTGTGGAGAAGTGTAAAGCAGGGTTATGTTATAAAAAATATTCCAAGCTCTGAACATGTCACGTAGTACTATTTAATCCATCATCTGAAAATGGAAGGAGTATGGCACAATTGAAAACCGTCTAAGACATTTGGTATCATTACTTTTCCTTGGGGATCATCTTGTCCTGCATTCGTCGGGGAGCTAAGTATTATCACCGGTTATCTGACTTTCTATGTTTTTTCATACCTACTGTTTTATTGTTTATCATTGTCTATTACCCCCTGATGAACCTCTAGTTAAAGAGAGATTTTCTGGGGGTACTGACAATTTCATTCGGTTCAGGGAATTGTGTAAATTGTACTTTAAGCTGCGTCCATACTCTTCTGGGAATGAGTGTCAACGTGTGGGCATGATCATTTCTTTGCTTAAGGAGGATGCACAGTCTTGGGCTTTTTCTCTGCCGACCGGATCACCGTCCCTCCAGTCGATAGATGAATGTTTTAGAGCCTTTGGTTTTATTTATGATGACCCGGATCGGATCTCTCAGGCTCCGCAGAGCTCTATTGCTCTGAATTTAGGCTACGGATATGGAGTGGAATGTTCCTGCTCTCCGTAGCCAGTTCTGTCAGGGTCTAGCTGAGAGGCTGCAGGACGCGTTGGCCTTTCATGAAAAACCTGAGTCTTTGGAAGCAGCCATGTCCTTTGCTGCACGTCTGGATAGACGCCTGAGGGGGAGATCTAAGGGTCCTCATCCTCAGGACGTACTGTCAAATAAGGTGGCGGCTTCCTTTGACACTTATAGTAAAGAGACACCTGTGGTTACGCCTTGTGAGGAGCCTATGCAGTTGGGGGGAGCTACTCCTGGGACTGCTGGTAAAAGCTCTGGTCATATGAAGGGAGTCTGTTTTTGTTGTGGAAAGAAGGGACATTTCGTGAATATTTGTCCGTACATTCAGCGTCCAGGTGTAACCAAAAAAAACCTGCTTAATCCCCAAATTACTATTGGTGGTATCGGTGGGGAGCAAGAAAACTTACTTTTGTCATTTACTGGTAGTACCAGATTTCTCCTGTCTGCCGAGGTGGCGCTAGGATCCAAAACTGTGGAAATCAAGCTATTTATCGACAGTGGGGCTGGGGTTAACCTGATTGATGGACAGTTTGTTCGTATTCATGGGTTGAGTACTAGTGCACTAGAGCGAAGCATTTCTGTCTTTGTAATTGATTCTACACCTCTTACCCAAAAATGTCTGTCGCAGGTGGTAAATGACATCCATGTAAGAGTGGATGATTTCCATCAGGAATCTGTCTCATGTAATATGTTGGAGGGTCTGCCTGCTCCAATGGTTTTGGGCTTACCATGGTTAAGCAGACATAATCCTACCATTGACTGGCAAGAGAGACAGATTCTCGATTGCAGTGATTTTTGCATGGACAACTGTCACCACAAAAAACTGTACCCTTATTCATTTCCAAATTTTCTGATGTGTTTTCCGAGAGTGGTAACCAGCAGTTACCCCAGTATCGGGAGTATGATTGTTCCATCAATGTTATTCCTGGAGCTAAACTGCCCAAATCTCGGTTGTATAATCTTTCGGAGCCCAAATGAAAGACTATGCGAGAGTATATCACCAAGAGCTTGGCGAAGGGTCATATCAGACCATCCAAATCCAAGCAATTGCTGCTGGATTGTTCTTTGTAAAAAGATGGTACCCTTAGACCATGTCTGGACTTCCGTGAGCTCAACCGTATTTCCATCCGTGATCCTTACCCCCTTCCTTTGATTCCGGATTTGTTTAGTCAGATTGTCGGTGCCAAGGTGTTCTCTAATTTGGATGTGAGGGGGGCATATAATCATATAATCTATTAAGGATCAGGGAGGGGGATGAGTGGAAGACCGCATTTAATACCCCTGAGGGTCATTTTGAAAGCCTGGTCATGACCTTTGGGTTAAACAACACTCCAGCGGTTTTTCAACACTTTATCAATGACATCTTCCATCATCTGGTGGGGAGATTTGTTGATGTATATCTGGATGACATACTAATTTATTCTCCAGACATGGAGACTCCTAAGGATCATGCGAGACAGGTGTTACAGATCCTAAGAGATAATTGTATGCGAAGATGGAAAAATGTGATTTTGCTGTTCAGGAAGTGCAATTCCTGGGTTAGCTGCTCTCACCCTCAGGATTTTGTATGGATCCCGATAAAGTGTATGAGGTGTTGGACTGGGATCGACCCGAAAATCTGAAAGCGCTTATGTGGTTTTTGGGATTCACCAACTAAATTCATATTGAACTATTAAACTGTGGTTAAACCTTTTACAGACATGACTAAGAAGGGGGTTGATTTCTCTGTTTGGTCGGAGGCGGCATTACAAGCCTTTTCTGCTGTGAAGGAATGTTTTGCTTTAGCCCCTATTCTGGTGCAACCAGATGCGTCTCAGCCATTCATTGTAGAGGTTGACACATCCGAGGTTGGGGTGGGAGCAGTTTTGTCGCAAGGTCCTTCACCTAGTAAATTGCACCCATGTGCTTTTTTCTCTAAAAAACCTTTCGACTGCTGAAAGAAATTATTATGTGGGTAATAGGGAATTGCTGGCCAATAAGTTGGGTTTTGAAGAATGGCGCCATTGGTTGGAAGGAGCAAATCATCCTATGGCGGTAATTACTGATCACAAAAATCTGGCTTACCTTTAGTCAGCTAAACGACTGAATCCAAGGCAGGCCAGATGGTCGCTGTTTTTTACCAGATTTAACTTCATTGTCACCTACTGCCCTTGGGGTTAAGAACGTCAAGGCGGATGCTTTGTCACACAGCTTTTCTAGGGGGGGGGGTGATTCTAAAGATCCTAGTCCTATTTTGTCTGAAGGGGTAGTCATATTTGCCCTATGTATATCATGAACTTGAGGCTAAGGTGTTGAAGGCCCAAGAGGATGCTCCAGACTCTTGTCCTCCAGGGAAATAGTTTGTTCCTTCAGACTTATATCATAAAATATTTAAGGAACATCACTGTACTGTCTTGGCTGGACACCCTGGGAGTAGATCCACTGTTGATCTCATCTCGCGCAGATTTTGGTGGTCGGGGCTGCGTAAGTGTGTTGAGAATTATGTGTCAGCCTGTTGTACCTGTGCTCGTGCTAAGTTGACACATACTCGGCCTTCTGGATTTCTTCTTCCGCTACCCATTCCGTCCAGACCTTGAATGCATTTGTTCATGGACGCTATCACTGATTTACCAAATTCTTCGGTAAAAAACGTGATTCTGGTGGTAGTTGATCAGTTTACCAAAATGGCGCATTTTATAGCATTGCCTGCTCTACCTAATGCCAAGACTCTTGCACAGGTGTTTGTCTATAACATCGTGAAACTACATGGCATTCCTTCTGATGTGGTGTCTGATCGGGGGACTCAGTTTGTTTCCAGATTCTGAAAAGCGTTCTGTACTCGACTGGGAGTAGAATTGTCCTTTTTTTCGGCTTTTTTACCTCAGTCGAACAGACAGATGGAGCACACCAATCAGAATCTGGAAACTTACTTGAGATGTTTTGTTTCGGAGAACCAGGAGGAGTGGTCTTCATTCTTGCCGTTTGCTGAGTTTGCCATTAATAACCATAGACAAAAGTCCACTGATAAGTCGCCGTTTTTTGGGGCATATGGATTCCATCCACAGTTTGGAACATTTTATGGTTCTGAAACTTCCGGTATTCCTGAGGAGGAATGTTTTTCATCTTCTTTGTCTTCGATTTGGTGGAAAATTCTAAATTACCCTAAAAAAGATGGGCAACAGTAAGCGTGTGGCTGACAGTAGACATATGAATGGTCCGGACCTGAGAGTGGGTGATTCTGTGTGGCTGTCCACAAGAAATATTAAGCTTAAGGTACCTTCTTGGAAGTTGGGCCCAAGATTTATTGGTCCATATAAGATCACTGCCATTGTTAACCCTGTAGCCTTCCGTCTTGAACTTCCACAGGCTTTGAAAATTCATAATGTATTTCATAAGTCGTTGAAGAAATGTGTCGAACCTGTTGAGCCGTCCTCCTTGCCTCCTGCTCCTGTCATGGTGGACGGTAATTTAGAATTTCAAATCAGCAGGATTGTAGACTCCCGAGTTCTCCGTAGATCCCTCCAGTATCTCGTCCACTGGAAGGGTTAGGGACCAGAGGAGAGGATGTGGGTTCCAGCGGCCGATGTTAATGCAAAATGTCTGGTGAAGGCCTTTCACAGAGCCCATCCTGATAAGGTCGGTCCTGGGTGCCCGGAGGTCACCCATAGAAGGGGGGTACTGTCACGTTCCCTCATGAGACTAATGTCAGGAAATCAGGGAGATTGGCTGAGCGTGGAGGAATCTAATAGCCTCCTTGATTTCTCTTGATTCAGTGTTGATAGGGTTAATGACCACTTCCCTTTTTGTCAGCTGTTGCTCAGTGGTTATCACTTCTACCCTTTATAGTCTCACCAAACCCTTGTCACGGATGATGTTACAGATAGCTGGAACTTATGAATAAACGTCCGACTGGCTTGTGTCACGGAACCATGAACCAGACGTACAACAAGAGATAAGTGAAAATAAGAAGGCTTTATTGAAAATAAAGCTGTAAGGCAAAAGTCCAAACGAATGGTGAAACCGAAGCAGAGTCTTGAGAGGCCAGAGATCAGGAACCAGAAGGGTAGTCAGACGAAGCCAGGATCAGGAACCAGCAGGGTAGTCAGACGAAGCCAGGATCAGGAACCAGCAGGGTAGTCAGACGAAGCCAGGATCAGGAACCAGAAGCAGCAGCAGTCTTGGAAGCATGTGAACACAGGAGGACCAAGCAAGGAACTGAAGCCACAGACCTCCTATATATATGAGCTAGGCATCCAGCTCCTCCCAGTGGAAAGGAGGAGCCGCAGGGTGGAAGGCTACAAGAAACCCAGAAACCAAGATGGCCGCCAGCACATGTCAAACGAAGGAGAACAGCAAGAAGGTAAGACCATGACAGTACCTCCCCCTCAAGGGCCCCTCCTCCGCGGAGCAAAAAACGGTTTCTGAGGGAAGCGTGTGTGGAAGGCTCGGAGCAAGGCAGGAGCATGGACATCTGCGGAGGGAACCCAGAAACGCTCCTCTGGACCATAACCACGCCAATGGACCAAAAACTGCACCCGACCGCGGACCAGGCGTGAGTCCAGGATATTGCTCACATCATACTCCTCATGATTGCCCACTCGGACCGGACGAGGCCGAGGAACCGAGGAAGTGAAACGATTACACACCAGTGGCTTCAACAGGGAGACATGAAACACGTTAGAGATCCGCATGCCAGGAGGAAGCGCAAGGGCATAGGCTACCGGGTTTACCCTGCGAAGCACTCGGAAGGGACCAACAAAGCGAGGCGCCAGCTTGGGAGTGGGCACTCGAAGGTTGAGGTTGCGAGTGGACAACCATACACGGTCTCCGACCTGGTAGGAAGGAGCAGGCGCTCGTCTGCGATCAGCCTGGAGTCTCTGGCGATGCGCAGAGGCCTCAAGGGACTTCTGGATCTGTACCCAAGAAGCACGTAGGACGGAAAGGTGATCCTCCACAGCCGGAATATTCTGGGGAGAGAATACCTCCGGTAACACGGCAGGTTGGAACCCATAATTGGCCATGAAGGGAGACGTCCCAGAGGAAGAGTTCACCGCCGTGTTCCTGGCAAACTCAGCCCAAGGCAGAAGGTCAACCCAATTGTCTTGGTGATCGGAGACATAGCAACGAAGGAATTGCTCCAAGGCCTGATTGGATCGTTCTGCGGCCCCATTGGACTGAGGGTGGTAGGCCGAGGAGAAGGAGAGATGAATCCCCAACTGGGAGCAAAAGGCGCGCCAGAACCTGGACACAAACTGACTCCCCCGATCCGACACAATCTCCTTGGGCAAACCGTGCAACCGGAAGACCTCCCTGGCAAAAATCGTGGCCAACTCTTGTGCAGAGGGTAACTTCTTGAGAGGAACACAGTGGCACATTTTGGAAAACCGATCCACAATCATGAGAATGACCGTATGGCCTCGGGATGCAGGGAGGTCCACAGTGAAATCCATCCCCAGGTGTGACCATGGGCGCTCCCCGGTGGCTATGGGTTGCAGAAGGTCCAACGGAAGGTGCCGAGGGGACTTACTCTCGGCACAAACGGAGCATGCCGCTACATATGCGGCGATGTCGGAACGTAGGGAAGTCCACCAGAACAGACGTGAAACAGCCCAGGACAGCTGATTCTTTCCAGGATGCCCCGCGGTCTTGGAGTTATGGTAGGTTCGCAACAACCGAGTGCGCAACTCCTCAGGCACAAAACATCTGCCGTTGGGTCTCCCAGAGGGAGCACCAGATTGAGCCGCCAAAATCTGCTCACCTAGGGGAGAGGTCAGGCTGGTGCGAATGGCGGCCAGGATCTGATTCGGAGGTATGACCGAAGTCGGAATCGACTTCTCCCTGGACAGCTCGGAGTACTGCCGTGATAGGGCATCCGCCCTGATGTTCTTGGAACCGGGTAGGTAGGAGACCACGTAATTAAAACGTGACAAGAACAGAGCCCATCTGGCCTGACGTGGTGTCAATCTCTTGGCTTTAGAAAGGTAGGTCAGATTCTTATGGTCCGTCAGGATGAGAACCGGAACCACCGAACCCTCGAGCAAGTGCCTCCATTCTTTAAGGGCCTGCACGATGGCCAATAACTCCCTGTCACCAATCTGATAGTTGCACTCCGCGGAAGACAGTTTCCGGGAGTAAAACCCACAAGGAAGCAGAGGACCCTCTGGTGTTCTACGCTGAGACAGAAGGGCGCCTACTCCCGTCTCAGACGCGTCCACCTCGAGGACAAAGGGCAACCCAGGGTTGGGATGCGACAGAATCGGAGCCGACACAAAAGCGGACTTTAGGGCCTCAAAAGCTCGGATGGCCTCGAGCGGCCAGACCTGGGAATTACTGCCCTTCCTGGTCAGATCCGTGAGAGGCTTGGCCAGCATGGAAAAGTCCCTGATGAACTTCCGATAATAATTGGCGAAGCCCAAAAAGCGCTGCAGGGAACGAAGACCACTGGGCTGGGGCCACTGTAAGACAGCCGAAACCTTCTCAGGATCCATGAAGAACCCCTCAGCGGAAATGATGTAACCTAAGAAGGTTACCTGGGATCGGTGAAATTCGCATTTCTCAAGCTTACCGAACAGCTTGTTTTCTCGTAACCGTTGCAACACTCGTCTGACATCCAGAATGTGGGCCTCCATGGATTCAGAATATACCAAGATGTCATCCAAATAGACCACCACACACTGCTGCAACAGGTCACGGAAAACATCGTTGATGAATTCCTGAAAGACTGTGGGCGCATTGCACAACCCAAAGGGCATAACCAAGGATTCATAATGACCGGTCCTGGTGTTAAACGCGGTCTTCCACTCATCGCCCGCCTTGATCCTTACCAGGTTATATGCCGCCCTCAGGTCGAGTTTGGTAAAGACCGTGGCCCCTTTAAGGCGATCGAACAGCTCGGAAATCAAGGGTATCGGGTAAGCGTTCTTGATCGTGATGCGATTGAGACCCCTGTAATCGATGCAAGGCCTCAACTCACCGCCCTTCTTTTTCACAAAGAAAAATCTAGCCCCTGCCGGGGACGAGGATTTGCGAATGTGTCCGCGTTAAAGCGCCTCCCTCACGTACTCCTCCATGGCCTCATTCTCCGCTACCAACAGTGGATAGACTTTGCCACGAGGAGGAACGGCACCAGGTTGTAACTCTATGGCACAATCGTATGGGCGGTGCGGAGGTAGGGCAACCGCGCGCACCTTATCGAATACATCCCGGTACTCCTCGTATTCAGGAGGCAACAGAGAGTCCGAGGAAGTACACAGCAACTTGACAGACCCATGGATGCAACTAGCCCCACACTGCGGTGACCACGAGAGGATCTCGGCCGATCTCCAATCGAAAGTCGGATTATGCTTCTGGAGCCAGGGGTACCCCAAGACCACCGAGTAGTGTGGAGACGAAATAACCTGGAGGCAGACCGACTCTCTGTGAACGGCACCAATGGCTATCCCCACTGGAAGGGTCTCATGAGTCACGTGTGACGACAGAAGGGGTCTGCCGTCTATCGCCTCAAGAGCCAGTGGGGAACCTCGAGCCTGCAGAGGAATGGAATTGGCGGCAGCGAACACACTATCAATGAACAAACCACCAGCACCAGAGTCCACCAACGCCTGGGTCGTCACCGAGCCCCCGACCCAGGAGAGGACAACAGTAATCAGTGGTTTGTCAACACGGGAAACCGGGGACGAGGAGACTCCACCCAAGATCTGCCCCCGACAGGATCTCAGGTACGAGCGTTTCCCGGACGGTTCGGACATGCCAACCGAAAATGCCCACCGAGACCACAGTACATGCATCGACCCTCTCCCCCTCGGACAGGCGAGCAAACCCCAGCTGCATGGGTTCACCCCCAGACAAGTCATCCCCAGGAGGCGTGGGAGGAGAGGGAGGCACGGGTGGGACAGCAAACGTAGGCGCCAATCTGTTAGAAGACCTCCGCAGGCTCTCCTTAAAGGAAGGTCTCTCCCTGAGTCTGGTGTCAATCAAAATCAGGAAAGAAATAAGAGACTCGAGCTCCACTGGTAGGTCCTTAGCTGCAACCTCATCCTTCAAGGCATCCGAGAGACCATGAGAGAAAGCAGCGACCAGAGCCTCATTATTCCAGCCCACCTCTGCTGCCACGGTACGAAACTCAATGGCGTATTCAGCTACGGATCGTGAACCCTGTCTGATGGACATAAGGAGCTTCGCAGCAGAGGCAGCACGAGCCGGCACATCGAATACCTTCCGAAGAGAAGCAACAAAACCGGAAAACTCGGCAACCACCGGATTGTTGTTCTCCCATAAAGGGCTGGCCCAGGCCAAGGCCTTGTCCGAGAGCAGCGAGATCAAGAAGCCCACCTTTGATCTCTCAGTAGGAAAGGCATGTGGCAGCAACTCGAAATAAATGCCCACCTGGTTAAGGAAACCTCGGCACTGAGTTGGCTCTCCCCCAAAGCGCAGTGGAAGAGGGGCAGAACCGGTCATACCCCGAAACACCGCAGGCGCAACAACAGGTGTCGGTGTAGACTCTGGCGCAACAACCGGAGCGGCAGTAGGAGCGACAACCGACCCATCGGCAACGGGAGCGAAATGAGCCGTGCGTTCAAGCAGGGTTTGCAACGCCACAGCGAACCGACCCAACAGGTGATCCTGCTGATCAAGTCTGGCAACCAGCATGGGTAGCGAGGATGGCCCTGTACCGTCATAACTCATGGCTTGGTCCTAATGTCACGGAACCATGAACCAGACGTACAACAAGAGATAAGTGAAAATAAGAAGGCTTTATTGAAAATAAAGCTGTAAGGCAAAAGTCCAAACGAATGGTGAAACCGAAGCAGAGTCTTGAGAGGCCAGAGATCAGGAACCAGAAGGGTAGTCAGACGAAGCCAGGATCAGGAACCAGCAGGGTAGTCAGACGAAGCCAGGATCAGGAACCAGCAGGGTAGTCAGACGAAGCCAGGATCAGGAACCAGAAGCAGCAGCAGTCTTAGAAGCATGTGAACACAGGAGGACCAAGCAAGGAACTGAAGCCACAGACCTCCTATATATATGAGCTAGGCATCCAGCTCCTCCCAGTGGGAAGGAGGAGCCGCAGGGTGGAAGGCTACAAGAAACCCAGAAACCAAGATGGCCGCCAGCACATGTCAAACGAAGGAGAACAGCAAGAAGGTAAGACCATGACAGCTTGATCCCAAACTAAGGAGCATATAGGTAAGCCCTATAAAACCCTAAGAGCTCTCCCTGACTGCTATGCCCATGCAAGGGTCTCAATGGTAGACAATTGCATGCCCACGTACCTAAGACTGTGTGACACCTGAAAACCCTATAATAGTGAGGGGACACGACCACCGGCTCCCTGCACTTAATTCGGACGGAGTCAGGGTCACCTAGAATCAAGCCACAATGGAAACACAATAAAGCAAAAAGACTTATCTGAACAAACAGCAGCAGTACCCTCCAGCAGTGAACACTTCATCCAGGAAGTAGTATAAACCGCAAAGTGAAGCAGTATGGGAGGGAATATAAAGGGAGACGATTAGTCTAAATAGGTGACACCTAGGAGAAGGAAAGGAGATGACAAAGTGAAACCAAAACAAAGAACGTCATGCAAGAGGTAGAGAAGAACGTCTGCCAGACCTTCTCACAGAACTGGCGGTGACAACCCTTCTGACTATGTGGTTGATAGCTTCATTTGGGTTTGGCTGAGCTGGTGTGAGATCCTCTCTGGTTTTCCTGTTCTTCCATCTTTACAGAAGTTAAGTGTTGCGTTTATTTGTATTTGTTATATTCCCTGTTGTTGTATCTGGGCCTGAGACAGAGACTTCCATTTTTCTATCTGGGGAGGAATGGGTTGTCTCTGGTCCTATACTTATTCCAGGGGCTTATAGGGAAATCAGGGCCTAGGTATCCTGCTTATGAATATTCCTACCTTCAAGGTCTATTCATATTGAAAGGTAGTCAGGGCCCGAATTAGGGTTGTCTAGGGTTGTGTGGAGTCCCCCCCCCCCCCCCCCCCCCACACACACACACGCTAATTGTGACATTACCACGATTTTAAACAAAACAATTCAGATATAGTTGAAGTTGAGACTTTCAGCTTTAATTTAGTGGGTTGAACAAAATTATTGGGCTCAAAAGTAATTGGACAAATAAAATAATTGTAAATACAATGTTAATTTCTTAAACTTGGTTGAAAATCCTTTGTTTGCAATGACTGCCTGAAGTCTTGAACTCATGGACATCACCAGACGCTGTGTTTTCTCCTTTTTAATGCTCGGCCAGGCCTTTACTGCAGAGGTTTTCAGTTGCTGTTTGTTTGTGGGCCTTTCTATCTGAAATTTAGTCTCCAACAAGTGAAATTCTCTATTGGGTTCAAATCAGGTGACTGACTTGGCCATTCAAGAATATTCCACTTCTTTGCATAAATAAACTCCTGGGTTGCTTTGGCTTTATGTTTTGGGTCATTGTCCATCTGTATTATGAAACACCGATCAATCATTTTGGCTGCATTTGTCTGGATTTAAGCACACAGTATGTCTCTGAAAACCCCAGAATTCATCTGGCTGTTTTTGTCCTGTGTCACATCATCAATAAACAATAGGGACCCAGCGCCACTGGCAGCCATGCATGGCCAAGCCATCACACTGTCTCCACCGTGTTTTACAGATGATGTGGTATGCCTTGGATCATGAGCTGTACCATGCCTTCGCCAAACTTTTTTCTTTCTATCATTCTGGTAGAGGTTGATCCTGGTTTCATCTGTCCAAAGAATTTTCTTCCAGTGTGCTGTTTTTTTAAGATGCTTTTTTAGCAGCAAAGTCCAATCTAGCCTTCTTATTCTTGAGGTTTAGGAGTGGCTTGCACCATGCAGTGAACCATCTGTATTTACTTGGTGCAGTCTTCTCTTTATGGTTGATTAGGATATTGATACGCCTATATCCTGGAGAGTGTTGTTCACTTGGTTGGCTGTTGTGAAGGGGTTTCTCTTCACCATGGTAATTATTCTGCGATCATCCACCACTGTTGTCTTCCATGGGTGTCCAGGTCTTTTTGCATTGTTGAGGTCACCAGTAGAGTTGAGCGGACACCTGGATGTTCGGGTTTGACGAGTTCGGCCGAACTTGAAAAAAAAGTTCGGGTTCGGGACCCGAACTTGACCCGAACTTGAACTCAAACTTGATGTCAATGGGGACCCGAACTTTTGGGCACTAAAATGGCTCTAAAATAATCCTGGAAAGGGCTAGAGGGCTTCAAAAGGCATCAAAATGTGCTTAAGAGCATGGCAACTGTTCTGCAAACAAATGTGAATAAGGAAATGACTTAAAATAACATAAAATACAGAAAAATTAAAAATAACAATCTGGATCTAGGAGTAGGAGGTTGAGGAGGTGGTGGATGGGTGGATGTGGCGATGTAGGTTGACGTGGCGGTGTAGGTGGAAGCGGCAGTGAAGGAGGAATAGGTAGCCAACACTGATTTGTGTTATTTATTTATTTTAAATTGGGGTATCCCCCAAAATATTGGGACATATAACAAAATAAAACAAAGAATAAGTGCACTTGAGTACAAGAATGGATGGTTGAGGCTGGTATAAATGTCTATTCTGCACAAGGTACGGACAAGTCCTGTGGGATCCATGCCTGGTTCATTTTAATAAACGTAAGTTGTCCACATTGGCTGCGGCCTGTGATAATGCTCTCTGCCGTGCTAAACACACGTTCACACTATACACTGGCTGCAGGGCAGGTCAGCACCTCCAAGGCTGACAAAGCTTTTCCACATTTTGGCCATGCTAACCCAGCCTTCTCCTTGTGCTTCCACTGTGCCCCTGCTGTCAGGTGGGAATGCTATCATCAGCGTGCGCTTGTAGTTGCGCATCTATCCGATCAGTAACAGATGTTTTCACTAAATTTAGTTTCCTGTCAGCAATGCAGAGCAGGGGTTCATTCACGGCCAAAGGGGGATCTTGTCACCCAGCAATAGAACAGAGGATTTTGAGAGATTTAGGCCCCTGTCACCCAGGCACAGAAGGGGTTCATTCACGGCAAAAGGGGGATCTTGTCACCCAGCAATAGAACAGAGGATTTTGAGAGATTTAGGCCCCTGTCACCCAGGCGCAGCAAGGGTTCATTTATGGCAAAAGGGGGATCTTGTCACCCAGCAATAGAACAGAGGATTTTGAGAGATTTAGGCCCATGTCACCCAGGCACAGCAGGGGTTCATTCACGGCAAAGGTGGTTCATGTCACCCAGCAATAGAACAGAGGATTTTGAGAGATTTAGGCCCCTGTCACCCAGGCACAGCAGGGGTTCATTCACGGCAAAAGGGGGATCTTGTCACCCAGCAATAGAACAGAGGATTTTGAGAGATTTAGGCCCCTGTCACCCAGGCTCAGCAGGGGTTTGTATACGCCAAAAATGGTAAAATGTCACCCGACAATTGAAAATAAGATTTTTTTCAATTTAGGGCACTAAAATTTGCACTTTTCTGCATTTAAATGGCTATACAATAGTCCTTGAAAAGGCTAGAGGGATGTAAAAGGCAGTAAAATGTGCTTAAGAGCATGGCAACTGCTCTGCAAACAAATGTGGAATAGGGAAATAACTTAAAATAAAATAAAATAACTAAAAATTACAAATTATTAACCTGCAACTCAGAGAAGGAGGTGGATATGTAGGTGGAGGCAGCAATGGAGGAGGAGCTAGCCAACAATGTTTATTTTTTATTTTTTATTGGGGCAGGTAGCCCCCAAAATTTTGTGACAAATAAAAACAAAGAATCATTGCACTTGACTTGAATACAAGAATGTATGTTTGATGGTGGAATAAATGTCTATTCTGCACAAGGTACAGACAAGTCTTGTGGGATCCAAGCCTGGTTCATTTTAATGAACGTGATCTTGTCCACGTTGGCTGTGGACAAGCGGCTGCGCTTGTCTGTAATGACGCCCCCTGCCGTGCTAAACACACGTTCAGATAATACACTGGCTGCAGGGCAAGCCAGCACCTCCAAGGCGTAAAGGGCAAGCTCAGGCCATGTGCCCAATTTGGAGACCCAGAAATTGAAGGGGGCAGACCCAACATTCAGTATGTGTAGGCGTGTGCACACATACTGCTCCACCATGTTGGTGAAATGCTGCCTCCTGCTAAGACGTTCCATTACAGCTGGTGGTCCTGTATGTATAGGGGGGATCTCACATGCCCTGAATCAGTGTAGGCCTGAAGTAAATATATCTTTGCACAAAAAGGCTGTATTTCAAATGGCTGAATTTCAAATGCATAATTCAAACCCCTGTATGTATAGTGGGGATCACAAACGCGTGCTGACAAAGCTTTTCCACAAGTTGGCCATGCTAACGCTGCCTTCTGAGGTGCTGGCGGTGCCCCAGCTGCGTTGGCGACCTCTTCCTCGTCCTCTACCTTCGCCTTGTGCTTCCACTGTTCCCCCGCTGTCAGGTGGGAATGCCACCAGCAGCGCGTCTACCGGCGTGCGCTTGTACTCGCGCATCTTATGATCATGCTCCAGTGACGGAATTAAGGACGGTACATTGTCCTTGTAACGGGGATCCAGCAGCGTGGCCACCCAGTAATCAACACAAGTTAGAATGCGGGCAACTCTGCGGTCGTTGCGGAGACACTGCAGCATGTAATCTCTCATGTGTGCAAGGCTGCCCAGAGGCAACGAAAAGCTGTCCTCTGTGGGAGGTGTATCGTCTGTGTCCTCTGTATCCCCCCATCCACGCACCAGTGATGGCCATGAGCTGGTCTGGGTGCCACCCTGCTGTGAACATGGTTCCTCCTCCTCCTCCATCTCTTCATCCTCCACCTCCTCATCCTCCAGAACTGTGCCCTGGCTGGACAATTGTGTACCTTGGGTATGTGGGTGCAGGAACCCACCCTTGGAGTCACTTGGGAATGATTGGCCGGAAATCCTATGAAATGATCCCTCTTCCTCCTCCTCCTCCTCCTGTGCCACATCCTTTTCCATTATCGCCATGAGCGTTTTTTCAAAGAGGCGATATCGGCACTGGCCATGTTGGTGGAGTACTCGAAACAGTGCAACAAGGAACACAGGTCTCGCATGGAGGCTCCTGCGCGGTGTGGGGTTTGTCCCCCAAACAGATAAGTTTTAAAACTGCCTGCTGTCGTTTACCCCTGGCTGTGCTGAAGTTGGTGGTGAAGGTGTTATGCTGACCGGATGAGGAGCTGGTAGAGGATGAGGAAGCAGAGTAGGGGGAGGAAGCAACAGGAGACAAACTGAAGCGCCCTGCAATCCTCGGTGGTGGAAGGACATGTGCCAAACTGCTATCCGCCTCAGGCCCAGCCGCCACTGCATTTACCCAGTGTGCTGTTATGGAGATATAATGGCCCTGACCGTGCTTACTGGTCCACGTATCCGTAGTCAGGTGCACCTTGCCACAGATGGCGTTGCGCAGTGCACACCTGATTTTGTCCCCTACTTGGTTGTAAAGGGAAGGGATGGCTCATCTTAAAATGTAGTGGCGGTTGGGCACGACGTACTGTGGGACAGCCACCGCCATAAGGCCTTTAAAACTATTCATCTCCACCAGACCTCCACCTGACAGCATTTCAAAGGCAAGTAATTTAGAAATACTGGCATTCAGGGCTAGGGATCGCGGGTGGGTAGGGGGGTACTTCCTCTTCCTCTCCAGCGTTTGGGATATGAAGAGCTGAACGCTTCCGTAGGACATTGTGGAGATGCTTGGTGACCCAGGTGTTGGTGTTGCTGGCAGATCCTCTGTTTGTGGGGTGCCAGGTTGCACTGTCACTCCAGAGGTGGATGAAGAGGCCGTGACTGCAGCAGAAGAAGAAGCAGGAGGAGCCAGAGACCTTTCTTGGTTTTTGAGGTGTCTACTCCACTGCAGCTCGTGCTTTGCACTTAAATGCCTGGTCATGCAGATTGTGCTCAGGTTGAGAACGTTTATGCCTCACTTCAGGCTTTGCACAAAATAGCTGTATTTGAAATGGCTGTATTTCAAATGCCTGATTAAAACCCCTGTATGTAGGCGGGTATCTCACACGGTCTGAACCTGTGTAGGCCTGAAGTAAATATATCTTTGCACAAAAAGGCTGTATTTCAAATGGCTGTATCTCAAATGCCTGATTCAAACCCCTGTATGTAGGGGGTATCTCACACGGTCTGAACCAGTGTAGGCCTGAAGTAAATATATCTGTGCACAAAAAGGCGGTATTTAAAATTGCTGTATTTCAAATGCCTAATTCAAACCCCTGTATGTATAGGGGATATCTCACACGCCCTGAATCAGTGTAGGCCTGAAGTTAATATATCTTTGCACAAAAAGGCTGTATTTCAAATGGCTGAATTTCAAATGCAGAATTCAAACGCCTGTATGTATAGTGGGGATCACAAATGCCCTGAATCAGTGTAGGCCTGAAGTTAATATATCTTTGCACCAAAAGGCTGTATTTTAAATGGCTGTATTTCAAATGCCTGATTTAAACCCCTGTATGTAGGGGGGTATCTCACACGGTCTGAACCTTTGCAGACCTGAAGTAAATATATCTTTGCACAAAAAGGTTGTATTTCAAATGACTGTATTTCAAATGGCTATTCAAACCCCTGTATGTAGAGGTAGTATCTCAGAGGGCCTGAACCTGTGTAGGCCTGAAGTAAATATATCTTTGCACAAAATGGCGGTATTTAAAATGGCTGTATTTCAAATGGCTAATTCAAACCCCTGTATGTAGAGGTAGTATCTCAGAGGGCCTGAACCTGTGTAGGCCTAAAGTTAATATATCTTTGCACAAAAAGGCTGTATTTCAAATGGCTGTATTTCAATTGCCTAAATTAAACCCCTGTATGTAGGGGGGTATCTCACACGGTCTGAACCTGTGTAAGCCTGAAGTAAATTTATCTTTGCACAAAAAGGCTGTATTTCAAATGGCTGTATTTCAAATGCCTAATTCAAACCCCTGTATGTAGAGGTAGTATCTCAGAGGGCCTAAACCTGTGTAGGCCTGAAGTAAATATATCTTTGCACAAAAAGGCTGTATTTCAAATGGCTGTATTTCAAATGCCTAATTCAATCCCCTGTATGTAGAGGTAGTATCTCAGAGGGCCTAAACCTGTGTAGGCCTGAAGTAAATATATCTTTGCACAAAAAGGCTGTATTTCAAATGGCTATATTTAAAATGCCTAATTCAAACCCCTGTATGTAGAGGTAGTATCTCAGAGGGCCTGAACCTGTGTTGGCCTGAAGTAAATATATCTTTGCACAAAATGGCGGTATTTAAAATGGCTGTATTTCAAACCCCTGTATGTAGAGGTAGTATCTCAGAGGGCCTGAACCTGTGTAGGCCTGTAGTAAATATATCTTTGCACAAAATGGCTGTATTTCAAATGCCTAATTCAAGCCCCTGTATGTAGGGGGGTATCTCATACGGTCTGAACCATTGTAGGCCTGAAGTAAATATATCTTTGCACAAAAAGGCTGAATGTCAAATGGCTGTATTTCAAATGCCTAATTCAAACCCCTGTATGTAGAGGTGGTATCTCAGAGGGCCTGAACCTCTGTAGGCCTGAAGTAAATATATCTTTGAACAAAATGGCTGTATTTCAAATGTCTGTATTTCAAATGCCTGATTCAAACCCCTGTATGTAGGGTGTATCTCACACAGTCTGAACCAGTGTAGGCCTGAAGTAAACATATCTTTGCACAAAAATGCTGTATTTTAAATGGCTGTATTTCAAATGCCTGATTCAAACCCCTGTATGTAGGGGGGTATCTCACACGGTCTGAACCACTGTAGGCCTGAATTCAATATTTCTTTGCCTAATACAGATGTTGTAGATTTGGAAAATACAGTTTGTTGAAAAAAAAAAAAGTGTTTTTCAAACCCCAGAAATTGATGGGTGTATTTCTACCTTAAATTGCACACTGACTAATCCAGATATTGTAGTTTGTCCCAAAAAAATGGTGATTTGCAATGTCCCAAAAGCTCAGATGCAGTGCTGGTGCACTGAGCATGCATAAAATGGCCGCCGCCACCCACCTAACTAACAGAATTCTAAGTTAGTATTTTTGGTCAATGAGCTCAGGGCAGGGTAAAACGATAGTGCCCTGCACCCACACAACTATTTTTGTCTTTAAATCGCTGAGTTAGATTCTCTCCTATGCTCTCCCTGAAATCACAAGTCCAGCAGCATCCTCTCCCTACACTTGTAACAGTGACGTGCGGCGCTACGTTACTCCAGCTTAAATAGAGGCTGGGTCACATGCTGCTCTGGCCAATCACAGCCATGCCATTAGTAGGCATGGCTGTGATGGCCTCTTGGGGCAAGTAGTATGATGCTTGTTGATTGGCTGCTGTGCAGCCTTTCAAAAAGCGCCAAGAAAAGCGCCGAACACCGAACCCGAACTTTTACGAAAATGTTTGGGTCTGTGGTCCAAAAATCCTACAGTTCGGGTTCGCTCAACCCTAGTCACCAGTGCTTTCTTTCTTTCTCAGGATGTACCAAACTGTAGATTTATCTACCCTAAGACCTCTTTCACATGGGCATCCCGTATTTGCTCCGAATGTGCCGCGTGTACACTGCGGGAAACCCGCGAGTGCGCACACAATTTTTGTCAGTTTTGACTACGATTGCGCTGTGTTGTTCAGTTTTTATCGCGCGGGTGCAATGCGTTTTGCACGTGCGTGATAAAAAACTGAATGTGGTACCCAGACCCGACCCTGGACTTCTTCACTTAATACAGAATGCTTACTAAAATGTGGCTTGAGGGGTTAAAAAAATAAATAAAATTAACTCACCTCATCCACTTATTCGCGCATCCGGAATCGTCTTCTTTCTTCTTCTTTCAGGACCTGCAAATGGACCTTTGATGACGTAATTGCGCTCACCACGTGGTGAGCGCAGTGACGTGACCGCAGATGAAGGATGGCTTGTTTCACTTGCATGGAGAGCTCCTTTGACCTCATGTTTACTTATCAGTAAAATCTTCAAAATGCAAGCACCACCCCTCAAATCAACTCCAGGCCTTTTATGTGCTTAATTGAGAATTAAATAATGAAGGAATTGCCCACACCTGCCCATGAAACATCCTTTGAGTCAATTGTACAATTACTTTTGGTCCCTTTAAAAACAGGGTGCCACCATGTAAAGGAGCTGAAACTCCTAAACCCTTCATCCAATTTTAATGTGGATACCTTCAAATGAAAGATTTATGTTCATGTCCATTATATAACTATAACTTAAAAATGTTTTAATAAATAGGTAATAAAAACAAAATTTGTGTCAGTGTCCAAATATATATATGGACCTAACTGGAAATGCATGTCATACTTTCCAGATTTTTATTCATTAAAAATTGTGAAAACCATGTATCATTTTCTTTTCTCTTCACACATACTTGCTACTTTGCATTGGTCTATCACATAAAATCCCAATAAAATATATTTAAGCTTGTGGGTGAAAATGTGGAAAAGTTCAAGGGGTATAAATACTTTTTCAAGGCACTGTAAATGCCTCAACTGAGCATTGTTTATAAAATGTGTAAAACTCCCTAGTTTCATAATAAGCTGACCAGCTAAAAAAAAGTTGCATTTGTTAATGAAGCTAAAAATAATTGTATAGTGTCATAAACCTAACTAGAAGACAGCCCTTTACATCAGTGATCTTGATTACAGAATGTAACCAACTGCAGAGCAAACAATTTTATGCACATTGAACATCTTGTTTTCATGATGTTGTAGACAGGTACAGACAATCTGGGACTGTCTTCTTGGATATTCTCCAACTTTACAAGTAACTTTATTAAACTTATATGACTATTTGTATAGTTATGCCCACATTTGCACTCTTCATCGTAGCTTTGCCCAGATGTGTCCCATTCACAATAGTTATGCGCACATCTGCCTCCTTCATAGTCGCTATGCCCAGATGTGCCCTGTTTATAGTAGCTACACCCAGATGTGCCCCCTTCAAAATAGATATGCCCACATGCACCCCTTCATAGTAGTTATGCCCACATGTGCACCCTTCATAGTAGCTTTGCCCAGATATCCCCACTTCATAATATTTATACCCACATGTGCCCCCTTCACAAGTAAAAAAAACAAAAAATGTAAATACCTAGTTCCAGCGATGATCCCAGCAGGCAGTCCCCAGCAGGCACGATACCATTACACATTGTGCTTGCAGGGCTGTGTAGGAGGAGAGGACCACAGGCTGATTCCACCGGTCCTCCTACACGGACCAGCAGCGCAATGTGTGACAGATATCATGCTGCTGCTGGGGAGCACTGGCAGCTGAACTGAAAGATGAAGCGGAGAGTGGAGGGCTCCCTGCTTCACCATTACAATCAGTTGAGAGTGGGACATATCTCAGCCATTCCGGGACCACTGGGATGGTTGGAAGGTATGTGAATGGTGGGATTGCGTAAAGGTTGCAAAAGTTGAAAAGATTGCTTGAAAATCACAAAATCTATGATGTTTATGCAATACGCTCTTCAGACATAAATAATAGCTGGGAGAAGTCTTCAAAGCAGTCTGGATAAAGAAGAAACGGGAAAGTGAATAACTCCAATCAGAGAGTGAGTCATTAGATACAACTGTACTGTATTCACTTACATAACCTGCAAAGCCCTTGAGTCAAATTGGTATTTAACATTACATGGTTACTGCAACACAAGCAGTCTGTACCTCTACAGTATGGCAGCCACAAAGCTCACCTGATCCCTCGCTCCAGAGCCCCAATTGTCCAGGCATCTCTTGGTTTCCTACCAGCGGAAATTTACACTGCTCCATCCACTCCACTCTTGCCTGCAGTGACTCTGTCTTAAAGGGCCAGCTTGCATATCCTAGTCTGGCATCTTATGGCTAGCCTTTCCAGGGTATTGAAAGAGAACCTGTCACCACAAAATGCAATGCAATCTGCAGGCAGCATGTTATAGAGCACAAGGACCTAAGCAGTAGTGATGAGCGGCATAGACAATATTCGTTTTCACAATATTTCACAAATTTTTTGTATAATATTTGCAATAAATGTGCGAATTCTAGAATCCATGAACTCCAGTCATTATTTTTGCAATTGCGCAAATCGGCACTAATGATGCGCATATTTTTGGCATACAACTTCACATTTTATCAGGTCTGAGTAGATATTACTGATTGGTGCACTAAGTATTGTTGTGACATCACAGCACTATGTCTGCAGCATGTATGTATGGACAGCAGAGAAACAGTAATTCCTATCACACTACCTAACACCCTGCACTGGAACCTATCAGCTACACTATATCACGATCTAACCTACACTGACTATCTCCCACTAACTATCTGTATTATATATCTGAACTAACTAACTAACTAACTCTCTAATGTAATTGGATAAGGAATAGGATCCAGATGAAAGCACAGAGCACAGCAATGTCACTGCTCTCTCTCAGAACTGCAAAAAAAAAAAACAGCAGAAAATGGCTGCTGGGGAGTTTCTTATATAATAAGGGGTAGGCAACTTTCCTATTGGTTGCTAGGGATGTTGCTAAGCTTTGACAAAGATTTTGCAGCCTTCTCATTGGCCTACACGCAAGAAGGGAGGTTACTGATGAAAAAAAATCTAAACTATTCGCCATTACAAATATATAGCACTATTTTCTACATCTTCTCAAATTCTCAAAGTGCCGATATTCACGATAAAAATTCACGATTAGAATATTCGCGATCAACAGTACTAAGCAGATTAATGTATAGTTTTGTGGAAAAAGATTCTGAAAAACTTGTAATTTACCACCCCTGTGAACAGCTATCAGTGACTGACAGCCATCAGTAAATGACAGCTATCTCTATATACACACACAGAGAAAGCTATCAATCACTGATGACACATCCCCAATGTACTGATAGTTCTTTAGTGCACATTTCCCTGTGGGAAGGTACCCGAGCAATAGGTACTCTAGTTTGCTAGTTCCCAAATAGGTTTGCTATTTCCCGCATGTCTGACCTGACCTCTGCCTGACTCTTGTATTGACCCTGTGCTGCCTGTCTCAACATTGGGTCTGTTTACCAGATTGAACAAACTCTGTGTCCCCTGACCTCAGCATGTCCATTGACCATGACTGTGACACTTAGATAATGCCCTTAGGTGTATGCCTAAGCCAAATCCATTCGGTGGGTTTGCATTAAGGTCACTGTATTGTTGTCAGTATGGTGTTTGTACAGTGGTTTGTATTCTGTATCATTAAGGTGGTATCATTCATTTTCCATGTGGTGGTTGTTACATTGGCAGCTTGTGCCTGCTGCTGCCCTGATATTTCAGTCGGGCACAAGCCTGCCCATGTATTAACCTCTGCCTTCAGACACCTATAGAAGTTAATGAATGGTCGGACGGGATGGGTTTTTGAAGGGAAGGGGGTGGAGGGGGGATAAGGAGCCATTATGCTAGGTAATGGAGCTGCCTCGACTGCTGACGAGCAGAGGGGGAGCTATTCAGAAGGGTGGGGGGGAGGTATTTTGGAGAAGAGAGAGAGGGGGTGTGTTTTTTTTTTTCCCTTCCCTCTCTGCTAGATGGTTAAGATTCTCTCATTGAATGTAGGAGGTTTACGAGAGAGAGTAAAGAGATACGCTATCCTTGAGTGGATGAAGAGGTTCCTGCCAGCCATTGTTTGCCTCCAAGAGACACACTTAGATAAAGAATTCTTAAGGTGGTTGGAGAAGAGATGGATAGTGGAAGGGTACCACTCGGTATACACTACTTACTCCAGAGGGGTCTCAATTTTGGTACATAATAAGATTAAATTTGAGTGTGTTGCATATGAGGCGGACGACTGTGGTAGGTACCTCTTCTTACAATGTAATATAGAAGGGGTTAAAACGGTAATCACAAATATATATATTCCACCACCATATAAGCCAGAAGTGTTGTATGAGCTGCATAGGTTCATGTTGTATAGACAAGAATGTATAATGATTGCGATAGGAGATTACAATGCTGTAATGGATCCAGTCCGGGATAGAATGTCTAGCAGAGGGGGAAGAACACAAAATGTAGATTTGTTTAAACTGGCCTTGGAATTTAACTGGATTGATGTTTGGCGCTATCTGAACCCGGAAGAAACCATGTATTCCTGTTATTCTAAATCACATCAAACGTGGTCAAGAATAGATATGGTTTTGGGAAATAAAAATGTAATGTCCCAAAATAGGATTAAGATAAAGTATTTGCCTATGGCTTTATCCGATCATAGTGCTGTGGTAATGGAATTGGACTTGAACAGAAAGCAAAACTTGCCAATGTTTAAGTTCAACCCTTATTGGTTATCATTAATCTCAGATAAAGAAAGTATAATGGTCGAGTTAAAACTTTTTTTCCAGGAGAACAATAACTCCGCTAGTAGATTGATAGTCTGGGATACTGCAAAAGGCATATTTAAGAGGATTGTTTTTAGCAGGTATAGTAAAAAAATCTGAGATGGTAATCATGGATAAAGGCGATTAGAGATAATACGGATGAAATAGTCAGTTCACCCGAAGGAATTAAAAAAGTTTTTGTGGATTACTTTCAGGGTACAATATAAAAAAATAGATTTGGACCAATATTTAGATCAGATTGTTCTGAGAGAGATATCTAAGGCCCAAAAGGAATATCTGGAAAAAGAAATATCTATTTTAGAAATACAGGAGGTCTTGGGTACGGTGAAACCTGCAAAAACACCAGGGTGTGACGGACTCCCTTTTGAAATATATAAGACCTTTGCGCAGGTCTTAATACCAGAATTAAGAGCGACACTGTGTGAGGCCCAAAAAATAGGTGATTTACCAGACTCTATGAAAGAAGCAATTATTACATTGATTCCAAAAAAGGGTAAAGAACAAATAGACCCCGGTTCATATAGACCAATATCTCTGTTAAACACGGATGTTAAAATTTTGGCAAAGGTTTTGGCAGGTAGGCTTTCTAAGGTGATTAAAGGTATAATCCATGAAGATCAGACAGGTTTTATACCCGGAAGAATGATATATTCAAATATAAAAAGGTTGTACCTTAATATTGAAGCGAATAAAACAGAAATTGGTGAGAAAGCTATACTCTCACTGGATGTCCACATTTGATTGTATCGAGTGAAGTATCTATGGGCAGTTTTGAAAAGGGTTGGCATAGGGGAGGGATTTATAAGATGGATTCAACTTATATATTCCAATCCGAGGTCTAGGGTGATGGTGGATGGGAGCTTGTTCCTGCCTCTATCGGGGCACTAGGCAGGGATGCCCTCTCTCCCTATTACTATTTGCTATTGCAATAGAGCCCTTGGCATGTATAATAAGAAATGATAGGGAGTGTAAAGGTTTTCAATACGTGGAAGGAGACGAAAAATTATTAATGTATGCTGATGATATTTTATTATTTATGCACAACACTGGGGATCAGTTTAATAGAGTAATAGATATAATAGATAAGTTCGTTTTTTTTTCTGGTTTAAATATTAACTGGGGGAAATCCCATATGATGTTATTAGGAGATGGGCAATCACAGAGGGACTCAAGGGTGCATGTGCTTGAGAAACACAAGAGTTTTAAATATTTAGGTATACAAATCTCCGGAAATATAGAAGAATATGAAAAGTTAAATATACTCCCCTTAATAAAAGAACTTAGAACTAAAATACACATTTGGAAAAGATTACCGTTGTCAATTCAGGGTCGGGTAAATCTAATAAAAATGATTTTTCTTCCAAAAATACTGTATGTTCTACAAAATTCCCCAATGAGGTTGCCGAAGAAGATTTTTAGGTTATTAGATAGTCTAATGGGGGATTTTATTTGGAAAGGTGCCATTCCTAGGTTAAAGAGAGAAGTGCTTCAGCTCCCAGTAAGAGAGGGTGAATTAGCTGTTCCCAATTGTTTTTATTATTATTTAATAACACAATATAGTCAGATAAAGGGAAGTTTGAATGGTTTGGTGGGAAGGCAGGAATTAATTAAAATGGGGTGGAGAGGGGAAATGAATCACTGGAGTCAGGTACACTGGGGAAAAATACCACAGGAAATAGAATATTGAATTCAATGGAGTATATATGGGTGGAAGTTGAAAAAATATTAGAGATTAAAGGATAACGGTCACACTTAGACCCTAATTTCAATTTTCATACACTGCGTGCAGAATTATTAGGCAAATGAGTATTTTGACCACATCATCCTCTTAATGCATGTTGTCTTACTCCAAGCTGTATAGGCTCGAAAGTAGTGTTGAGCGAACAGTTCGAGCATAGTTCGGGTCCGTACCGAATTTTGGGGTGTTCGTGACACGGACCCGAACCCGAACTTTTTCGTAAAAGTTCGGGTTCGTCGTTCGGCATGTATTTTGGCGCATTTTGAAAGGCTGCAAAGCAGCCAATCAACATGCATCATACTACTTGCCCTAAGATGCCATCGCAGCCATGCCTACTATTGGCAAGGCTGTGATTGGCCAAGTGCAGCATGTGACTCAGCCTCTTATAAGCTTGTGCGCACGTCGGGACGTGCTCACTCCCGATGTGAATAGAACAGGGTTAGACGCAGCTGATGCTAGGGCGAGAATAGGCAGGGATAATTGAATAACTGGAAGCAAATTTCTCTCCTCCACCTGTGATTCATCTGAACAACTGCAGCTGAGCTGCTTTTTTGATAGGGATTGGCTATTTTTAGAGTGGCCAGAGTGATTTTTCCATCCACATGTACCCGGGCTGACCGCCGGCCGCCATTTTGCGACTTGTAGTGCTGCAGCAGAAGCTGCCACAGTGTGCATTCCAAAGCTCCAAACAAGTCAGACATCTACACCTGGGATTCAGACCAATAGCGATTTAGCAGCACAGTCCAAGGCTATTTTTTTTAAAGGTTGTGCAGACCATTTTGTGGCACATGTTACTGGGCTGATAGGCGGCGGCTAACTTGGGACTAGTGCTGCAGCACAATCTCTCCCAACGTCCATTAATCACTTGTAATAGTGGTCTGTGCCATAGAAATCCTACATCAGGGACTTGGGTGTGCTTGTGTCACCCCTACTAATCCCAGTCCACCTGTAATCCATACAGTGAAAAGCCATAAAGTATTCCAGTGAGGGAATTTTTTATTTATTTAAAAAATGCCAAGTTAGTTTATCTGGCGTTCAATATACTAGATACAGTTAGGCCTGCGTTTCATACATCTGGAATTAGCAAACTAATGTGCTGGGGTTGGGAAAACATATATGTACCCATACTAGAATCTGTCAAAGAAAGCGGTACTCACATATAACAGTCATTCCATCTGTAATCCATACAGTCAAAAGACTGAAAGTATTCCAGTGAGGGAATTTTTTTTATTTAAAAAAGGCCAAGTTAGTTTATCTGGCGTTCAATATACTAGATACAGTTAGGCCTGCGTTTCATACATCTGGAATTAGCAAACTAATGTGCTGGGGTTGGGAAAACATATATGTACCCATACTAGAATCTGTCAAAGAAAGCGGTACTCACATATAACAGTCATTCCATCTGTAATCCATACAGTCAAAAGACTGAAAGTATTCCAGTGAGGGAATTTTTTTTATTTAAAAAAGGCCAAGTTAGTTTATCTGGCGTTCAATATACTAGATACAGTTAGGCCTGCGTTTCATACATCTGGAATTAGCAAACTAATGTGCTGGGGTTGGGAAAACATATATGTACCCATACTAGAATCTGTCAAAGAAAGCGGTACTCACATATAACAGTCATTCCATCTGTAATCCATACAGTCAAAAGACTGAAAGTATTCCAGTGAGGGAATTATTTTTTTATTTAAAAAAGGCCAAGTTAGTTTATCTGGCGTTCAATATACTAGATACAGTTAGGCCTGCGTTTCATACATCTGGAATTAGCAAACTAATGTGCTGGGGTTGGGAAAACATATATGTACCCATACTAGAATCTGTCAAAGAAAGCGGAACTCACATATAACAGTCATTCCATCTGTAATCCATACAGTCAAAAGACTGAAAGTATTCCAGTGAGGGAATTTTTTTTATTTAAAAAAGGCCAAGTTAGTTTATCTGGCGTTCAATATACTAGATACAGTTAGGCCTGCGTTTCATACATCTGGAATTAGCAAACTAATGTGCTGGGGTTGGGAAAACATATATGTACCCATACTAGAATCTGTCAAAGAAAGCGGTACTCACATATAACAGTCATTCCATCTGTAATCCATACAGTCAAAAGACTGAAAGTATTCCAGTGAGGGAATTTTTTTTATTTAAAAAAGGCCAAGTTAGTTTATCTGGCGTTCAATATACTAGATACAGTTAGGCCTGCGTTTCATACATCTGGAATTAGCAAACTAATTTGCTGGGGTTGGGAAAACATATATGTACCCATACTAGAATCTGTCAAAGAAAGCGGTACTCACATATAACAGTCATTCCATCTGTAATCCATACAGTCAAAAGACTGAAAGTATTCCAGTGAGGGAATTTTTTTTATTTAAAAAAGGCCAAGTTAGTTTATCTGGCGTTCAATATACTAGATACAGTTAGGCCTGCGTTTCATACATCTGGAATTAGCAAACTAATGTGCTGGGGTTGGGAAAACATATATGTACCCATACTAGAATCTGTCAAAGAAAGCGGTACTCACATATAACAGTCATTCCATCTGTAATCCATACAGTCAAAAGACTGAAAGTATTCCAGTGAGGGGATTTTGCTTATAAAAAATAATATATTTCATTGTGGTGCGAGTTGAATCGCAACAATGAAGAAAAATACTATTAAGGGACGAGGACGCGGTCGTGGTGGTGTCCGTGGAGCCTTTGTTGCTGGTAGAGGACGTGGCCGTTCGGCCCCAGGCGCACACAGTAGGGAACGAACTCCCTCAACTAGCCGGCAGAATGTACCGCAATATCTCGTGGGGCACAATGCCGCTCTTAGGATGGTAAGGCCTGAGCAGGTACAGGCATTAATCGATTGGGTGGCCGACAGTGCTTCCAGCACGTTCACCACATGGTCTTCCACCCAGTCTTCTGCGGAAAGCGCACAGGTGGCACCTGAAAACCAAGCCCATCAGTCTGTCACATCACCCCCAAGCATATCAGGGAAACGGTCTGAGCCACAAGTTATGCAGCAGTCTCTTCTTCTGTTTGAAGACTCTGCTTCCAGGGTTTCCCAGGGGCGTCCACCTAGCCCTTCCCCAGTGGAGGAAGACATACCATGCACTGACGCACAACCACTTATGTCTCCAGATGAAGAGGACATGGGAATACCACCACAGCAGAGTCACCGACTCTCTGATGATGACGAAACACAGGTGCCCACTGCCGCGTCTTTTTGCAGTGTGCAGACTGAACAGGAGGAGGTCAGGGAGGGAGACTGGGTGGAAGACGATGCAGAGGACGATGAGGTCTTAGACCCCACATGGACTGAAGGTCGTGGCGATGACTTTCACAGTTCAGAGGAAGAGGTAGTGGTGAGACCGAGACAACAGCGAAGCCAAAGAGGGAGCAGGGGGCCAAAGCAGACGAGCCGCCGCCCCCAGAGTTCGCCTGCTACTGGACATCGCCAACAGGGACCCAGCCCCACAAAGGCAGCTTCAAAGAGTTCCCTGGCATGGCACTTCTTTAAACAATGTCCTACCGACAAGACCCGAGTGACTTGCACGCTCTGCCATCAGAGCCTTAGGCGAGGCATTAACGTTCTGAACCTCAGCACAACCTGCATGACCAGGCATCTACATGCAAAGCATGAACTGCAGTGGGGTACACACCTTAAAAACCAGGCACTCGCTGAGGCTCCCCCTGCTCCCTCTACCGCTGCTGCCTCGGCTTCCGCCTCGAGAGGAATGTTACCACCTGCCGAGCAGCAAACAGAGGATGTGCCACCGACACCACCACCACCGCCACCGTCAACTAGCGTCTCCACTATATCACACAGCAGCGTTCAGCTCTCAATATCTCAAACCTTAGAGAGGAAGCGCAAATTCCCCCCGAGTCACCCTCGAGCCCTTGGCCTGAACGCCAGCATTTCTAAACTGCTGGCCTTTGAAATGCTGTCATTCCGGCTGGTGGACACAGACAGCTTCAAAAAGCTGATGGCCATGGCTGTCCCGCAGTATGTGGTTCCCAGCCGCCACTACTTCTCCAAGACAGCCGTGCCTTCCCTGCACATGCAAGTGTCCGATAAAATCAAGTGTGCACTGCGCAACGCCATTTGTGGCAAGGTCCACCTAACCACAGATACGTGGACCAGTAAGCACGGCCAGGGACGCTATATCTCACTAACTGCACACTGGATGAATGTAGTGGCGGCTGGGCCCCCGGCGGACAGTTCCTTGGCGCACGTCCTTCCGCCCCCTAGGATCGCAGGGCATCATTCTCTGCCTCCTGTAGCCTCCTCCTCCTACTCGGCTTCCTCCTCCACTGCTTCCACCAGCTCATCCGGTCAGCCACACACCTTCACCACCAACTTCAGCACAGCCCGGGGTAAACGTCAGCAGGCCATTCTGAAACTCATATGTTTGGGGGACAGGCCCCACACCGCACAGGAGTTGTGGCGGGGTATTGAACAACAGACCGACGAGTGGTTTCTGCCGGTGGGCCTCAAGCCAGGCCTGGTGGTATGCGATAATGGGCGAAATCTCGTGGCAGCTCTGGGACTAGCCGGTTTGACGCACATCCCTTGCCTGGCGCATGTGCTGAACTTGGTGGTGCAGAGGTTCATTCACCACTACCCCAACATGTCAGAGCTGCTGCATAAAGTGCGGGCCGTCTGTGCGCGCTTCCGCCGTTCACATCCTGCCGCTGCTCGCCTGTCTGCGCTACAGCGGAACTTCGGCCTTCCCGCTCACCGCCTCATATGCGACGTGCCCACCCGGTGGAACTCCACCTTGCACATGCTGGAGAGACTGTGCGAGCAGCAGCAGGCCATAGTGGAGTTTCAGCTGCAGCACGCTCGCGTCAGTCGTACTGCCGAACAGCACCACTTCACCACCAATGATTGGGCCTCCATGCGAGACCTGTGTGCCCTGCTGCGCTGTTTCGAGTACTCCACCAACATGGCCAGTGGCGATGACACTGTTATCAGCGTTACAATACCACTTCTATGTCTCCTTGAGAAAACACTTAGGGCAATGATGTTAGAGGAGGTGGCCCAGGTGGAGGAGGATGAGGGCTCGTTTCTAACACTTTCGGGCCAGTCTGTTCGAAGTGGCTCAGAGGGAGGTTTGTTTAAGCAGCAGAGGACAGGTTCACAAGTCGCCAGCCAAGGCACTGTACTGGAGGACGAGGAGGATGAGGAGGAGGAGGTGGAGGGGGACGAGGATGACGCAAGTTCACAGCGGGGTGGCAGCCCAGGCCCATCACTGGTGCGTGGCTGGGGGGATACGGTGGACGATGACGATACGCCTCCCACAGAGGACAGCTTGTCCTTACCCATGGGTAGCCTGGCCCACATGAGCGAATATATGCTCCAATGCCTGCGCAACGACAGCAGAGTTGCCCACGTTTTAACGTGTGCAGACTACTGGGTGGCCACCCTGCTGGATCCCCGGTATAAAGACAATGTGCCCACTTTAATTCCTGAACTGGAGCGCGACCGTAAGATGCGCGAGTACAAGCGCACGCTGATAGAGGCGCTCTTGAGAGCATTCCCACATGTCACAGGGGAACAGGTGGAAGGTGAAGGCAGAGGAGTGGCAAGAGGTCGCCAACGCAGCTGTGTCACGGCCAGCTCATCTGAGGGCAGGGTTAGCATGGCAGAAATGTGGAAAAGTTTTGTCTCCACGCCACAGCTATCTGCACCGACACCTGATACGGAACGTGTTAGCAGGAGGCAGCATTTCACTAACATGGTTGAACAGTATGTCTGCACACCCCTCCACATCCTGACGGATGGTTCGGCCCCATTCAACTACTGGGTTTCGAAATTGTCCACGTGGCCAGAGTTAGCATTTTATGCCTTGGAGGTGCTTTCCTGCCCGGCGGCCAGCGTTTTATCTGAACGCGTATTCAGCACGGCAGGGGGCGTCATTACTGACAAGCGCAGCCGCCTGTCCACAGCCAACGTGGACAAGCTGACCTTCATAAAGATGAACCAGGCATGGATCCCACAGGACCTGTCCCTCCCTTGTGCAGAGTAGTCCTTATTAACTGCCTAAAACATGTCTTGTTGTGCTACGGGCCACTTCTTTATTTGATACAAATTTTATGAAACCCACAGTTGAATGAAACTCTTCTCTGTCTGGGCGCCGGGGCCTAACCAGATGAAAGTGGCCGGTTAAACTAACGGGTGACATGAAGCCATAACCTCTGCCATGCTACCTCTGTCTTCTGTCTGGGTGCTAAGGCCTAAGTCAAATAAAGCGGTCTTCTGCTGTGCTGGGGGATATGAAGCTAATCTCTGACCTCTCTCCTCTGTCTGGGTCCAAAGGCCTAAATCACTGAAAGAGGCCTTCTCCTGTGGTGTGTGATATGATGCCAGAATATGTGCTGTGGGGCCTCTCTCCTCTTCCTGGGTGCAGGGGTCAAATAAACTAAATTATGGCCTACTCCTGTGGTGGCTGATATGATGCCAGAATATGTGCTGTGGTGCCTCTCTCCTCTTCCTGGGTGCAGGGGTCAAAGTAACTAAATGGTGGCTTCTCCTGTGGTGGCTGATATGATGCCAGAATATGTGCTGTGGGGCCTCTCTCCTCTTCCTGGGTGCAGGGGTCAAAGTAACTCAATGGTGGCTTCTCCTGTGGTGGCTGATATGATGCCAGAATATGTGCTGTGGTGCCTCTCTCCTCTGTCTGGGTCCAAAGGCCTAAATCACTGAAAGAGGCCTTCTCCTGTGGTGTGTGATATGATGCCTGAATATGTGCTGTGGTGCCTCTCTCCTCTTCCTGGGTGCGGGGGTCAAAGTAACTCAATGGTGGCTTCTCCTGTGGTGGCTGATATGATGCCAGAATATGTGCTGTGGGGCCTCTCTCCTCTTCCTGGGTGCAGGGGTCAAAGTAACTCAATGGTGGCTTCTCCTGTGGTGGCTGATATGATGCCAGAATATGTGCTGTGGTGCCTCTCTCCTCTTCCTGGGTGCAGGGGTCAAAGTAACTAAATGGTGGCTTCTCCTGTGGTGGCTGATATGATGCCAGAATATGTGCTGTGGGGCCTCTCTCCTCTTCCTGGGTGCAGGGGTCAAAGTAACTCAATGGTGGCTTCTCCTGTGGTGGTTAGTATGATGCCAGAATATGTGCTGTGGGGCCTCTCTCCTCTTCCTGGGTGCAGGGGTCAAAGTAACTCAATCGTGGCTTCTCCTGTGGTGGCTGATATGATGCCAGAATATGTGCTGTGGTGCCTCTCTCCTCTTCCTGGGTGCAGGGGTCAAAGTAACTAAATGGTGGCTTCTCCTGTGGTGGCTGATATGATGCCAGAATATGTGCTGTGGTGCCTCTCTCCTCTTCCTGGGTGCAGGGGTCAAAGTAACTAAATGGTGGCTTCTCCTGTGGTGGCTGATATGATGCCAGAATATGTGCTGTGGTGCCTCTCTCCTCTTCCTGGGTGCAGGGGTCAAAGTAACTCAATGGTGGCTTCTCCTGTGGTGGCTGATATGATGCCAGAATATGTGCTGTGGTGCCTCTCTCCTCTTCCTGGGTGCAGGGGTCTAAGTAACTCAATGGTGGCTTCTCCTGTGGTGGTTAGTATGATGCCAGAATATGTGCTGTGGGGCCTCTCTCCTCTTCCTGGGTGCAGGGGTCAAAGTAACTCAATCGTGGCTTCTCCTGTGGTGGCTGATATGATGCCAGAATATGTGCTGTGGTGCCTCTCTCCTCTTCCTGGGTGCAGGGGTCAAAGTAACTAAATGGTGGCTTCTCCTGTGGTGGCTGATATGATGCCAGAATATGTGCTGTGGTGCCTCTCTCCTCTTCCCGGGTGCAGGGGTCAAAGTAACTAAATGGTGGCTTCTCCTGTGGTGGCTGATATGATGCCAGAATATGTGCTGTGGTGCCTCTCTCCTCTTCCTGGGTGCGGGGGTCAAAGTAACTCAATGGTGGCTTCTCCTGTGGTGGCTGATATGATGCCAGAATATGTGCTGTGGGGCCTCTCTCCTCTTCCTGGGTGCAGGGGTCAAAGTAACTCAATGGTGGCTTCTCCTGTGGTGGTTAGTATGATGCCAGAATATGTGCTGTGGGGCCTCTCTCCTCTTCCTGGGTGCAGGGGTCAAAGTAACTCAATGGTGGCTTCTCCTGTGGTGGCTGATATGATGCCAGAATATGTGCTGTGGTGCCTCTCTCCTCTTCCTGGGTGCGGGGGTCAAAGTAACTCAATGGTGGCTTCTCCTGTGGTGGCTGATATGATGCCAGAATATGTGCTGTGGTGCCTCTCTCCTCTTCCTGGGTGCGGGGGTCAAAGTAACTCAATGGTGGCTTCTCCTGTGGTGGCTGATATGATGCCAGAATATGTGCTGTGGTGCCTCTCTCCTCTTCCTGGGTGCAGGGGTCAAAGTAACTAAATGGTGGCTTCTCCTGTGGTGGTTGATATGATGCCTGATTCTCTGCTGTGAAACCTCTCTCCTCCATCTGGGTGTAGGGGTCAAAGTCTTTCAAAGTCGCCTTCTCCTGTGCTGATTGATATAAAGCTGATGGTTGTGCCATCTGACATGGTTGCCAGGGTCTGATTCAATGGGGGCCTACTCCTGTGGTGGGTGATCTAAATGCCTGATTCTATGCTGTGAAACCTCTCTCCTCCGTCTGGGTGTAGGGGTCAAAGTCTTTCAAAGTCACCTTCTCCTGTGCTGATTGATATGAAGCTGATGGTTGTGCCATCTGACATGGTTGCCGGGGTCCCATTAAATTGGGGCCTACTCCTGTGGTGGGTGATCTAAATGCCTGATTCTCTGCTTTGAAACCTCTCTCCTCCGTCCGGGTGTAGGGGTCAAAGTCTGTCAAAGTCGCCTTCTCCTGTGCTGATTGATATAAAGCTTATGCTTGTGCCATCTGACATGGTTGCCGGGGTCTGATTCAATGGTGGCCTACTCCTGTGGTGGGTGATCTAAATGCCTGATTCTCTGCTGTGTAACCTCTCTCCTCCGTCTGGGTGTAGGGGTCAAAGTAACTAAATGGTGGCCTACTCCTGTGGTGGGTGATATGATGCCTGGTTCTCTGCTGTGGGACCTCTCTCCTTTGTCTGGGTGCTGTGGTCAAAATAATAGTAAGTGACCTTCTCCATTGGTGGGTGACTTGAAGCCTGATTCTGTGCTATGGGACCTCACTCCAATTAATATTGTTTAATTTTTATTTATTTTATGTTAACTCATCATTTCCCTATCTACATTTGTTTGCAGGGGATTTAACTACATTTTGCTGCCTTTTGCAGCCCTCTAGCCCTTTCCGGGTGTGTTTTACAGCCTTTTTAGTGCCCAAAAGTTCGGGTCCCCATTGACTTCTATGGGGTTCGGGTTCGGGATGAAGTTCGGGTCGAGTTCGGATCCCGAACCCGAACATTTTTCGAAAGTTCGGCCGAACTCGTCGAACCCGAACATCCAGGTGTTCGCTCAACTCTACTCGAAAGCCTACTACCAATTAAGCATATTAGGTGATGTGCATCTCTGTAATGAGAAGGGGTGTGGTCTAATGACATCAACACCCTATATCAGGTGTGCATAATTATTAGGCAACTTTCCTTTCCTTTGGCAAAATGGGTCAAAAGAAGGACTTGACAGGCTCAGAAAAGTCAAAAATAGTGAGATATCTTGCAGAGGGATGCAGCACTCTTAAAATTGCAAAGCTTCTGAAGCGCGATCATCGAACAATCAAGCGTTTCATTCAAAATAGTCAACAGGGTTGCAAGAAGCGTGTGGAAAAACCAAGGCGCAAAATAACTGCCCATGAACTGAGAAAAGTCAAGCGTGCAGCTGCCAAGATGCCACTTGCCACCAGTTTGGCCATATTTCAGAGCTGCAACATCACTGGAGTGCCCAAAAGCACAAGGTGTGCAATACTCAGAGACATGGCCAAGGTAAGAAAGGCTGAAAGACGACCACCACTGAACAAGACACACAAGCTGAAACGTCAAGACTGGGCCAAGAAATATCTCAAGACTGATTTTTCTAAGGTTTTATGGACTGATGAAATGAGAGTGAGTCTCGATGGGCCAGATGGATGGGCCCGTGGCTGGATTGGTAAGGGGCAGAGAGCTCCAGTCCGACTCAGAGGCCAGCAAGGTGGAGGTGGAGTACTGGTTTGGGCTGGTATTATCAAAGATGAGCTTGTGGGGCCTTTTCGGGTTGAGGATGGAGTCAAGCTCAACTCCCAGTCCTACTGCCAGTTTCTGGAAGACAACTTCTTCAAGCAGTGGTACAGGAAGAAGTCTGCATCCTTCAAGAAAAACATGATTTTCATGCAGGACAATGCTCCATCACACGCGTCCAAGTACTCCACAGCGTGGCTGGCAAGAAAGGGTATAAAAGAAGAAAATCTAATGACATGGCCTCCTTGTTCACCTGATCTGAACCCCATTGAGAACCTGTGGTCCATCATCAAATGTGAGATTTACAAGGAGGGAAAACAGTACACCTCTCTGAACAGTGTCTGGGAGGCTGTGGTTGCTGCTGCACGCAATGTTGATGGTGAACAGATCAAAACACTGACAGAATCCATGGGTGGCAGGCTTTTGAGTGTCCTTGCAAAGAAAGGTGGCTATATTGGTCACTGATTTGTTTTTGGTTTGTTTTTGAATGTCAGATATGTATATTTGTGAATGTTGAGATGTTATATTGGTTTCACTGGTAAAAATAAATAATTGAAATGGGTATATATTTGTTTTTTGTTAAGTTGCCTAATAATTATGCACAGTAATAGTCACCTGCACACACAGATATCCCCCTAAAATAGCTAAAAATAAAAACAAACTAAAAACTACTTCCAAAAATATACAGCTTTGATATTAATGAGTTTTTTGGGTTCATTGAGAACATGGTTGTTGTTCAATAATAAAATTAATCCTCAAAAATACAACTTGCCTAATAAATCTGCACTCCCTGTATATGTAGTTACTAATAACATGATATTCCAGAATCAGTTACTATTAGACTGACTTACCCCATATTTAATAAGATTCAGCCCTTAGCAACCAGTCTGCATAAAACTGCAATTTCACTATTCAGTTAAGATGGCCACCACTGCCCTCACCCTGAGGCTAATCCCGCCTGCCCTCACTAGCCAGTAACAATAGCCCCCCAAAAGTGTCAGTAACCAGAGCCCTCTCTTGCAGCACAAAGGGGTCCTCTTACCACATGTTGCTTTCATTTATACACTGAGTAGACGGCAGATCTCCCTTCCCTGTTGTGCCCTGCTTCAACTCTGCATTCTCCAGCTCTGCTGAGTGAGGGAGCGTCTGCCAAGCGCAGGGACAGGGAGAAGTGCAAACAGCCCAGGCACTGTTATCATGTTATCAGCTGCTGGGGAGGACCTGGCTTTAATCATTTACTTACAGTCCCTGGCTGTCAGTAATCTGACCTTGCACGCAGCCTGCTTCTGAGTCCTCCATCCTTCAACAGAAGGACGGAACATGCCTAGCAACCTTATTTTAAGCACAGGTAAAAGTAGGCAGTACAGGGAACAAAACTGTGGAATTAAGGGGTAATTGAATACACAGTGAAAAGTTGAAATAGGGCCACCAAGGAGATATTAATCACCACAATCCAATACTCCAAAAAAAATAATAATACGACAGTTATACTTTAAAGGTTATTTGCAGTACACACCGATTTGGAAAAATATTAGTTTAAAGGAATTGCAAACGATTAGGTTTTATATAGACTGGGATAAAAGGGGATGAAATATCTAGGTCAAGTATTTGAGGAAGATAAACTGAAGGATTTTCACACCTTGGTCAGGGAGTTTGGGATCCCCCAAAAGGATATCTATAAATATTTTCAGCTCAGAAATGCTATGAAGACATCGGTGCATTTAGATAAATATAGAAAGGAACAATCAGATAGAATAGATAAATTTATCAATGGTGGAGAAAAAAGAAGAACAACGGCAAAAAGATATGGGATTTTGATGGAAGGGAAAAAAAACGGTATACAATACTTGCCAGAGGAAAGTGGGAAAAAGAGCTTCTGTCTTTTACGGAAGAAAAATGGAATGATCCTCTTAGAAGTTATACTACGGTGTCAGAAAGGGGCTCACATAAGATATCTCAGTTTTTATAGTGCATAAGCTACATCGATCTCCTTGGGTGTTAAAGAGAATGGGTGTGAGAACTTCTGATAAGCGCCCAAAATGTAGGGGAGAGAAGGCGGATCTTATACACTGTTTTTGGAGATGCCCCAAACTTTTTAGATATTGGAAAGAAATTGCAGAGATTATATTAGTATTTCTGGGTGTTCAAGTTTTTGAAGACCCAGTAGTTTGTATATTAGGGGCAACTGAACATCTTAAGCTAAATAAAGAGATACGATTGGTTTTAGGTAAAGTACTATTTCAAGCTAGACTTCTTATACTTAGGAAATGGGCAAATGGAGATCCCCCTACAATGGGACAGTGGCAAGAGGCAGTTGCTAATTTGATTAAAGTGGAACGGGTGTCTGAGAGATATAGTGAGAGAACAGAAAAAAATGATGAAATATGGAAAAAATGGTTAAACTAGGGCCGGATGTTTGTGTTTTTTTTTTTTCTCTCGTCCCTCTCTCTCTCTCCAAAGGGTGGGGGGTGGGTAGTTGGGGTAAAATGTTATTAAATTCATTGGTGTACTATGGATTTTTGGATTTTTCTGATTTTGTATATGTTCTTAGATAATTGAAATAAAAAAGAAAAACGGAGGAAAAAAAATAAAAAAAACTCTGCCTATTTGACGGAGGAAAAAAGATAAAATAAAACTCTGCCTATTTTCTACATTTTTAGCCTCCATTACCTGACCCAACATTTGTCTGTTAATCGTTATTATTTTATGCTAACAGCCCTGATCTTGCACCTATTTTAAGTATTTGCATGAACTCTGTCTGCCCTGACCTTGGCTTGTTACTGACTTAGTTTTGCCTGATCCTTTGGTGCTTCACATCAGTGTCTCTGACCCTATGGGTCAGCTGTCAACCACACTGGGACTACTCCAAGAGGTGGTGGCTTGATGGTTTCCCTGCAGTAAAGTCCAGATTCTTTTACAGGGGCTAAAGAGTGAATACTAGAGGTTTGTCAGGATAATGCCCTTAGGTTTAGCCTAAATTCAAACTGGTTAGTTGATACAGTGGTTCTACATCCACTTCCACAACAATGGTAATATGTGTTCATGATGTGGCAGTATTATATTATCCTTATATAGTTTTATTATTAGTAATATTCGCTTTTGCATACTAGGTTGTGTTCAATAACAGAATGGTGATATTTGTTATAGTGTCACTATTTATTACATTTATGACTGAATTATATAGAGGTGTATTATAAATACAGTACAAAATTGTCTTATAGCTACCATTCCTTTTGAGGTATATTTTATATTCTCTTAGCAAATTCTCAACTATGAAAAATATACTTTTTTTCAGCCTTTATATGTGTATTAGGGCTCATGCACACGCCCTTTGCCCGGCCGTGCTCTTATTGCAGCCCACAAACAGCAGGTCCGCAATATACGGGCACTGGCTGTTTGTGCACAGCACTTGAATGGGTCTGCAATCCAGAAGGAACAGTGTGAAACAGAGGCACAGAACCCCATGGAAGCACTATGGAGTGCTTCCTTGGGGTTTCGTTCCATGCCTCCGCACCACAAAAAAATAGAGCATGTTCTATTTTATTATGGTGTGGAGGGATCACGGACACATTTAAGTTGAATGGGTATCTGGCAACCACACAGATGTTGCACGTGTTCATGTGCATAAGCCCTTACTGTGAGATTTGAGATTCAAGGAAAAATAGATGTAACACAACTTTGATGCGTAACAGTTTACTAGATTATGATAAAAGATATACAAAACATAACAGTAAAGTAACAGTCACCAAAGCCACGAACAAATAAGCAAGCTCCTCATTGACCAGGTTCTAACATGGCATCTGGCCGATGCCCTTATGACACAAAGAGAGGTAGTGGTAGCAAGACACATCTAACTCAGATCATGTGCTCAATGGAGCTAAGCTCTTTGTTACATGGCTAGATGTTTTCTAGGCTCCTGGACCCTCCTAAAGGTTTTTAGTGTGCAGTACGCTTGCAGTTACTTCAGACTTCAGGAATGCGGCCAGGTACTAGGCACCACTAACCAACTACATTACAAGGAACTAAAGTTAAAGGATCCCTAAAATACAATCCTATACAATAAGTAAACAAGAATGTTGTCAGTCACAGACAGAAAACATAGTTCTTGAAAGTAGTAAGGAAATTACACACAAGAAAAATAAAACACTGTGCATTCATTTATTTTTACAATGATTTGTAAGGTGGTAAACAGCATGCATGTCGCATATATTGAAGCCTTTTCCAGTATTTGTATAACATGTATTCCACTGTACCATGTTTAAGATCTAACTTTGTTTTTTTTCGTAGTTATCTGTTAGGATACTTTCACACTAAAGCTAATCACCCTGTCAGATCCGTCCTGCCGCTTTTTCGCCATGCCGCCAGACTGCCGCTCTGTCCCCATTGACTATATGGCGTAGAACGGCAGTTCACGGTAAGAGGCCGCCGGACTAAAAAGTCGGACATGCAGTACTTTTAGTTGTAAATAATCGGGCAGCACTGCGTGGAGATATGGGTGCACGGTCAGCGGGCATCGCCCTGGTACTTCAATAAGGAACGGGACCGGCACTCCTTGCGATGTAATGGTAAATTCTTTATTCGCCACTCATGAAAAAAGTGGACGCGCATTTCGGCACATGCAAGTGCCTTTGTCAAACACAATTGAGCAGCTCAAAATGCAGTACTTTTAGTCCGGCGGCCTTTCGCCGTGCACTGCCGTGCTGCGCCGGAGCTCCGCCCCCATTCCCATTATAGTCAATGGGGACGGAGCGGCAGAAGTGGCGGTCCGTCGGCACGGCGAAATAGCGGCAGGACGGATCCGACAGGGTGAACAGTGTCAAAGACAGCCCAGTATGGGACACTGTAGAAAGTGCTAAAAAGGGTGGGGGTGGAGCTCTAGACTAAATTGGAGGAGGACTATGAGGACCTGTTCGACAACAGTTATGACAAGAGAGTATGGAGAGATTGTGGAGAGATCCCTGAGAGGATAGTTGTGAAGGATAGCTGCATCTAGAGAGAGAGATGAGAAGGCCAGCCTCAGAAACAAGAGAACTATAGAAGAGCACAAAGAACAGCTGGGTCTGACATGTGGCAATGGGATGCTGAGAGGAAACCTGCGTCAGTGGTTTGTGGTTATCAGCAGATACTAATACTCTGTCACTGTACAACCCAGAGTTACCCATTTCATTGCTGAAGTTGTGTAAAAAAATGGGCCACCTGCCTGGTTCCTGTGCTTATATTCTACACTGGTAATGCCACTGTAATGTCTCGACTGCGTGTTGCTTTAGGTACACAGCTTAACATCAAGTATAAACCGAATCCCAATGAAAGATGCGCTGGTTTACTGAACTGATGCAATCTTTACTGAGATATAATGAACAGGAATGGGTACAATAGTGTTCATATAATATGAGATGAGATGATATGTGAAACAAACATAAAAAGAAAGATATAAGCATGGCTATTCAAGCAACATACATTATACATAGCTAATACAAAAGATAGGGCCTAACTAACATGTGCTTGCTTACTACACTGAAACACACATTATCTATCTGCAATGTCTAACATCTCTCTACACAAGCTGATCAGCAAAACCCTATTACTCACAGGCTTTGGTGTTCATCAGGTTTGCAATCTGTAATAGCTTTAAGATGTCCTGTGGATCTGGTCACCACAGTAACTAGAGCTGGACTGAACAGGATATGTCCCAGCAAGCCCTAGTGGTACAGAGAAGACCCGCCCCTAGGCTTCAAGAAAATGGAGGGTCTTAAAGAAACAGACACTGCTGAGTGCCAAGCATGTAATATACATTGCAAAGGCAGCACACTCCCCACCTGGCGTACCTTTTGTTATGCCACTAACCTTTGGACAGAAGTAAAACTACTTCAGAAATTGGCCTAGCATACACCTTGGGAATGCCCTGTCTAACAATTCTAACTTCAACCTTTCTAACTCTAGCATCACTACTAGGATCAGTCCCCACAATGAGTCCAATAGGCCATTCGTTCCTGTGGGCCTGAGTGTCTTTTAATAAGACAATGTCTCCAACTTGTAAGTTGGGTTTGTCATCTTGCCATTTCTTGCGTGGCTGGAGTGTCACCAGGTATTCCTGTCTCCACCTCTTCCAGAAAATGTCCGCAAGGCTTTGAACTTATCTCCATTGCTTGGTATACAAGTCCTTGAGGTCTAAGTCTCCTGTGGGAGCTGTCACTGGTTCCATCTTCTGGGTCAGCAGCATTGCGGGTGTCAAGACTGACGGCATCTCCGGATCTGTAGACACTGGAACCAAAGGTCTGGCGTTCATAATGGCCACGACTTCAGCCATTAGTGTAGTCAAAGCTTCATGAGTGAGGCGAGTAGACCCAACCTTCAGGAGCATGGCATCCAGAATACGACGAGCTACTCCAATCATCCTCTCCCAGGCTCCTCCCATATGCGATGCGTGTGGAGGATTAAAAGTCCAAGTGCATCCTTGATCTTGAAGATAGTATTTTACCAGAAGAAGAGCGATGTGATGATTCTTAGGTATGATGAAGGGATGTCTCTCTTGGATAGTCATATCCGCTGCCGACAAACGACCTCCAATTCTTAGTACTCCGTCTTCGTCGAGGATAGGGTTCAACTTCTTGAGCGAACTGTGTCGAGAAATCTCTTCCTTTATCAGAAGGCTTTGAATTTCTTCTTTAAAGACTTCCTGCTGGACGTATTTGATGATCGCGACCTTGGCTTGTTCAAGATGGTCGTTGCTACGCTGATCAGTATTAGTAGCTCTGCAGGAGTATCTGGCTAGACAGATAAGTTTTCCGATTGCACGGGTCAGCGACTTCCAACTGGAAAACCTTTCAAATCTATGGGTGCCCAGACTGTCTCTGGTAACTAAAGTCTTGCAAACTGCAACTTGAGGTCTTACCTCTTTGTCTTGATCTGGTTCTATGACCTGAAAGGTCTCTACCTGAGTAGTCTCTTTGGTTTCTGGCTTACCAAGAAACGATGGACCTACGAACCAGTTAGTTTGCTTGAGTACAGCGGCTGACACCAATCTTGTCCCATGATCTGCTGGGTTCTTGTCCGTGCTGATGTGATGCCACTGATCTGGACTTGTAGACTTTCTGATACGTGTCACTCTGTTGGTCACGTATGTGTAAAATCTTTTTGAAGCGTTGTGAATATATCCTAACACAATCTTGCTGTCCGTATAAAAGTTCACTGCATGGATCTCAATGTCCAGTTCAGTCGTAATCATGTCTGTCATCTCTACCGCTAGGACAGCAGCACAAAGTTCTTGACGTGGGACAGTGTGAGCAGGTCTGGGAGCTAGTTTAGATTTTCCCATGATGAACCCAACATGGCTTTGTCCCTCAGTGTCTATTACCCTAAGGTAAGTTACAGCTGCGATAGCCATAGTGGAAGCGTCAGAGAATACGCATAATTCTCTCCTCTTTGTAGCAGACAAGGAAACAAATACGTACGGTCTTGGAATGTTGAGTTGTTCAAGCTCTAACAATGAGTCTTTCCACAACTTCCACTGCATTTGCTTCTCTTCAGGAAGAAGTACGTCCCAGTCAATTTGTTCCTGCTCAGTAGTGATCTGTCTCAAAAGAGCTTTGCCTTGCATGATGATGGGTGCTACGAATCCCAGGGGGTCATAAAGACTGTTGACTGTAGATAGGACACCTCTTTTTGTGAATGGTTTCTCTTCTCTGGAGACCCTGAAGGTGAAACTGTCAGTCTTTAGGTCCCAACTAAGCCCAAGACTTCTTTGCAAGGGTGGTGATTCTGTTCCTAGATCTAAGTCTTTGAGGTCTTTAGCACGGTCTTCCATTGGAAATGCTTCCATGACTCTGTAGCTGTTGGAAGCTACCTTGTTCAATCTTATGTTGGATTCTGCCAACATTTCTTTTGTACTTTTCAGGACGTTAATAGCTTCTTCGTTGCTGGAGAAAGAAGCAAGTCCATCATCCACGTAGAAGTTCTTCATGACGAACTGTTTGGCTTCTTGACCATGTCTTTCACCTTGCTGTGCTGCTCGTTTCAGGTTGTAGATAGCTACAGCTGGGGAAGGGCTGTTTCCAAACACATGTACCTTCATCCTATACTCTGTGATGTCTTTGTTAAAGTCATTGTCTGCATACCACAGGAACCTTAAGTAGTCTCTGTGATCTTCTCGAACGAAGGAACAGTAGAACATCTGTTGTACATCTGCTGTTACTGCTACAAGTTCTTTTCTGAACCTGATGAGTACTCCAAGGAGTGTGTTGTTCAGGTCAGGTCCGCTGAGAAGGACGTCATTTAGTGAGATGCCTTCGTGCTTCGCACTAGAGTCAAATCCTACACGTATCTGACCTGGTTTCTGAGGATGATACACCCCAAATATTGGTAAGTACCAGTGTTCTTGGTTTTCTTGCAGTGGTGGTGCCCTTTCTGCCTGCTCGTTGTCAAAAATCTTTTGCATGAAGGCTTGGAAGTGTTTCTTCATATTTGGCTTTCTTTGTAGAGTGCGCTGCAACAAACTGAAGCGTTTCTCTGCTTGTACCCTGTTGTCAGGAAGGCGATGGCGTGGTGACCGGAAGGGTAGAGGGGCTACCCAGCTGCCTGACTTGTCTTTGTAGACTTCTCTGTCCATGATCTCGAGGAAGAGGGTATCTTCTACCGAGGGTGCTGGCTTGTCGTCGTCTCGTGTTCTTTCAAACACCTTACAACCCAGTTCATCTGTATTTCCAGTTGAGGCTAAGTCTTCCATGCACCTCTGGATACTCCGATGATGTGTTGGGTTATCTAATCTCTCTTTAATGTGTAGACTGTTGGTACATGGGCAAAGACAAGATGTACGACCATTCTGCAACAGATGTGTTCTGTAGACATTTACCTTTGCTGGTTTGTGCAGTCCGTCTAGACATACTTCTCCAACGATGACCCATCCGAGATCGAGGCGTTGTGCAAATGGTGCATTGTGTGGCCCATTATACTGTTCTCTGACTTTGTGCACTCTGAGAATATCTCTCCCAAGTAGAAGGGTGATTGCAGCATCTGGATCTAGTGCTGGTATTTGGTCTGCTATTCGCACCAGATGAGGGTGATGACGAGCAACTTCAGGTGTGGGAATCTCTGACCTGTCGTCTGGTATCTCATCACATTCTATGAGGGTAGGTAGAGTCACCTTTGTCTTTCCATCTAATGACTCGATGATGTAGTTATTTGCTCTTCTCCCTATTGTCTCTACAACTCCAGAACAAGTCTTCAAGGTGTATGGAGTTGGACTTCCTTTGTCACCGAAGAGGTCAAAGAATTCTGTTTTTGCCAGAGATCTGTTACTCTGTTCATCCATGACTGTGTACATCTTGACTGCTTTTTCTCTGAAACCTGCTGGATACACCTTGACTAAGCATATCTTGGAGCATGATCTTGAGCGGCCCTGCTCTGTACAGATCTCAGTGCACTTTGAGGTTACTGCTGGCGTTGTACTCTCGCCTTGCTCCCCACCATGATCTTCTTGAGTTGCCTGAACTTCTTGGTTCCATGGTGGTGGTCCCGGGTGTAGTGTTGACAAGTGTTTGTCACTGTTACACTCTGCGCATTGTATTGTTTTTGTACAGTCTTTTGCAAGATGCTGAATTGAAGCGCAGCATCTGAAACAAATGCGATTGTCTTTAAGATAAGCTTTGCGCTCTGCTAATGTCTTACTTCTGAAACTGCGACATTTTCTTAGTGGATGAGGTTTGTTGTGGATAGGACATATTTTGTCTGGCTCCTCAACTTTCTTCCTTGTGTTGTCTTCCTGATTGGCTGCAGATTCAGGCGGAACTTCTGTCTTCCTTACAGAAACTGTTGCTCTGCGTTCTTTGTAAAGCCCTGGAGGTTTCTGCTCTACCATTGGGAAGCTTGCCGTTCTCTTGTTCAGGAAAGCAAAGCTTGGGTCATTGCGTATTTCAGCTTGGTCTTCTATGAATTCAGCGAAGAAGGCGAACGGTGGAAATGAAACTCGATGATCTTTCTTGTATCTTGAAGCTTGAGCTACCCACCTTTCTTGCAAGTTGTAAGGAAGTTTCTCAATTATGGGCTCAACTCCACGTGCTGTATCCAGATATGAGAGACCTGACAGATATCCACTAGACTTAGCGGCTTCTATTTCTAAGAGTAGGTCTCCCAAACTTCTCAGCTTTTGGTAATCCTTATTTGTTATTCTTGGATAGTTTTCTATCCTTTTCAGAAGAGCATCCTCGATCACTTCAGGTGATCCATAGCATTGTTCTAGTCTCCGCCACACCATTGCAAGTCCTGCTGCTGCGTCATGAACATGTACTGATCTGATCCTTTGGGCTTGCTCAGTGGACTCTGGTCCTAGCCATCTGACAAGCTGGTCAAGCATTCCTTTCTCTGTCAGATTTAAGTCTTGGGTACCGCTCAGGAAAGATGACCTCCAGGCCCAGTAGTTTTCTGGACGGTCATCGAATTTCATGAGACCAGCGCCCACTATCTCACGGTGCATCAGGAATTTTGCCACTTCTATAGCACTTGTTGCGTCTGGCGAATACTTCTCAGATGTAAACTCAGGGTATGACTGCGGCTGGTAAGGCTGATGAGGCGCTTGACTGAATCCACTTTGTTTAGGTGGTTGTTCTCGTCTGTTGTAAGTCTTTCTGCTATAATCCAGACTTGTATTTGCTTGAGGAGGGAGTACGCGAGCATCCGTTTGCACTCTTGGAGATTTGGCAGATTGGTCTCTGAGCATGCGACCACTTGACTTCCTACACTGAGATTCTGATTTAGTCTTGCAATGTTGCGTAGTATCAAAGTTGCTTATTGCTGGTGGAGTCAATGAAGACCTAGGTGCGTCATTGGACTGCTGGTCGGTGTACATGGTTGCTTGTGACTGTACGTACTCACGGGTGCGTTGGATTGCGCTGTGGGATGACATCTGGTTTTCTATGCCATCGAACTGAGCTTCAGCAGCCCTTGTGAAAACTTCTGCCTCGGCTAAGGCTGCTGCAGCGTTTTTCTGCTGTTTGAGTAAGTGTAAAGATGCTTCCACATCTGCTTTCTTTTTAAGTGCTTCAGATTCACTTTTTGCTTGCTCTCTCATCAATTCAGCTTCCTGCTCCGCATAAGAAGCCATGGCGCAAGCTGCCTCTGCTTTTGCTCTTGCCTTAGTCGCTTTGTCGCTAGCCGATGACCGACTGGTGATGCTTGAACGTCTAGAACTAGTACGCTTAGAACTTGATGAATTGGCGCTAGCTGAAGTCAGATTTGTTTGACTGGATGCTCTAGACAGTGTTGTGCATCTAGACTTGATTCTTGGCAAGCTGTGTGTGTCATCCTCCTTATAGGAGCCTTGAGGGTTAACTGTCAGACGGTTGTTCTCTGTGTTCTGCATCTTGATTTAGCTGGCAGCGTGGATAATGATGATGACTGGACACAGGCAGTATCAGTGTTGTAGTGAGTGAGAGAAATTAGTTTCACTCCACGTGGCTGAAAGGAGTTATTAGTCCTTTTACTGCGGAGGACGATTCAAAGCTGTTTAACTGCTTCTGACAACGTTTTAAAGCCTTTTTACTGTAATGTCTCGACTGCGTGTTGCTTTAGGTACACAGCTTAACATCAAGTATAAACCGAATCCCAATGAAAGATGCGCTGGTTTACTGAACTGATGCAATCTTTACTGAGATATAATGAACAGGAATGCGTACAATAGTGTTCATATAATATGAGATGAGATGATATGTGAGGTAAAACTGTGACACAAACATAAAAAGAAAGATATAAGCATGGCTATTCAAGCAACATACATTATACATAGCTAATACAAAAGATAGGGCCTAACTAACATGTGCTTGCTTACTACACTGAAACACACATTATCTATCTGCAATGTCTAACATCTCTCTACACAAGCTGATCAGCAAAACCCTATTACTCACAGGCTTTGGTATTCATCAGGTTTGCAATCTGTAATAGCTTTAAGATGTCCTGTGGATCTGGTCACCACAGTAACTAGAGCTGGACTGAACAGGATATGTCCCAGCAAGCCCTAGTGGTACAGAGAAGACCCGCCCCTAGGCTTCAAGAAAATGGAGGGTCTTAAAGAAACAGACACTGCTGAGTGCCAAGCATGTAATATACATTGCAAAGGCAGCACAGCCACCCTTACAGATTAACCCCACCCAACGCCGTACATACACTACGTGCAGAATTATTAGGCAAATGAGTATTTTGACCACATCATCCTCTTTATGCATGTTGTCTTACTCCAAGCTGTATAGGCTCGAAAGCCTACTACCAATTAAGCATATTAGGTAATGTGCATCTCTGTAATGAGAAGGGGTGTGGTCTAATGACATCAACACCCTATATTAGGTGTGCATAATTATTAGGCAACTTCCTTTCCTTTGGCAAAATGGGTCAAAAGAAGGACTTGACAGGCTCAGAAAAGTCAAAAATAGTGAGATATATTGCAGAGGGATGCAGCACTCTTAAAATTGCAAAGCTTCTGAAGCGTGATCATCGAACAATCAAGCGTTTCATTCAAAATAGTCAACAGGGTCGCAAGAAGCGTGTGGAAAAACCAAGGCGCAAAATAACTGCCCATGAACTGAGAAAAGTCAAGCGTGCAGCTGCCAAGATGCCACTTGCCACCAGTTTGGCCATATTTCAGAGCTGCAACATCACTGGAGTGCCCAAAAGCACAAGGTGTGCAATACTCAGAGACATGGCTAAGGTAAGAAAGGCTGAAAGACGACCACCACTGAACAAGACACACAAGCTGAAACGTCAAGACTGGGCCAAGAAATATCTCAAGACTGATTTTTCTAAGGTTTTATGGACTGATGAAATGAGAGTGAGTCTTGATGGGCCAGATGGATGGGCCCGTGGCTGGATTGGTAAAGGGCAGAGAGCTCCAGTCCGACTCAGACACCAGCAAGGTGGAGGTGGAGTACTGGTTTGGGCTGGTATCATCAAAGATGAGCTTGTGGGGCCTTTTCGGGTTGAGGATGGAGTCAAGCTCAACTCCCAGTCCTACTGCCAGTTTCTGGAAGACACCTTCTTCAAGCAGTGGTACAGGAAGCAGTCTGCATCCTTCAAGAAAAACATGATTTTCATGCAGGACAATGCTCCATCACACGCGTCCAAGTACTCCACAGCGTGGCTGGCAAGAAAGGGTATAAAAGAAGAAAATCTAATGAAATGGCCTCCTTGTTCACCTGATCTGAACCCTATTGAGAACCTGTGGTCCATCATGAAATGTGAGATTTACAAGGAGGGAAAACAGTACACCTCTCTGAACAGTGTCTGGGAGGCTGTGGTTGCTGCTGCACGCAATGTTGATGGTGAACAGATCAAAACACTGACAGAATCCATGGATGGCAGGCTTTTGAGTGTCCTTGCAAAGAAAGGTGGCTATATTGGTCACTGATTTGTTTTTGGTTTGTTTTTGAATGTCAGAAATGTATATTTGTGAATGTTGAGATGTTATATTGGTTTCACTGGTAAAAATAAATAATTGAAATGGGTATATATTTGTTTTTTGTTAAGTTGCCTAATAATTATGCACAGTAATAGTCACCTGCACACACAGATATCCCCCTAAAATAGCTAAAACTAAAAACAAACTAAAAACTACTTCCAAAAATATTCAGCTTTGATATTAATGAGTTTTTTGGGTTCATTGAGAACATGGTTGTTGTTAAATAATAAAATTAATCCTCAAAAATACAACTTGCCTAATAATTCTGCACTCCCTGTATATGGCGCTGGGTAGGTCTTTAAAGATGGAGCCCGCTCCTGAGCAGAGCAGGCGCCATAGCCATGGGTGACCGCCTGCTTCTTCTAGCAGACACCCGCAGCTTATGCCCCTGACCATGGCATCTGAGCGCATGAAACACCGGAAGCGCGCGGTTCCAGTGGCTCTCCTGTGTGGCGATCGGAGGAGCCGGAGCATGTATGCAGCAGCCCCTGTCTTTGTGAATGACAGGAGGCTGTTGCATAGTATTTCCTATGGAGCCCTTGCCTGTAATAGGGCTCCATAGGAAACAAGCAATTTTCTCATAGACTCCAATGCTAGTGCATTGGGATCTATGAGAATAGCAATCTAATGATTGCATGTTATAGTTCCCTATGAATTATAAAAAGTGTAAAAAAAAAAAGTTTTGAAAAATAAAAAAACATAAAAATCATATCACCCCCCTTTTCCCCCAAACATAAATAAAAGAACAAAAAAAAAATTTGAAAATGCACATTATGGGTGTCACGATGTGCGAAAACGCCCATAGTATAAAAATATTAAAATATATTCCCTATACGGCAAACAGAAAAACGGAAAAAAGCGTTCAAATGTCCGATTCGCCGTTCTTGGTTGCTTTATTTTCTTTATTTTCTACAATTTTTTTTTATAAAAAGTGATCAAAAAGTCATACACACCCCATAATCAATGAAAAGTTCAGATCGCCCTGCAAAAAATACAGCTTTATGCACATAATTACAAAAAAGTTATAGAGGTCAAAATATGGCAACAAAATAAAACAGATTTTTTTCCCCACTTTTTAATTTTTTTATCACTATCCAAACGCAAGAAAAACTATACATACACTCACCTAAAGAATTATTAGGAACACCATACTAATACGGTGTTGGACCCCCTTTTGCCTTCAGAACTGCCTTAATTCTACGTGGCATTGATTCAACAAGGTGCTGATAGCATTCTTTAGAAATGTTGGCCCATATTGATAGGATAGCATCTTGCAGTTGATGGAGATTTGAGGGATGCACATCCAGGGCAAGAAGCTTCCGTTCCACCACATCCCAAAGATGCTCTATTGGGTTGAGATCTGGTGACTGTGGGGGTCATTTTAGTACAGTGAACTCATTGTCATGTTCAAGAAACCAATTTGAAATGATTTGAGCTTTGTGACATGGTGCATTATCCTGCTGGAAGTAGTCATCAGAGGATGGATACATGTTCTCATTCTGTTTATGCCAAATTCGGACTCTACCATTTGAATGCCTCAACAGAAATCGAGACTCATCAGACCAGGCAACATTTTTCCGGTCTTCAACAGTCCAATTTTGGTGAGCTCGTGCAAATTGTAGCCTCTTTTTCCTATTTGTAGTGGAGATGAGTGGTACCCGGTGGGGTCTTCTGCTGTTGTAGCCCATCCGCCTCAAGGTTGTGCGTGTTGTGGCTTCACAAATGCTTTGCTGCATACCTCGGTTGTAACGAGTGATTATTTCAGTCAACGTTGCTCTTCTATCAGTCGGCCCATTCTCCTCTGACCTCTAGCATCCACAAGGCATTTTTGCCCACAGGACTGCCGCATACTGGATGTTTTTTCCCTTTTCACACCATTCTTTGTAAACCCTAGAAATGGTTGTGCGTGAAAATCCCAGTAACTGAGCAGATTGTGAAATACTCAGACCGGCCCGTCTGGCACCAACAACCATGCCACGCTCAAAATTGCTTAAATCACCTTTCTTTCCCATTCTGACATTCAGTTTGGAGTTCAGGAGATTGTCTTGACCAGGACCACCCCCCTAAATGCATTAAAGCAACTGCCATGTGATTGGTTGACTAGATAATTGCATTAATGAGAAATAGAACAGGTGTTCCTAATAATTCTTTAGGTGAGTGTATAAGGTGTCTCCGGATTCGTACTGACCTGTAGAATAAAAGTAACCAGTCAGTTTTATCGTACATCGATACAATGTTCACACTGAACAGTATAGCTGAATAAAATAGCTGCTGTCAGTAAGATGCATAGTTTCAACTAGACAGTTATTGTCAGTGATACACTTACATTGTTTCATATTTGTTTCTTACACCCCTTAAATGGAAATGTGTTTGTTGGAGAAATTTTAAAGAAAACTTGCAAAGTACATTTTGTATAGAATTCACCCATAGAGTACCTAGAAAATCACCACCAAGTCTCTGCTCCCTAACCGTCTTTGCAAAAAGTTTGTTTCTACAAAGATAAAGATGCAATCATACACAAGGCCAGATGATCTAAAAATCACACGGGGAGTCTTGTAGGCCAGGCAACTTTCCAGGGAATGAACCATTCTACTTAGATCTCAAGAAACAGCAGCAAAATAAAGAAATAGCAAACTGTAATGGGATACAAAACCATATTGACAACCTACACATCACATATTGGGGCACATTTACTAATAGTGTAGTACTTTACACCAGTGTCAGACTGGGGGTGCCTAGGGCCCACCACCAGTATCATTTATTTCGGGGGCCCACCGTATGGATAAATTCAAATATTATCTGCTCACACAGCAGCAAGATGCTACCAGATGATTGAATATGGGGGTCCCTGCAGCAACTTTGAGAGGGTAGGTCCTGGAGAAAAGAGGATACTGACTAGCTTTTCTCTATATCTAGAAGTCATCTAAGCTCTGATCGTGTCTATAATAATAAACTGGGTACTTTCTTTAATAATCTATCAGGTTTTTTATATGAACATAGGCTGGTTGAGGTGATGTACATGGAATATATGTATTGTAAGGGATCGCCTCTTATTCGGGGGGTCATTCTCACAGATACGACTTTAGGACACCAGGTTTCAGGTCCAAACAGTGCATTTATTTTACACTCCAACCAATATAGGTCATCATGAAGTCGCAGCTTCACCTAACACATGTGACATCCACATAATATAACAAACACTTGCCCGGCTAGGCTCTAACTAACACAGAGTTTCCTGACTCACCTAGGTCACAGTTCACACCCTGTGAACTCATGCGGCTTTGTCAGCCAATGTCCCACAGCCTCCTGGCTGTACAGAGCCCAGTATGCCTACTGTCTCTAGTTCACTGTTTCTTGTGGGGGATTGGGGCTCAGTAGTCCCCCCAACTCCAGGCTATCTCCCAGCCTCGTGGTCCCTCAGCCTTGCCCAGCTGAGACCACACAGACAGAGCCTTCCCAGGCCTCTGCTGCACACAGACTCTCCAGAGTGAGCCACACCCAAGATCCAGTAGCAGGATTAAATAGGATCCCTGGACGTGAGCATGTCTCAAGTCCCGGACTGGAACCCTGGAGAAACAACACCTCAATGTTCACATTGCCACAGTATGTAGTGCAGTAAGTCTACTGTGTTATGTTCCACTTGTGCAGGGGGTGGGAGACTAGGGGCCACCTTGCTCAGAGGCCCACCTGGGGATTCACCTGTACCCCTGTGGGCCAGTCTGAGCCTGTTTTACACTGTTTCAGAACACAAATTTATAATACTAGTGCATGGACTTTCATAAATTTGGAGTATCATACATCCTGCGCCTGATACGGTATATGCTTGTGCCTGTGCTAAAAATAACTGTCTAGTCTAACTTTATGCCACCCATAAGTTTAGCAATTTACTCCAAAAATACATTGGTTCATTTTCTGGTGCACACAGGTGCATTTAGACCCCTCGCCTTTTTCATAAAGCCTTACTATGAAGCCATGCCCTCTTGTTGAGTGATGTGTAAAGCTTAGAAGAGTGTGTAAAACAGTTAATGTGATGCAATGCATTTTCAAAAGTAACTTACCCGTTGTTCATCAACAAAATACCTCTATGGAATTTCATTATTCCAGTGTTGGAACTAGACTACCCTGTCAGATTTCTTGTCTGAACTTTAGCTCTGATTCTTAGGCTACTTTGACTTTTTTGCTATATCAGCTGTGGTGAAGTGCATGATAGAGGTGTGCTAAGGGTGTGCATCTCACACGGGTTTTCAGTTTAGCTGGGTGAGATAACTGGAATCCAGTAACGGTGCTGCTTCAGCAAGGCATAGTTGCTGGAGATCATTTTGTTTAAAGTTGTATGGGCTGGATTTCTGGGAGACAGGTTGGTAGTGGGAGTCTCTCAGTCCACACCCCTAGTCCACTACAGATGGCTGCTGTAAAAATAACTAATGCTGCCCGTCCAACCCACACAGAGTCTCACGTTACATACCCATGTTGTTGCTGTTCATTGGTGACAACGAATCCCCAAGTGCCTCAACCTCGACACGTGTTTCGCCACGTAGGCTTCGTCAGGAGGTACAAGGGTTGGACGGGCAGCATTAGTTATTTTTACAGCAGCCATCAGTTACATTATTATACAACTGCTGTCCTATTATCCACCAGTGTACACATGAGGGACACCTGGACAGATTGGATGTTAGGTTATATATTGTGGGGATAGGTATTGGTACCTCCAACTACTCCACTGTCATTAGTCCCTCCATAACTGTTGTAATTTTAACTGTTCACGGTGCAACCTACCTCGGGTGTGATTCTCCAAATTGTTGAGCCCCATGAGGCTCAGTTCTTCATGTCCTGACCCTTTTGACTTTACCTGTATTGATTGTGCTACTTTATCCACTACTTTCTAGACCAGGGGTCTCAAACACATTGCCTATGGTCTGCATGGCTGATGGTGAGACAGTTTACAGAGGTCCACAGGAACCTATAACTTCTGTTCCTCACATTCATCCTCATAAGCTGCAGGCCACTAGGCCTAAAGTGGCAGTGGTTTTAATGTCAGTTTTGAGTCTGTCTTTTGCTGACCTTGCCCCAAATTTATGAAATGGCGCACAGTAATAATAAATCTATGTCTAAAAGTACACTAGGAGGGTTACCTGATGTGGAGATGTAACTTTTTTAAAGTCTCATAAATAGGAAAGGGGTTATCCAATATCTAAAACATGTCCCCAAATGCCTGGGCCCCTCATATAGATTATACTTATCCCGCTCCCCGACACCCGAAACCCTCCTGATCCCCGTACAGCCGCCGAAGCATCTCCCCAGCCTCCCTAACATCGCGGGTGATGCTAGGAAGGCTCATCCCCAAAGCGACCTGCTATTGGCTGCTCCCCCCCCCCCCATCACCAGATGTTTTGATCCGCGAGACGGGGATATGCAGTGGCGTCCATGCGGAATCAGAAGCGACTCACGTGCTGGGTAGCAGGGTAAGTATAATCTGTATGAGGGGGCCAGTGGATTTGGGTACATGTTTTAGACATTGGAAAATTCCTTTAAGGGTGTTCTAATCTGAAATCCGGACCTACTTTTTACTCCACTTCTACAAGTGGCGAGGATCAACAAATGTCCCAAAAGTATTCATCAAATGGCACACACAGACATCACTTGCAATAATTTAGACCCCAAAACTGGCATAGCAGGTTTGATAAACATCCTTCAACGTTCTTAAATTTCCTGAACTTGCTGAACGAGCTTTTTTCCCTGCCCATATAAAGGATCTGATCATTTGGTTCGTTGTTTTGTAAAATGACTTTGGCACCGGAATTGGTAGAACTTGCTGGAGGTAGGTCAATCTGGGTATTATAAGGGAAGCTACTATGTTCTTCCTACCAAACCAAGACAACATAAGGTTTTTAAGTGAGGAAAGTTGATCTTTAATTGAGTTTAGCAGTGGAACATAATTTAGGCGAAACAATGAACCAGGGTCAGGGCCTATTTTAATTCCCAAATAAGTAATGTGTGGGGTATCCCAGTTAAAGGGGGAGTTAGACTTGAGTTCTTGTATAGTTGATGAGGGAAAGCCAATATTAGGAATGTGGGATTTGTTTGTGTTAATTTAAAAATTGTAAAAGAGGCCAAATTGTTTGATTATATGATAGATATGGGGAAGGGCTGATGCTGGATTCGTAAACATAATGAGTAGATCGTCAGCGAAGGCTGCGACCTTGTGTTCATATCTTCCTACCCGGACACCTTGGATTCCCCCCTCTCCTAATAGCCTGTAGCAAAGATTCCATCACCAGTACAAATAGCAGGGGAGAGAGGGGGCAACCCTGCCTGGCCCCATTATGAATAGCAAGGGGAGAGGACAAGGAGTTATTAACAATAACCAAAGCTGATGCATTTGAATATAAGGAAAACACTGCATTAAGGAATTGAACTGGAATCTCAAATGTGGATAGTACCTTGCTCATAAAGTCCCAATCTACCCTGTCAAATGCCTTCTCAGCATCAGTGCTGAGAAGGATCAGAGGAAATTTGTATCTTTTTGCATGAAATATGCAATTTAGGACTCTAGAAGTATTGTCCTTACCCTCCCTGCCCCTCACGAAACCTACCTGGTCTTTCTGAATCAGAGTAGGGAGAAATGCGGATAGACGTGTGGCCAACATCTTAGCTAGAATCTTTAAGTCTAAGTTTAGCAGGGAAATCGGACGATAGTTTGCGCAATTGGAGCTATCTTTCCCCTCTTTATGGATCAGGGAGATATGGGCTCTAGTCATGTCTGTTAACATAGTTGTGCCAGTTAAGGAGCTGTTACATACCTTGAGTAGGTGGGGGCTTAATATTTTTTGAGAGTGAGCGATAGTAGGAGGCTGGAAAGCAGTCAGGGCCTGGGCATTTCCCTCTAGGTAGATGTTTAATAGTTGCTTCTATTTCATCTAACGTAAAAGGGGCTTGTAATATTTGTGCCTGTTGTTTAGAAAGGACCGGGAGGGACAAGGAGCGCAGGAAATTTGTCATGGGTTCATGTGGCGGGAAGGGATAATGTATTCTTGTTTCAGGATCTTTTAGATTGTATAGAGCATGATAGAATTCTCTAAATTGGGCAGCAATGCCTGCGGTGGTGAAGGTCAATCCACCGTCTGAAGTTTTAATACGGTGAATGTAATTATGGGCTTTTCTCTGTTTTATACATTGCATCATAAATTTAGAAGCTCTGTCGCCATGGGCATAGTACTTAAATTGCGCTTGTAAGTAATATTTGGCTGAGGCATTATTTAAAATCTTTTTTAAGGCTTCACGTGTTTCAGTTAATTCTGTAAGGTGAGATTCTAACAGAGACTGTTTATGTAGGGATTCAAGTTTTTGGATTTTGGCTAACAGGGTATCGATTTGAGTTCTTCTGGCTTTCTTGAATCTAGCTCCCATAGAGATAAAATGACCTCTCATAAAAGCTTTATGAGCATCCCATAAGACCTGTCGACTTTTTGTGTTTGGGTTAGAGGCGCCATCTAAAGGGACATGGTTCTAAAGTGGGGGCAGTTAGTGTCAAGAACACCGGGGAGTGATCTGATAGGTGCATAGTACCAATGCTGGCCAGGCTACAAAACTGAAGGTGTTCTTTTGAATAGGTAGTCGAGTCTATGATAAGACCCATGTACTGGAGAAAAGAAGGAGTAGTCTCGCTCCTTTGGATTAAAGAGTCTCCAGACATCACAAACCGACCAGTTGTGCAGTAATTTCTTGAGATGCCTGAGAACTTTGGTTGAAATTGCTGATCTTTTAGAGGTGGAATCAATATCTGGTTCTAGCGTTATATTAAGACCTCCACCCGAAATCACCACTCCCTCTCTATGTGGTTCCAGTAAGGATAGAACCTCTAATATCCAAGCAACCTGGCCAACATTGGGGGCGTAAAGATTAATAAAGGTATAAACTTGATTTGCTATAGATCCTTTAAGCAGTATATATCTCCCCTCATTATCCTGAATATGATGAATATATGTGAATGGGAGAAGTTTCCTGATCCCTATGCTTACGCCCTTGGAGGCTGAGGAACCTGAGCCACAATGATACCAGTCCGAAAATAATGAATTTGTGAGGTTCGGGTATTTATCAAACTTAAAGTGGGTTTCTTGGAGGAAAATCATCGAACACTTTTCCTTCTTCAGATAAGAAAAAATTTGGCTCCGTTTAGAAGGGGAGTTGAAACCCTTCACGTTGAAGGAGGCTATGCAAAGGTCAGCCATGATTCAAAGCGAAGGGTAGGGTAGACAGGTGCAATAATGGAGTGGAACTCGATATTTGCAGTGAAAAAAAGGAAAATAGGTAACACTCAGACTCCTCAAGCGAAGCAACGGGATGTCCCAATGGTCTCAAATAGGATTGTAGATCGTGTGTAAATGGTAAAGTACCTGATTTGAAAACAAAGACAAAAGGAAAACTAAAAAATAAAAGGCAATACTTAAAATGAACATAGCAGTGAAGAATACACAACATTATAGCAGAACTAGGGAGCTCTGCGAACTCTTTGGGGGTAAGGTAAATTTTCCATGAGTATCCCTCAAAAGAGCAACAGATACCAGACAATATTAGTACTATAGGACAAAATGCTAACCCTCTCCTGGATTCTTAAAAGGAGCAGAGAAGAGATGCATAGTGGACAGCACTGGTGCTTTAAGGGAGAACAGGAAGAGACGGTCAGCAAGATATAACGGAGTACAAGAACTTGAACATATTCCGCCAGCCTGTGGATAATTACTGAAGCCGCTCAGATGCAGGATAAATAAGAAGACAGAGAGGGAAGTTAGAACAGCTAAACATGGGTAACTAGGTGGTTAATTCTACCAGAATACTGAGATAACCAATGACGTATTGTCAAGAGAGAGTTACTCAATTATCTGCATCAACGACGAGTCAGAGCTTCATTTATCTATAAGTGGCAATCTCCTCGGGGTGGAGGTGTTCACTCTTCTTCCTCTTTGCGATTTGGGGGTGCGAGGCGGTTCCCAGGGTATGATATTTGGTAGTTCAGGGAGGGCTACTGTGTCCTGGAGCGCGTCACAATTATCGATCGGTAGTGGCTGTATCTTGAGGTGAGCATAGATCTTTTCAAGGTCCTTGGAGTAGGAGATGAATAGGCGACGGAGAAAGGGGAAAGACCATCTGTACAGGATCTTGTGAGTACGCAGCCAATCTGTAAGTGGTTTCAGCGCTCTGCGCTTCTTAAGTGTGGACTGTGCCAAGTCCTGAAAAATGGAGATTTTGTTGCCCTCACATATCAGCGTCGGGTTATTCCTGGCGCTTGAGATAACCGCTTCCTTGACTGGGAAGTATAGGAACTTACAGATAACATCCCTTGGGGGCTCACTGTGTTGCGGTTTGGGCCTTAATGCTCTGTCTGCCCTTTCGATGGTGACTTCATGCGCTGTATCAGGGCCCAGCAGGTGCAGGCAGATTTGTATTACCGCTTCAGGGATGTCGCTAGGAGCGATAGATTCGGGGATGCCTCTGAAGCGAAGATTGTTTCATCTTCCCCTATTCTCCTGGTCTTCTATAGCTGTGTAAAGTAGGTTGATGTGCGACTGGTATTCAGCCATAGTTGAAGACATCTCTTTCTGTTGCTTAATAAACTTGGTTTGATTTTCCTCCAGTGTCGCTACTCTGTTGCCTATATGGCGAATATCACTCCTGATAGCTGCCAATTCAGAGCTAAGAGGTTCGAGAGCTTCAGCTAGTGAATCTTTTAGGAAGCTCCTGGAGATCGGTAAGGCGTCTGGGCCAGGGGAATCTTCCCTACCTCTTTTGAAAGGGTAATATTTCCTTATCAATGCACCTTGATTCCTTCCTTTGTCCCCGAAGACAGACGTCTGGAGAACATGTCAGTGACACAAGCAGTATGATGTCAGTAACAGTTCTATTTATTGCTTGGTATACAGGCCTTATATATATCCATGCATACATACAAGAATAGCTGCAGCTCGCATTACAATAATAGCAGTTCCTTTTACAGACAGGCAGCTCTTGTTATATTACTGCTGACTAGAAACTTTTCCTTATAGAGACAGGAGGTAAATGTATATATATTCACCCTTCAATATGATGTCACCCAACCTCCTGTCCTTCATACAGATTATACAGCTAATTATATTTAACCCTTCATCTTTCAGCGCCAGTATTAGCTTGCTGTTTGCAGCCGGCAGGCTTCGGTGTTCCGGGCACCATTTTAGGATCTCTTGCCACGCATGCTGCGGCTGCCTTTTTAATGAATTTATCCATTTCTCCAGGCTGAATCGCCGTTTTGGCAGGACCAGAAGAATCTGTGGGTTTTTGTCCACCGATTTTGACAATTTTCGGTCTGGTAAGCATATAATATCAGGCTATGAGGGATATTCAAGTAACGGAATGACGCTTCACACAGCCATCCACTCTCAGCGCAGGCTCCGCCCCCCTTTTTGGACCCTTTTTGAATATTGGCACTACATTTGCTATGCGCCAATCCTGTGGAACCCTCCCTGTCAGTATAGAGTCTGTAAAAATCTGAAATAAGGGTCTGGCTATGACATTACTTAATTCTCTTAGGGGACGGGGTGTATGCCATCTGGTCCTGGCGATTTGTCTATTTAAGACGCCACTGTACTTCTTCCTGGGTCAGACAGGGCACTTTTAATGGGGAATTTACTTTTAAATGTGAATACAGTGGATACATTTTTTTTTTATAGCTTTGCTTTCTCCTCATCGCTGTCTACAACTCCCCCCTCATTACTCTGTAAAGGGCCGACACGATTTACTTTTTACCATTTATATAACTCTTAACTCATTGTCGTCGTCCCCACTGCGGCAAGGCCTGAGGATGCTGTACACTGAACATCTTACTGACTAAGGCCCCATTCATATGTCCTCAATTTCGTTCCACATTTTACTGAACGGAATTGCGGACCCATTCCTTTCTATGGGGCCACACAAAGGGTCTGCATTTCCTTTCCCGAAAAAAAATAGAACATGTCCTATTCTTGTCCGCAATTGTGGACAAGAATAGGCATATTCTATTAGTGCTGGCGATGTGCGCTCTGCAAAATGCAGAACACACATTGCCGTGTCCGTGTTTTGCAGATCTGTGGATCCGTGGATACGCAAAACATGTTACAGACGTGTGAATGGAGCTTAAACACTGTAGAGTCTGTGTCACTTAATTTGGGGTCTAAAGGGTGGCTTATCTTGTTTCTCCTTTGTAGCAGCAAATTCTGTGATGCTTTACGCTGGTTACCTTGCTGACTCTCACACTGTAGCCATGTAAATGTATCTCTCTATCTATGTAGAAGTGGCAGAGAACACCCAGAGATCTGTTAGTCACCGGAAGCAATGAAGCTGAATGCCTGGGGAGAGGAGTGCCTGCAGTCTGATCCCTATTTCCTTCAGGCCTGTCCTCACACTGCGCACACTCTTAGAACACTAGAATCTTATAGAGCTAGGGGGAGGGACCAGCCCACACCCTGAGCTCCAAGGAGGGCTGGAGCAGGATAGTTAACTCTGGCCATGCTGGAACATTCTGAGCATATAGTGTGTTACATTACATAAAGTGCAGAACATTATCTTAACAGTACAATATCAAACAATTGCAGATACCATATCTAGGGTACTGCAATTGTTTCTGGGCAGATCAGGCAGTCTTAACAATGATCTGCTGCACAGAAACAATGCAGCTGTATGAGAACAATCCATAGCAGAAACCATAGCTTGTCCTCAAACTGTGGAGGTGATCCATTGAATGCTCAGTTTGACTGCTAGTTCGCGCTCTGTATCGAGCGCTGTGTGACATCACTGAACTAGGTATGGATGCCTAGGAGAGGCATTTACATATTTGACACAATACTATGTATGCACCTCCAATAATGAGCAGGCACTAGCTCAGATTAAATGTGCCTTTACTTTACAACATTAATTTTTCCCCATAGAAACCACAGAAAACAGGAAGGCTTACAATTCCCTATCTGAAATATGTCAGTTTTATTAGTCATTTGCACGTAAAAACAACAAACTTGTGGAAATGCAATGAAGCCAGGACACACTCTATTACATAAATATAACAGTAACCTACCAAGTGGAATAAACTCCATCACTTCCTGATTAAGCACAATAAAACACTTAAAGGAACACAAGGACAACACCGAATACGCTGGCAAGCAGCTCTTTTACTATAAACTATGGCTCTTTATGTTTGACCCTGTTGGATGTCATGCATTGTGACTTCCACCGTGAGTGTATTTAGGAGTCCACTTGATATTTTACTGTTAAATTCATATGGTAGTGTGTGTCCAGGCTTCATTACATTCCCACAAGTATTTTGCTCTTAACTAAAATAGACATATTTTTAATTATTATTGCCACCCCATGTTTTCTGTGATTTATACATTGAAATGGAGAGTATTGCACAGGTATCATAATTTTGGTTATATAGATAAGTGTATGTATGTGCATGTATGTGTACTTTAATACTGATGATCTATCCTCTGGATAGGTCATCAGTATCTGATCAGTGGGCGTCCAACATCCGGGACCCCCACCAATCAACTGTTTGAGAAGACACCGGCGACTGTGCTTGGTATCCTGCTCAGCCCCATTCACTTGCTGGGCTGCGCTTAGGACACGTGACCGTTGACCATGTTGTTACTGGCCTAGGAAAAGCTGAGAGAAGGCTGAAGCGCAACTAATTCTCAAACAGCTGATCGGCAGGTGTCCCGGGTGTCAGACCCCCACCGATCAGATGCCCATGGCCTATCCAAGGATAGGTCATCAGTAGAGATGAGCGAAGGTTTGAAAATTTTGATTCGGAAGCTTTGCCGAACTTCGATAAGAAATTTGATTCATTACAAATGAATATATAATGTATTAATTTATACATCAGATATACCCAGGCCACTCTGCCTTAAGGCATGGCCCCATGTAGCAACCATGCTGCGGGCAGGTTGCGGCCATGCTTCGGTGAAGAACTGTGCTGCCAATTAGCTTGCAGCTGCCTTTCATTTAATAATGTAGACCGCACTGTGCTTCTTTAATGTTAATCGCAACGCTGCACCTTTAAGGCTAGAGCTACACTGCAACATGTGTCCCGCGACTTCATGTCGACATTTTTTATAATGATAATGGTCTTGCACTGCAACATGTTGCGAATGCGACACGACAGTCACAAAAAATCCATCCAAGTTGGATTTTTGTGTGACTGTCGCAGTTGTAGCATGTCACATGTCATAGTGCAACACCATAGACTGTCATTACAATTAATGTTGCACGATATTGGTGAGACATGAATGTTGTACGACACGTCGCAATGTAGATGTACCCTTCTTGTCATGCAACTTATTGTTGCATGACACATGTCTTCGTGTAGCCCTAGCCTAAACAGGGGCTTTACCCACTTCTCCAAACCCAGCGCTCTCCTGCCTGACAGTTGGGAGCCCTTCTTCTGCCATCTGCTTTTCCTCATTTTCCACATCATCTAATATTGATGAGAATATGTCATCTGGAACATCCAGATCCTGCTCTCTCTGCATCTTGCTGACTTTTCTAGGACATGGAGACTTTGAAGGATGATTTGGAAGAAGTAAAGCCAGCAAAAGATTAAGGTTGGTCATCATTAAAACCTGGCCCCCCTAAGAGGTGCAGACTGGATGGTATTGGTTGGCACGCTGGCAGTAGAATAATAAAGGCTTCCATCATATTAGTATTGAATTACATATCTTAGTTTATGGCAAATGTAGGAATAAGTAAATGTAGGAATACATAATTAAAACTGACGCAGAACAAGTCTCCCTGCACTATCCCTGCAATGATGTCCCTAGCACATGAGTACTTGTGACATCTCTTCCTATGTTCAGCTCACATGACAATGGCAGAGACTGCATGGGATGAGGGTTTTATAGTGCTGTGATATCACAGTGGATGGCTATCTGCGGATCAGCTGGCTGCACGGTATTATGGGTGATCTTGAGTTCCTGGGCTTGTCAACTCTACACTTAGTTTCCCTTTGTAACACGTGTAGCAGCCATGTTAGGAAAACCTGATTGGTTACCACGAAGCGTGAGAAAGTTCGTATTCCTTGCAAATTGAAAGTTTCCTAAACTTTAGACCGAACTCTGCTTTGAATGCTTTACTTGGCTCAACACTAGTCATCAGTATTAAATTCTTGAAAAACCCCTTTAATAATTTTACACTAGAATGGTGGCATATCTTAGGCCATGTTTCTTCTCACTAAAAAGTGCATTCAAATTCTGGTAGCTTTGGTGAGCTAGGCACAGTGGAATTTAGTAAAAATAGATGCTTCAAGTCGTGCCATATTTTATATTATAGGTTCACTGCCATCAGTAAATGTGGGACAATGCATCAGTTTGTTCTGCAGCATTCCTTTAATGTTTCTAGAGTCCTTTCCTCTCCAAGCAGAAATACTTCCAGTCAATCAACAGCTGTCTCGTGAGATTCCTATTTGCATAATGCAGGCATATACTTTTTTCTGAGGGTGTGGAGCATTGAACTCTCGCCTCAAACGACTAATTTATTTTTTATTTTATGGTTTTGCGCAATAATATCCCACACTCTTTAACACCATAGACAGAAATAACCATGCATACATAGTATTGTCTCAAATATGTAAATGCGTACCTGCTTCAACCTCACTGTATTTCTTTTGCACGTGCCGATTTTTTTATGTATAAGTAGATGTATATGAGGGTGGGATAAGGAGCCCTATGTTCTGGCTGCAAAGACGAGCTTGCCCCGGCCAGTGGCAATGCTCAGAGTCTGACTGCTAGTTCGTGCTCGGTATCGATCGCTGTGTGACGTCACTGAACTAGGTACTGGAATAATTTATAGACAGCACTCCAAAGATGAAATAATGCTTATTTTATTTTAGCCGGACATAATGGTCCATGTAGGACTAGGTGAAAACAACGTTTCGGGCAAATTATATGCCCTTCATCAGGCAAATGGCGTGAGCGAAATCTCAGCGGGCCGTCACTGAACTAGGTACGGATGCCTAGGAGAGGCATTTACATATTTGACACAATACTATGTATGCACGGTTATTACTGTCTATGATGTGTGGGATATTATCGCGCAGAGCCATAATATCTATATCAGTTTGTGCTTGTTTGCAGTAGTGGCGATACTACTGTGGTACCGCAGCGTCAGTGATAGGGTATAGAGGAGTAAGCGCTAGTGTATAATAGTGATTGAATAAATTTTTTATTTTATTCACAATGGCAGGCACAATGTGGCATTGTTTAGGAGTGCCCCATCTGCCTAAGCAGATGTGCACCAACAATAGGAATAAGCCCATGGACATTTTAACACAGTAGTAGGCTCAGTACAAAGGTTTCATGAGTTACATGAGACTGACAGGACAAGGCCAAAAGAGTGTATGGATTAATGTAATAGACTGCACTATTCTATACAACGGGATCCAGTTCTAGGGCTGATACGATTACTCGATTGAATCGAGTAATTTGACACAAAAAAATGGATGCAAATTTTTTGCATCGAGGATTCGTTTGTGTCATGTGACCACGGAGTTGCTTACCGCTCCGTAGTTACCCGCCGGCCCATACCGCGCTGCACTGAATCCTGACACATCATCAGGTCATAGTGCACGTAAGCTGTGTGACGTCAGGATCCAGTGCAGCATGCGGAGAAGAAGAGGAAGGAGTTGTGGAGCGGCACCCCTACAAGAAAGGTACGTATTTTATTATTTTATGGGGACATGGCACTGAAGGGGACAACCGGCAATGGATGGCATGGAGGGGCAGATGGGAGTGGGGGACATGGAGGGGCTGACTGATGGCAGTGGGGGCCATGGAGGGGCTGATCTGATGGCACTGGGGGACATGGAGGGGCTGATCTGATGGCACTGGGGGGAGTGGGGGACATGGAGGGGCTGATCTGATGGCACAGGGGGAGTGGGGGACATGGAGGGGCTGATCTTATGGCACTGGGGGAGTGGGGGACATGGCAATGGATGGCATGGAGGGGCTGATGGCACTGGGGCAGTGCAGCTGAAGGCACTGGGGTGGGGGACAGCTAAAAGCACTGGGGGAACGGAGCTGATGGCACTGGGGTGGGGGGGAGCTGATGGCACTGGGGATAGTGGAGCTGATGACACTGGGGATAGTGGAGCTGATGGCACTGGGGGAACAGATGCACTTGGGATGCTCACACAGGGGGGAACGAAGGGTGTTGGGGACTGATGGCAGGGGGTCTGATGAGTATTTATAAATGAAAACAGTCTATTAATTCATTTTTTCTTATTAGATTACTCGATTAATCGTAAAAAAAATAATCAATAGAATACTCAATTACTAAAATAATCATTTACTGCAGCCCCATTCAGTACCCCTAAAATGCAGCCTCAGATCACACTCCAAAATAAATATAGACACCAGAATCTGAAATAAATAGACCTTAAGCCAGACTCCTGAATAGAGACTCCAGGCAAAGGCCTCTAGACACAAGACTAGACGCCTTAAGCCTTATGAACACAGCAATATTCATTTTTATGGTACGCAAATCGTGGATCTGAAAAAAATGGATATCGGCTATGTGCGCTCATGATCACAATGCATGACATCCAACAGGGCCAAACATAAAGAGCCATAGTTTATAGTAAAATAGCTGCTTGCCAACTTATTCCGTGTCGTCCTTGTGTTCCTACAAGTATTTTATTGTACTTAATCAGGAAGTGATGGATTTTATTCCACTTGGTAGGTTACTGTTATATTTAAGTAATAGAGTGTGTCCTGGCGTCATTGCACTTCTACAAGTTTGTTGCTTTTACGTGCAAATGACTAATAAAATTGACATATTTTAATTAGGGAATTGTAAGCCTCCCTGTTTTCTGTGGTTTCTATGGGATAAAATTCATGTTATAAAGTAAAGGCACATTTACTCTGTGCTAGTGCCTGCTCATTAGGGGAGGTTAAGAGCTGCATTTACATGCAGTGATCACCTCCACAGTTTGAGAACAAGCAATGGCTTCTGCTATGGATTGTTCTCATACAGCTGCATTGTTTCTGTGCAGCAGATCGTTGTTAAGACTGCCTGATCTGCCCGGAAACAATTGCAGTACCCTAGATATGGTATCTGCAATAGTTTGATATTGTACTTTTAAGATAATGTTCTGCACTTTATGTAATGTAACAGACTATATGCTCAGAATAAATAAAAGATATATGGATCTATAGGTACCAAATCACAACTCAAGCAACAAAATTTTATACAAAATCACAGATGTTTTTATTGGTACAAAATAAAGTTGTGACCGCTGGCCACACAGACATTTAAGAACACTTAAAATCCCATACAGACCGCAGATATGTGGTAGTTACAATGATTATACGTAAAGTGCAAATGCTAAGTTACTTTACAGCAAAAGAGATTGGTCAGTGCCTAACACAGAGTTTAAGTCCTGTCTATACTATATTAGAAAAGGTCAACACTGGACTTTAGACTAAAGGACCTGATACTCACATCAATTACTCTAAACAAATAATAACATTAAGGTGGGGAACTTTGTGGAACCTGCCTCCTTATCAGTATGCCCTTCATCTATAGGTTAGATGAATATGTGTCCGCCCACTATGTGAACCATATATACCCGGCTAGGAAGCTGTTTGTCATTACCCCTTGAAAAAGCTGACGGCGAAACGCGCGTCGGGGCACAGACTGTCAGTGCTGCGGTAGAGGTTTTGGTCAGTATGCTTTCTCATTTATGTTATGTTATTATTTGTTTAGAGTAATTGATGTGAGTATCAGGTCCTTTAGTCTACGGTCCAGTGTTGACCTTTTCTAATATAGTATAGACAGGACTTAAACTCTGTGTTAGGCACTGACCAATCTCTTTTGCTGTAAAGTAACTTAGCATTTGCACTTTACGTATAATCATTGTAACTACCACATATCTGCGGTCTGTATGGCATTTTAAGTGTTCTTAAATGTCTGTGTGGCCAGCGGTCACAACTTTATTGGTTTTGTAATGAGTGATTATGGATCACCTACTTTTTTGAAATAAGGAAACAGTGTTGGTATATCTATATGCTCAGAATGTTCCAGCATGGCCAAAGTTAACTATCCTGCCCCAGCCCTCCTTGGAGCTCAGGGTGTGGGCTGGTCCCTCCCTCTAGCTCTATAAGATTCCAGTGTTCTAAAAGTGCGCAGTGTGAGAACAGGCCTAAAGGAAATAGGGATCAGACTGCAGGCACTCCTCTCCCCAGGCATTCAGCTTCATTGCTTCCGGTGACTAACAGATCTCTGGGTGTTCTCTGCCACTTCTACATAGATAGAGAGATACATTTACATGGCTACAGTGTGAGAGTCAGCAAGGTAACCAGCGTAAAGCATCACAGAATTTGCTGCTACAAAGAAGAAACAAGATAAGCCACCCTTTAGACCCCAGATTAAGTGACACAGAGTCTACAGTGTTTTAGTCAACAAGATGATCAGTGTACAGCATCATCAGGCCTTGCTGCAGTGGGGGGGGGGATAATGAGTTAAGACACCCTGCATGCTTCAGGTAGAATTTGGCTAGTTGTATTATTGGAATGCCTTATATATCACTTAAAGATATACGAAGGTGGTCTATGCAGTGTTATACGAGAGTAAGGGGTCTATATACTGTTCTTAGAAGTATTATTTCCCTCAGGATATCGTCTGATCGTATTTGTTTGAGTTTTATTTTTTACAGAACTTTTAAAGGGACATTCCATTTTTTCAGGTTGGATAGAGAATAACAATTATATCAGCAGGTGTCCTACTTCTTTTTGCGGATTGGATGGGGCTCCTTTCATTTCAATGGAGCCGCAAAAGATGCGGACAACGCCCCACATGCTATCCCCATCCGTATGTCCTATCTGATGCCCTGCTAAAAAGATAGAACAGGTCCTATTATTGTCTGTTTTGCGGACAAGAATAGGCATTTAAAACATACTGCGGAACCTACAGAAATTAAAATGCGGGACTCATTCATAGAAACATAGAATGTGTCGGCAGATAAGAACCATTTGGCCCATCTAGTCTGCCCAATATACTGAATACTATGGATAGCCCCCGGCCCTATCTTATATGAAGGATGGCCTTATGCCTATCCCATGCATGCTTAAACCCCTTCACTGTATTTGCAGCTACCACTTCTGCAGGAAGGCTATTCCATGCATCCACTACTCTCTCAGTAAAGTAATACTTCCTTATATTACTTTTAAACCTTTGCCCCTCTAATTTAAAACTGTGTCCTCTTGTGGTAGTTTTTCTTCTTTTAAATATGCTCTCTTCCTTTACCGAGTTGATTCCCTTTATGTATTTAAAAGTTTCTATCATATCCCCTCTGTCTCTTCTTTCTTCCAAGCTGATACATATTAAGGTCCTTTAACCTTTCCTGGTAAGTTTTATCCTGCAATCCATGTACTAGTTTAGTAGCTCTTCTCTGAACTCTCTCTAGAGTATCTATATCCTTCTGGAGATATGGCCTCCAGTACTGCGCACAATACTCCAAGTGAGGTCTCACCAGTGTTCTGTACAGCGGCATAAGCACTTCACTCTTCTACTGCTTATACCTCTCCCTATACATCCAAGCATTCTGCTGGCATTTCGTGCTGCTCTATTACATTGTCTTCCCACCTTTAAGTCTTCTGAAATAATTACTCCTAAATCCCTTTCCTCAGATACTGAGGTCAGGACTGTGTCAAATATTCTATATTCTGCCCTTGGGTTTTTACGCCCCAGGTGCATTATCTTGCACTTATCCACATTAAATTTCAGTTTCCAGAGTTCTGACCATTCTTCTAGTTTTCCTAAATCCTTTTCCATTTGGCATTTCCCTCCAGGAACATCAACCCTGTTACATATCTTTGTGTCATCAGCAAAAAGACAAACCTTACCAGCGAGGCCTTTTGCAATATCACTTATGAAGATATTAAACAAAATCGGTCCCAGTACAGATCCCTGTGGAACCCCACTGGTAACATTACCTTGTTTTGAATGTTCTCCATTGACTACAACCCTCTGTTGTCTGTCACTCAGCCACTGCCTAATCCACTCAACAATATGGGAGTCCATGCTCAATGACTGCAGTTTATTGATAAGTCTTCTATGTGGGACAGTGTCAAAAGCCTTACTAAAATCTAGATATGCGATGTCTACTGCACCTCCACCGTCTATTATTTTATTCACCCAGTCAAAAAAATCTATAAGATTTGTTTGACATGATCTCCCTGAAGTAAACCCATGTTGTTTTTCATCTTGCAATCCATGGGATTTTAGATGTTCCACAATCCTATCCTTTAATAGGGTTTCCATTAATTTGCCTACTATTGATGTCAGACTCACTGGTCTATAGTTGCTCGATTCCTCCCTACTACCTTTCTTGTGAATGGGCACGACATTTGCCAATTTCCAATCTTCCGGGACGACTCCTGTTACTAATGATTGGTTAAATAAATCTGTTAACGGTTTTGCCAGCTCACCACTAAGCTCTTTTAATAATTTTGGGTGTATCTCATCAGGCCCCTGTGACTTATCTGTCTTCACCTTAGACAGCAAACTTAGAACATCTTCCTCTGTAAAGATACATGCATCAAACGATTTAATAGTCATTCTTTCTAGTGGAGGTCCTTCTCCTTTTTCTTTTGTAAAAACTGAACAGAAGTATTCATTAAGGCAGTCGGCTAGCCCTTTATTCTCTTCTACATACCTTCCGTCCTTTGTTTTTAATTTAGTTATTCCTTGTTTTAATTTCCTTTTTTCATTTATATATCTGAAGAATGTCTTATCCCCTTTTTTCATAGACTGAGCTAGTTTTTCTTCTGCCTGCGCTTTAGAAGTTCTTATAACTTGCTTGGCCTCTCTCTGCCTAATCTTGTAGATTTCCTTATCTTCATTGCTCTGGGTTTTTTTATAATTACAAAATGCTAGCTTTTTATTTTTAATGATTTGGGCCACTTCTGCTGAGTACCACATTGGTCTCCTCCTTTTTTTGCTTTTACTGACGAGTCTCATGCAATTTTCTGTTGCCTTCAATAATGCACCTCTTAAGTAGTCCCATTTCTCCTGGACTCCATGTAATCCGTTCCAGTCTGATAAGGACTCATTTATGACTAATTTCATTTTTGAAAAGTCTGTTTTTCTAAAATCTAAAACTTTTGTTTTTGTGTGGTGGGACTCTTTCACAGTTCTTATATTAAACCACACTGACTGGTGATCACTAGATCCCAAGGTTTCGCCTACAATGACATCATATACCGAATCCCCGTTTGTGAATACCAAATCCAAAATGGCCTCCCTCCGGGTTGGCTCCTCAACCACTTGTTGTAGAGATAACCCCAGTAGGGAATTTAGAATATCTGTACTCCTGGTAGAACTTGCTATTTTGGTTTTCCAGTTTATATCTGGAAGATTGAAATCTCCCATAATGATAACTTCTCCTTTCATTGTCATTTTAGCTATTTCTTCAACTAGTAGATTATCTAGTTCTTTAACTTGACCAGGTGGTCTATATATCACACCTACACGAGTTACTGCATGGTTAGCAAACTGCAACGTAACCCAAACTGACTCTATGTTGGCCTCACCAACTTGTATTAGGTTAGATTTAATGCTATCTTTCACATACAGGGCCACTCCTCCTCCTTTCTTGCCTTCTCTGTCTCTTCTGTATAAAGAGTACCCTGGTATGGTTATGTCCCAGTCATTTCTTTCATTAAACCATGTCTCCGTAACAGCCACTAAATCTACATTCTCAGATGCCATTATTGACCCAAGTTCATTGATTTTTTTACCTAAACTGCGAGCATTTGTAGACAGGACTCTGAGCTTATCATTTCTTAACCTCTGTGCTTCTGACCTGTTCTGGCATTGTTTCGGGGGGCAATTGGACTCTTTTATTTTCACTCTTTTGCCCCCCCTTCCTAGTTTAAATACTCTTTCGCAAATTCTTGGAGCTGTTCACTAAGTACATTTGTTCCTTTGAGAGAAAGATGCAAACCATCTTTTTTGTACAGTTCCTTTCTATTCCAAGTAGAGCTATCATGAGAAACAAAGCCAAATCCTTGCTCTTGACACCATTTACCAAGCCATATGTTGAACTCCTTTATGCGCCTCTGCCTATCATTCTGAACATTATGCACAGGCAGAACTTCAGAAAATGAAATGGTGGATGCAAAATCCTGTACGTCATTACCAAGTGTGATAAAAGATTTTTTAACCTCTGACACTTCATTGCAAGCCAGGTCATTTGTCCCTAGATGGACAAGAACATCCACGTCCCCTTCCTGCTTTGCTTGCTTAACAATATTAATATTATTCCAACAAGTATTTTGCTCTTAACTAAAACTGACATATTTTAAATATTGTTATTATGTAGACAGGCACTCTGCATCTGGTTTCACGCAGAAATAAAGAGTTATAAGTACTGACTATTTTATTATAAATGCAATATATAATAAGATAAAAATAAAATGCAGTGCAAAAAAGAATAAGAAGAGTAAGGGGAAGTAAAAATAGGAGTTTAACTACAAATGATAAAACTTCGTCCTTAGGGCAAGAGTATCTTTTGTAGGTGCAAGATGGGGTTAAGAACCTTATGTCTTCCTAAATGCGCACACAAAAGAGTTTTTTTCAAAAGTCTGCCAGCCTTACAAACATACAGTTATTGACCACATGTATGGTTACCTGGGTCAAAGTTCATTATAAGCATATGCAGTAGTTGGAGTCAAGGGTTCAATATATGGATATCCACTAGAGGTGGGACGAATCCAATTTTTTTCCAATCCGAATCCAAAAAGGTTCTCGAATATATCGAATCTTTCGAATCCTATGAATCCTGTACATAAGAATTGTGTGAACGGTGTAAGAAACAAAGTGATCTGTGGATGACACACTATTATGGGGGATCTGTGGATGACACGGTTATGGGGGATCTGTGGATGGCGCTGTTATGGGGAGGGGGATCTGTGGATGGCGCTGTTAGGCCTCATGCACACGACCGTTTTTTTTTAAGGTCCGCAAAAACGGGGTACGTAGGTCCATGATCCGTGACCGTTTTTTCGTCCGTGGGTCTTCCTTGATTTTTGGAGGATCCACGGACATGAAAAAAAAGTCATTTTGGTGTCCGCCTGTCTGTGCGGAGCCAAACGGATCCGTCCTGAATTACAATGCAAGTCAATGGGGACGGATCCGTTTGACGTTGACACAATATGGTGCAATTGCAAACGGATCCGTCCCCCATTGACTTTCAATGTAAAGTCAGGAGTCCCTTTTATACCATCAGATCAGAGTTTTCTCCAATCCGATGGTATATTTTAACTTGAAGTGTCCCCATCACCATGGGAACGCCTCTATGTTAGAATATACCATCGGATTTGAGTTAGATCGTGAAACTCAGATCCGACAGTATATTCTAACACAAAGGCGTTCCCATGGTGATGGGGACGCTTCAGGTTAGAATATACTAAAAGAACTGTGTACATGACTGCCCCCTGCTGCCTGGCAGGTGCTGCCAGGCAGCAGGGGGCAGACCCTCCCCTATATTTAACTCATTGGTGGCCAGTGCGGCCCCCCCTCCCTCCCCTGTATTTAACACATTAATGGCCAGTGCGGCCGGCCCCCCTCCCTCCCCTGTATTTAACACATTGGTGGCCAGTGCGGCCGGCCTCCCCTCCCTCTCCTGTAGTGCTGTAGATTCTTTTGTGGCCAGTGGGCCCCCCCCCTCCCTCCCCCTCCTAATTAAAATCTCCCCCCTATCATTGGTGGCAGCGGAGAGTACCGATCGGAGTCCCAGTTTAATCGCTGGGGCTCCAATCGGTAACCATGGCAACCAGGACGCTACTGCAGTCCTGGTTGCCATGGTTACTTAGCAATTTTTAGAAGCATTATACTTACCTGCGAGCTGCGATGTCTGTGACCGGCCGGGCGCTCCTCCTACTGGTAAGTGAAAGGTCTGTGCGGCTCATTGCTTATAGCACAGACCTGTCACTTACCAGTAGGAGGAGCGCCCGGCCAATGTGTTAACTACAGGGGAGGGAGGGGGGGCCGGCCGCATTGGCCACCAATATGTTAACTACAGGGGAGGGAGGGGGGGCCGGCCACACTGGCCACCAATGTGTTAAATACAAGGGAGAGAGGGGGGGGCCCGGGGGGGCCCACTGGCCACCAATGAATTTAAAACTGGGGAGGGAGGGGGGTCTGGCCCCTGATGCCTGGCAGCACATGATCTCTTACAGGGGGCTATGATACGCACAAGTAAGTTAATTGTGCGGATCACTATGGGAACGCCTCTGTGTTAGAATATACTGTCGGATCTGAGTTTTCACGAAGTGAAAACTCAGCTCTAAAAAAGCTTTTATGCAGACGGATTTGCGGATCCGTCTGTGTGAAAGTAGCCTACGGCCATGGACCATGGACGCGGATGCCAATCTTGTGTGCATCTGTGTTTTTTCACGGACCCATTGACTTGAATGGGTCCGTGAACCGTTGTCCGTCAAAAGAATAGGACAGGTCCTATTTTTTTGACGGACAGGAAACACGGATCATGGATGCGGCTGCAAAACGGTGCATTTTCCGATTTTTCCACGGACCCATTGAAAGTCAATGGGTCCGCGAAAAAAGCGGAAGACGGCACAACGGCCACGGATGCACACAACGGTCGTGTGCATGAGGCCTTATGGAGGGGATCTGTGGATAACACGGTTATGGGGGATCTGTGGATATCGCTGTTATGGAGGGGATTTGTGGATGGCACTGTTATGGGGAGGGGGATCTGTGGATGACACTGTTATGGAGGGGATCTATGGATGACCATGCTATGGGGGATCTATGGATGACACTATATAGCATCTTATGCTATATGTGTCATCCACAGATCCCCCCCCATAACAGCACCATCCACAGATCCCCCATAACAGCACCATCCACAGATCCCCCTCCCCATAACAGCGCCATCCACAGATCCCCCTCCCCGTAACAGCGCCATCCACAGATCCCCCATAACAGCGCCATCCACAGATCCCCCCATAACAGCGCCATTCACAGATCCCCCATAACAGTGCCATCCACAGATCCCCCTCCCCATAACAGCCCCGGCCCGGCTGTAACTTTTACTTTAACTTTAAATCAGGTTCAGCGCATCTTTATTACTTTACAATGAAGATCCAGTAACAGGCAGAGCGGGCGGCGACGTAACGTCACTCACTCATGTGACGCGCTTGCTCTGTCCACTTTATGAATGAAGCAGGCGGAGCAGGCGCGTCATGTGAGTAAGTGACGTTACGCCGCCGCCCACTCTGGCTGTTACTGGAACTTCATTGTAAGGTAATAAAGATGGACTGATTTAAAGTTAAAGTAAACCGCCCGCTCCCGCCCGCATAGCAACGAATCAGCCGATTATTCGATAACGGGATTCGTCGACAACGAATCCCGTTATCGAACGTCGGGATTCGAGTCCCTGAATCCCACGAATCCAGCAAGATCCGAGGGATTCGACAGATTCGTGGATTCAACAGATTTGTTGTCCCACCTCTAATATCCACAGATATAAAAGTCCGCAAATGGTTCTCTATATCAGTTGAATTTCACAAAGGTAGATATTGGGTTTTATAAAAGTACATGTAAATTCAAATGTTGATATCCAAGAGCAGCAGAGTTTTGCATAGGTAGATGCAATATCTTATATCCACAAGGCTACAATCTCCTTTCTCAGCAGTGGTCCTTGTGATAAACAATGAAATCTCACATAAGCAGATGTGGTCCCCTGTATTAAGCAGGACTTCACAGGAGCTCATGTGGCCGTATGTATCATATTAGCTTTAGATATATTTCGATAATCTGTTTTGTCCCCCCTCAGTTGTGAAAACAGATCCATGAGGCTATTATCAGAGTATACAGTTCTCGATATACATGTATAGTTAAACAGATGGGTATTGCACCGAGAGTGGCGTCCCACGTGGCGGACTACTGTCAATGGTATGGGCCCGGCTTTCCTTCTGGCGTTTCCTCGTTGAGGTGTCACTCTTTCACCGCCTCACGTGTTCTTGTGCCGGTCTTTCCCAATGATATGCGCTGATCGCCAGAGGGATGGTAAAATTGCTAGAAGCGCTTCTGAATAAGAATAGTTAGGTGGTATTTACTGTCAAGCTTGGGGTATGCGGGTGTATACTCTTTTCACCAGATGCGTTTCGGGGTCCCAATCTGACCCCTTCTACCATTGATTGGGTGAATCAGAAAAGACATAGATCACCTTATACATAATAGCAGCTGGGTGAGATACCATACTACATTTAGATTCTATATTTTAATTATTATTGCCCCCCCCCCCCACCCATGTTTTCTGTGATTTATACATTGAAATTATCGGGATCAGTTCTTACATGTGATTTAATAGAGTAGGAAGTTGCTACTAAGGTGACAGTGGGGCCGCAGTCTACTGGGACAAATGCACAGGTTGCATATGTCAGGAATGGCCAACCTGTCGCTCTCTCGCTGTTGCAAAACTACAACTCCCAGCATGCAAAGACTTCCTACAGCTATCAGTCTACAGCAGGGCATGGTGGGAATTGTCGTTATACAACAGCTGGAGAGCCACAGGTTGGCCATCCCTGGCATATATTGTATCTATACTCATGTGTATGCGTGCATGCATTTGAATTCACTTTATGCCAAATTCTGACTTGTTCCTCATTATTCGGTGCACAGTACAGCATATAATATTGCACTAGTGGATTAGAAGGCTAGGTAATGATCTTCATCCCACTTTATAATCACTCATCATTGAGTCCTTACTATAAGTTGAGACCATGCTACACTACGACCTGCGTTACCTGTATTACAGTACACTTATAGTATAAATACCTGACTACTACATGTTTATCAATGGTAAACAGAGAATGAAATATATTTGCAATGCATATTTACTCTTGATGTTGCACTGATACCCTGGCATTAATAAGGGATTAATCATTCATAAGTATCTCATTGTCTCACTTGCTATCTTCCATTATAATCCTGCATGAATTATATTTAGTCTACATTTATAAAAGGATCAGACTAACCAATAGTGATTGAAAGCAGAAGTCGTTTTACATTTAAATAGGTTGTGCCATTAATATAAATGTATCCGGCGCAACGGATATTGCTGTTTTATCACTTTCCCCAAATGCCAAGCCTTATTCTAAAGTTATTAGCCCAGCATTGCACCCTGTGTCAAATCAGTTTTGCTGTTGGTTACATCCTGCATTAGAGCCTTGTAATGTAGGACGTAGGAAGCGTCCTTGGTAAGAACGAGGGGTGCAGTTAGTGTCACATGATCTGCTGATGTCAGGACACAACTCACTGCACTCGGCCATGATGGGACAGCAGACACATGATAAACCAGGAAGTAGGATTCAAGCATGGGGGATAAGAGAAAACTGCAAACGAGGTAAATAAAAAAATAAAAAAAAATCCATGGTGGAACGGGAGCTATAGTAAATTAGTAGTTTATGGGTCAACCCCTTTAATAACTACATTATCAAAGGTTCATACTTTCTACCTGGGCTAGTTCATAGACATACAGGTTATCATAGGAGGTAGAAATTATACAATTAACTAATTAAGACCTTGCTCTTTCACTATGCTCAAAGTAGAGGCTGGTCTAATAATATCCCTAATGCATTATTAAATTATTGTTATTATCTCAGGGCTGATCTATAGGGAGGGCACTGGGTTATGCGTCCTCAGACTTTTACAAGCTTGAGGTTTCAAGGAACCCCCATAGCTCACTTTCCCTTCCCAGACTGGTTCTTTTGATAATTTCTATGGGCAGTTTATATACTACTCACCTTTGGATTTCCCTTATGCCTGTTTGGTGTTCCTTTCTAGGAGAGATGGTCTGTGAGTGAATCTCCCTTTTTGACATCTAAGTAGGTTGCTGTTGAATTACTCAATTACCAGGGGTACTATTTCTCCTTATGGAGAGCACCATTTTCCAAAAACTAGTTTAGTTTATTTTCCAAAAAGAAAATAGAAGGTAAGCTGGTTTCTGAGAAGTGAGATGTAGACCCCAACAAATGATTTTCCTTGGGGACTATGTCAGTTTTAGGCTTGGGCTACAGCAGGCATCCTCAAACTGCGGCCCTCCAGCTGTTGCAAAACTACAACTCCCAGCATGCCTGAACAGCCTACAGGTATCAGCCTACAGCAGGGCATTGTGGGAGTTGTAGTTTTACAACAGCCGGAGGGCCGCAGTTTGAGTTTTTGGGTTTCTGTCGACCGTTGCAACATGGTAACTTGTGAGTTGCAATCTGCCCACATTTACTATCAACACCTGCTATCTAGAAGCATGTCATTGCGGCCTAATGCCACGCTACAAGTTGCCATGTAGCCCTAACCTTAATCTGGCCGTAATCATTGTCATAATTTTACTTAATAATTCAGGTTTTATTTGCAGAAAAGTCAAAGGTTTGATGAGGATTTTATACTGTGTGGCAGATTTTAAAAATGAGAAATGTTTACAATAGTTACCTTATTTTTTGCCCTATAAGATGCACCAGCCCATAAGACACTCCTAGATTTTAGAGGAAGACAATAAGAAAAAAATATATTTCATTAGACCTCAGATAGGACCAGCAATCAGACCTCAGCTCACAGCCTCAATCAGTCCCCCAATGTTAATAAGACCCTCAATCAGACCTCAGATCAGACCCCCAATGTTAATAAGACCCCAATAAGACCTCAGCTCAGACCCCAATGTGAATGACCCCCAATCAGACCTCATATAAGAGCCCCAATATAAATAAGACCCCCCCATTCAGAATTCAGATCAGACCCCCATGCTTCAGATCAGACCCCCATGCCTCATATCAGCCCCTATGCCTTAGATCAGCCCCAGCCTGAAACCATCCCACGGCATCAGATCAGCCCCCATGCCTTGGATCAGCACCTAGCCTCAGATCATCCCACAGAATCAGATCATCCCACAGCATCAGATCAGCCTCAAACCATAGATCAGCCCCCAGTCTCAGATCAGCCCCCAGCCTCAGATGACATAAAATAAACTTACCTCTCCTGCTCCAGACGCCGTGGGCTCCCAGGATCCAGCTCTCTCTTCTTCCTGCCGTCAGCTGTGCTGTGACACGACACGCACAGCGCGCAGGCACAGCACAGCTGATGGCAGAGGACCAGGAAGTGGTGATTATAGAGCCGGGTGAGCGCTGCATTCACCGCTTCCCGGTCCTCTGGTACTAATGAGCGCTTCCATAATGGAAGCGCTCATTAGTATTCGCCTCATGATATTCAGTGACATTTTTTTAAGGGGGAAGGGGTGCATCTTATGGGGCGAAAAATACTGTATTTTATCTTAATTATTCAGTTTTTTGTTCTGAAACCCTTAATTTTCTTTAAAAGGGGTTATTCCATGATTAATGTAAAAAATGTAAATCCAATATCATATAGTAAATGACAAACTGTTTCTGACAAATCTAGAACCAGCCCTGTACTTCACATGGATCCAGAGATTTCCCTATTCATTGGTTCAATTGCTCTACTAGATTTATATCAAGCTGGCAGATCAGGGAGCATGTCTTTTCTGCTGCAGCTTAGGGGCATGTCCTTTCTGCTAAAGATCTCTCCCTATCATAGCACAGGGGGCATGTATTTTCTGCTGCAGCTCTTTCTTTGTAAGGGTGGCCATACACATTCAACAGCTGTCAACTGAGCAACCTTTAAGCTATCTCTCCCTTGAGGCCCCCCCCCACCCCCATTCACATACACATTTGGTTTGGACAAATGTGTATTTAGTGGAGTGAGCTGAGAAAGCTGCTGCCAGGCACTTCTGACTGCAGTTTATCTCCTGGGAGAACAAAAGGATCAGGCAAAAATATTGACTTTGCCTGATCTTCATCTCCTCTGACATCATCTGTTGCAGGAGAGTTGGGAGTTCACCACGCACATTCTTGGCAGGGTTGGCTAACAATACCCTAATGAGTATGGGGGCCTTAATTGCCATAGCTTCTAAGGGTACACAAATGGTGGTTGGATTTGAGCATGTGCAAGCTTCACTGTGATGTTACTGAGGTGGACAGAGGAATAAGAAATAGAACAAACAGCAGGTGGTGCTATATAAATACATTGTATTAAATAACTCAGTAACTATACTAAATGTATAATTCCATGCAATTACAACAATATTCAGAACCAGATGCTGGTTTGAAAAATGTTCTACACTTTCGGTTTTGCTCCCATTTTGCATGAGCTGAACTCAAAGATCTGAAACATTTTCTACATACACTAAAGACCCATTACTCTCAAATATTGTTCACAAATCTGTCTAAATCTGTGTTAGTGAGCACTTCTCCTTTGCCGAGATAATTCATCCCATCTCACAGGTGTTGTATATCAAGGTGCTGATTAGACAGTATGAATATTGCACAGGTGTGCCTTAGACTGCCCACAATAAAAGGACACTCTGAAATGGGCAGTTCACACAGCACAATGCCACAGATGTTGCAATGTTTGAGGGAGCGTGCAATTGGCATGCTGACCGCAGGAATGTCTGCCAGAGCTGTTGCCTGTGCAGTGAATGTTCATTTCTCTGCCATAAGCCGTCTCCAAAGGTGTTTCAGAGAATTTGGCAGTACATCCAACCGGCCTCACAACCGCAGACCACGTGTAACCACACCAGCCCAGGACCTCCAAACTCAGCAAAATAGATCTTTTAGTTCAGCTCATGCAAAATGGGAGCAAAACAGAAAGTGTAGAATATTTTTCAAAGGACAACCCCTTTAAGTTAAACATATTTTATCATACTTTTATTGATTTAATTTTACTTTAAAAGAAATGTTAGAGTTCACAGGGAACATTGTGTAATTTGTCTGCTGTATTTATTTATTTTTGCAAATGTGCCAAGTGTATCTTATTGTGCTCATCCATTGCTGTAATTGAATAGATGTACTTTGGTACCTTACCTAAGATCAGGCAGTGCCGTTATAATAGACCTTACAATTGGTTCTTTGGGATGGGGAAGTGTCTTGGTTTTCCCCTCTTAGACTAAATTTCCAGCAGGCCTTTGGAGGGGAAATGACTGTCGTTTCTGTCCCACTAGTGTTGAGCGGCAGGTGACATATTCGAATTTGCGATATTTCACAAATATTTAGCTAATTTTGTTATATTCGTACAATATTATTCTATTATGAAAAATCGTCAATGAAAATTTGATGTGCGCATGCGCATTTTTCGCATAAGATAAACTATATTAAATAATGAAGAATATTCTAATTCAGTACTGACTAAGATATTTTAGCCTTCTCACATTGGCCCACAAGTAATGGTCCATTACCGGCCTGCTTTTCGCTTGTGGGCCAATGTGAGAAGGCTAAAATATCTTAGTCAGTACTGAATTAAAATATTCTTTAATATAGTTTCAGGGGCGGACTGAGGGCCCGCCGCAGCCGTGCAGATAATGTCAGTCGTCACTGTGTTCTTTCCGGATGGAGCGCTCTGCGTGCCGCACTGACGTCACATGCACCACAGCGCTGCTCGCGCCACTCAATTGGCGTGGCGGGATTAGTGGGAGAAGGAAGGGAACTCTGAGGAGCGCGAGCACAGCTGCGCTGAGGTAGTAATTTTGGGTTAAGTGGTAGCCTAGGCAGCTTTACGTCTCAGCCGCGTCTGGTCTGAAAGAAATTGAAAGACTGTGCTGGGCTGGCGGCGCTGCTGTTGCTGTGGGCTGTGGCAGGACTGGGGTGAAAAGGGGGGGAAAATAAGTTATAAAAAAGTCTGATAAATACCAGTGTGAATGGGGGACTGCTGAAAGGAGTTAACAATACTGAAGGCCCTTCACAGTAATTATTAACCCCTTTCAAATGTCCCCTATTCATAGTATTTATTAACCTCATCAGCAGTCCCCCCTTCATTGAAGAGGGGACTAGTGAAAGGGGTTAATAAATACTGTGAATGGGGGACTGCTGAAAGGGGTTAATTACTACTGTGAAGGGCCTTCAGTAGTTATTAACCCCTTTCAGCAGTCCCCCCTTCAGTGAAGAGGAGACTAGTGAAAGGGGTTAATAACTACTGTGAATGGGGGACTCAGGACTGCTGAAATGGGTTAATAATACAGCGCTTTTCCATCCCGCAGAGTCCAGTAAAGCCAAAGCGCTAAAGTGACGTATTTTTTCTTTTGCCGGGCACTTACTGGGAGAGGGGTGTGGTTTATCAGGTTGGGGGTGTGGCCTAGAATGTGGCCTAGAATCGCGAATTGTGATACTTACCTGTATAGGATAGGACTCAGGAGGGGCCCGGCCTGGACCGGTCCTGTATGAGTGGGTGGAGCTTGTGGCAGAAGATGGGTGACGCCTGTAAGGGGGGCCTTGATTTATTTTGCCCGGGGTCCCTGAGGGTTCTCAGTCCGCCCCTGTATAGTTTACCTTATGCCAAAAATCGGCAATTAAATATGCACATTAGTCGAATCGCGTAAGGGCGTTAAGCAACTTTCCTATTGGGTTGGCTTGGTAGAATTGTCGAATATGTAGAATATAGTGCTATATTCGTAATACGAATATTCTTTTTTTTTTTTCTTCTGAACCCATTATATTTACTATCACTAATGGGTTCAGATGAAAAAAAAAATGAATATTTGTTTAACGAATATATATCAATATATTCCAAATATTCGCAAATTTGAATATTCGCAAGAAAAATTCGCTATTCGAATATTCGCTCTCAACACTATGTCCCACTGCCTCCCTATGGAGCTTAATTTGGATTTTTTTTTTTCTCATTCATTGTGGCCTTGCTTTTTTCTTATTTGGTGTAAGTTTTATTATCTTAACAGATACTGGGAGGTGGCATTACCTTACTTTAACTTGTCTGCTGAAGACAATTATAGAAACATGAAAGTCACATCACTTGATCTGTATCACTGGAAACGTGTCTGCATTATTCTGCAGACTAATTCCTACAACAGGAGCACCCATGCACTCTACCTAGAAAACACCCTTAGCATTTTAAACTATCTATTAAAGATGCTGACACCCAAAGGCGTGGCTAAATTGGACAGACAGGAACATTATCAGATCTGTAAAAAAAAAGGCATTGTTAACCAGCTAATGAGGGAGCAATTCATTTTTGTCATTTTATTAATAACTCCATAAATACTGTAGCGTATCTAATTTATTTACAACTTTTTTATTATACACATAATAATATACCTTATTATTCCAAAAATCACATATTATGTTTAAATGAGATTTTAGAAGTGTTTCAATAAGGACCGTTCAATACAATAACTACCTTATTTGTAGACAGAGCTAATTTTTAGAGTTTAGAGTTTCAAGAATAAAATTTGATATTTGAAGTGCACTTTATCAATTCTTATTATAAGCTATGGAAGAAGCCAATTACAAACTGTGTTAATCCTTAGGCCTCATGCACACGACCGTTGTTGGGTTCCGTGTCCGTTGTTCCGTTTTCCGTGATTTTCTGTGGACCCATTGACTTTCAATGGGTCCGTTGAAAACTCGGAAAATGCACCGTTTGTCATCCGCGTCCGTGATCCGTGTTTCCAGTCCGTGAAAAAAATATGACCTGTCCTATTTTTTTCACGGACAACGGTTCGCGGACCCATTCAAGTCAATGGATCCATGAAAAAACACAGAGGCACACAAGATTGTCATCCGCGTCTGTGATCCGTGTCTGTTTTTTTCCTTTAATTTTCAAGGCGAACTTGACTTTTTTTTTCACTTTTCATGTCTGGTGATCCTCCAAAAATCAAGGAAGACACACGGAAAAAGAAACGGATCACGGAACAACCTAACCCCGTTTTGCAGACCGCAAAAAAATACTGTCGTGTGCATGAGGCCTTATTCACACGTCAGTGTTCCACAGACGTGTGCTGTACGTGTTCTCCATGGACAGCACACGTCTGCATTTATTTTAATGTGTGTATTCAGACATCAGTGTTTTAGCACAGTCCGTGGGTCCGTGTTTTCAGCACGGATGCATGCTCTATTTTGTCCGTGTTCACGGATCCATCACGTCCATTATAGTCTATGGGTCCGTCCACGGATGCAACATGGATGCCATTAGGAAGAGATTCTTTGAAAATAATTTTTCAGCGGTTCAGTGTCAGTGAAGCACGGATGCAAAACGGACATACGGACCCAACACGGATCCTTCATGGACGGACAGCTTCACGGATGCATCACTGACCATATGCTCACGGATTTGTGCACGGACACGGACGTGTGAATGAGGCTTTATGCTGTCAAAGACATAGAAAGTTCTAATGGCAGAAGTCTTGTAAAAGAGCATTGTTATACAATTCCAAGAAACACAGAGATAGCGACATGGTAGCATTCATGTAAATTAAAAAGTAAACTTCCAGATTTCTTGTCAATAGGATAAGGCATACATGTCCAATAGGTGCGGGTCCCACCTCTGGGACTGTTCCTATCTCAGACTTAGGGTCCTTTTAAACAAGCTTTGTTTAACAGTGGCGGACTGGCCATAGACCCTTCAGGGAAATTTCCCTGTGGGCCAATGTCCCGGGAGCTGCTCGAGCCCCATGGCCACCAGCCAGGTACATAATGATCAGATGCTCTCAACATTAATTAATGCTTTGTAGCATCAGGTACTTATGCACCTGGCCAGTGTCCACAGGTGCCCTCCTGAATACAACTCTTCACGATGGTGATACATTTAAACAATGCAGAGGGGGTGACACTCTATGTTACACTGTGGTATTTTGTTCTGCTGGACGGTATCTTGTGCTGCACTATGGTATGCTGCCTACTTTTGTTGTCCATTCCTACTTGTGTTGCCCCTGCCTTCTGTCTATTTAAACCCACCTACAACATGGGGTCAGTTTTAGGTTGTTTTCCTGGACCACTTTAAAGAGGACCTGTCACCAAAAAATGCAATGCAATCTGAAAGCAGCATGTTATAGAGCAGGAAAAGCTGAGCAGATTGATATCTAGTTTTTTGGGAAAAGATTCAGTAAAACCTGTAATTTATACATCTATATCTCTGCTTTTTCTACCTCCTGTGAATACCTATCGGTACAGGAGGGAGGTGTTATCAGTGATTGACAGCATTGTGTGCATAGAGATAGCTGTACTGATAACCCCTCCCTCCTGTACTGATAGCTCTTCACAGGAAGTGGCAAAAGTATAAATGTATAAATTACAGGTTTTCCTGAATTTTTCCTGCTCTATAACACAGTGCTTTCAGACTGCAGTGCATTGTGTGGTGACAAGTCCTCTTTAAGTTCCCAGTCCACTCCTGTGCGTTAACAATATAGCATCTTACTGTATGAGCATTTGCATTTGACGACTGATCAGCGGTGTTTATAGGGGGCAATGATTGAAAACAAATGTCCTAAGAAACATTTGCTTGCCAGATCATCAGCCTGTGTAAAAGGGCCATAAGAATAATAAATCCTGTAATGTAATTTGCCATTTGTATTTGTCACATTCCAAAATTTCTATAAAAATCTAAGCACTTGGTGTGCTCCAGCATGGGGCTCTGTACTGTGTTGAGTTCATGAGGTATTATAAATGCTGTTGAGGAAGAATATCTCAATAATACAGGGTCCAAATGAAGATGGAAAGCTTTTCTACACAAGGAATCCAACCAAAGAACCCAATGTATGCATTATATAAAACTGACATGGAGTTAAAGGAAAGTCCCATAGAGTTCTATAGGCCTCTTGTTATAAGGAGCCATAACCTGGCCATGGGTATCATTTAAAAACAATAAAGTCCTTTAAATTTTTACTTCCATTTTAGCCATATGAACTCACTGCTGCACCAATAACACTGCATAGGACTTGGTGTTTTGGTTACAATTGGACAAAGGTGCATACGCTAAATAGTGAATATGAATATGGTGAAAAGCTGTTCCATGTAAGACCCCCTCAAAAGTCAAGTGGCACTGCCTCCGACTGGAGAAGAAAAAGTTCAGTCTCCAGAAGCGACAAAGCTTCTTTACTGTAAGAATGGTGAAGCTGTGGAATAGACTTCTTCAGGACATGGTCACAGCAGGAACAGTGGACAGTTTTGAAAAGGACTTAGATAATTTTTAAAGTACAGTAAATTACATTAATGCTTATGAAAATGTATAGAAGTCTAGGTCTCACTTCCCTTTTCTAAAATTCACATTCCCACCTATCCCTTGGTTGAACTTGGTGGACTTATGTATTTTTTTTAACCGTATTAACTATGTAAGTATGTAACTGCGTAACTCTCCTGTTGTTGCTACGTATTTATTTTTGTTGTTGTTGTTTGCTTATGAACTACAGGTATATACTTTATATATTATTTATATTAGTTTTAAAAATGCCACTTTTCTATTTCCAGGTCTCCTGGCCAATAGAAAATCATCATGGAGAAAGCTAATTTTCCATTTTATTCCCTGTGGAGAACTCCATTCCTGTTTGATACCATAATTGTTGAGATTATAATATTATGTCTGATTACTGCTACCACTTTTATCATCATATTGCCTGGGATCAGAGGAAAACTGGTAAAAAAAAAAATCAATATATGTATAGTGTATGTAAAATTGTGGTATTAGATTATCTGTTTAATATTACAATATTATTTTTTGTCAGCTAGCCATGACAGTGTCACGGTCCCGCCTGTGACAGGGACTAGAAGATCAAAGAGACTGGATGCATGTGATTAACAGTCTCTTTGGTTTCACCTTCTGTGTTGTTGCTGGGGATGGCCACACCTCTTGTCTCAGGAGTAGCTTAAGTGGTCATTCCTTCTGCTCTATTTAGTCTTGCCTCACCTATCATGCTATGCGGGTGACAGGTCCTTGTTTGTGGAAGTCCTGGTGTTGGTTCTCTCTGAGTTCCTGCTTGTCCGCAGACGTCTGGAAGTTAAGTGTATCTTCTTTGTTGCTTTTTGTTTTCCCCTAACTCCTGATATTAGGCCTGAGGGGGTCTCCTATTCCTTCATCTGGGGAGGAATAGGCCATCAGTGTCCTGACACTATCTGCAGGGCCCTGTTAGGGTGAGATTGGGCTTAGGTTCCTGCGTATGAACATTCCTACCATCAAGGTCTGTTCATACTGATAGCAGTCAGGGCTTGGTGTAGGGACTCACTAGGTGTGACCTTTTCCCTTTCCCTAGGTTCCAGGTGTAGCGGAGAGGCCGTATAATCCACAATAACTCCGCTGGTAGACAGCAACAGCATACAATAATCCAGGTAGCCTTACAATAATCCCTTATTCACAAGAACTAGACGACACATAGCTTGGGAGTCAACTAACTTTATTTAGACATAGCACACCTACTTTAAACCCCCCAACAGCCTCATTTACATACAATAGGGCACATAGATGACTATGGTACAAGGAAGGGTGGGGCCAGACAATAGCAAGGGCTGATGGGAGATTGAGGAGGGACAGAGCAGCTAGTTTACTGGTCTCCCAGTGTCCCTGAGACAACACCTTGCTGGGGAAACAATGGGACAAGAAAAAGGGGGAGGGGAAGAGGCACAGAAAAGCAATGCATTTAACATAGTAAACATTACAGTAAGAGCAAGATATATACAAATGCCACAATGCTCCCCCAGAACCAAGCCGGCATACACAGTCTGATCCAAACGGATCGGCTTGCGGATGTCCGGAGGAGTACCCACAGATCACTTTCAAGTTCAGTTTGTCTGGATAACCCGTCGGCGTTGCCATTTTGCTTCCCAGGGCGGTAGTGGATGGTAAAGTCAAAAGGCTGCAGCGCCAAACTCCAGCGCAGCAGCCTGGCATTGTCTCCTGACACCCTGTTCAGCCATACCAACGGGTTGTGATCTGTGAGTAAGGAAAAGGGCTGTCCATACAAATAGGGCTGCAGCTTTTTAAGGGCCCACACCACGGCCAGGCATTCTTTTTCTATGGCGGCGTAGCTTACTTCCCGGGGTAAAAGTTTTCTGCTTAAGTAAGCTACTGGATGCTCGCCGCCATCTGCTCCGACTTGGCTCAGTACTGCCCCCAATCCAAACATAGAAGCGTCTGTGTGGACGAGAAAGCTTTTAGTTGGATCAGGGGCGGCAAGTACAGGGGAATTCACAAGAGCCGTTTTTAGTTGCTGGAATGCCTGCTCACACTCTGGGGTCCAGACTACTATCTTAGGGAGATTCTTGCGGGTCAAATCGGTGAGGGGTTTGGCCAGGGTACTGTAGTTGGGTACAAATTTACGGTAGTATCCTGCAGTCCCTAGGAATGCCAGTACTTGAGTTTTGGTATGAGGGGTTGGCCATTTGGCTACAGCCTCTACCTTAGCCGGTTCGGGTTTTTGTTGGCTGCTCCCTACCCGGTGTCCTAGGTATTGGACTTCTGTCATCCCTATATGGCACTTACTGGGTTTCAGAGTTAATCCTGCCTCCCTAATACGGTCTAGTACGGCTCCTATGTGGATCAGGTGTTCAGTCCAGGAGTGGCTGAAGATCCAATAGCCGATCCACCATCCTCTGAAAAGTAGCCGGAGCGTTTTTCATCCCGAATGGCATGACCTTAAACTGGTACAGGCCAAACGGGGTGACAAACGCCGACTTAGGGATGGCGTCTTCGGCTAGGGGAATCTGCCAATACCCCTTACAAAGATCTATTGTGGTGAGGTATTGGCCCCTGGCCATTTTGTCTAGGAGCTCGTCTATCCGGGGCATAGGGTAGGCATCGGATACGGTCTTATCATTAAGCCTCCGGTAGTCTACGCCGAAGCTGGTAGTTCCATCCCGCTTCGGCACCAGAACTACTGGGGAGGCCCAAGGGCTTTCAGAGTGCTCTATGACTCCTAGTTGTAGCATTTCTTCTATTTCCTTGCGCATATTATCCTTTACGGATTCAGGTATGCGGTAAGGAGGTTGGCGGAGGGGGGTCTGCCCTGGTGTTTCTACTCTGTGGGTGGCTAACGGGGTGTACCCGGGGAGATTAGAAAAAGTGGTTCCTTTTTTCCCTTATTAAATTATGAGCCTGCGCCCTTTCCTGGGGACTCAGCCGTTCACCTAATTTAACCTCTTCCAGGTCCTCTTTCTGGCCCTCTTTCTCTAGGAGGTCTGGGAGAGGTAAATTGTCAAAGTCCTCTGCGGCAGAGGCGCAAATAGCGGTCACCTCTTCTATGCGCTCGTAGTAGGGCTTCAGCATGTTCACATGGAGCATGCGTCTGCCCCCTGCTCCAGCGCACGGGCCGATCACATAGGTGGTATCGCAGATTTGCTCCACCACCTTGTATGGGCCCTGCCAGGAGGCCTGCAGCTTGTCATTAGGGACTGGCCGTAGGATTAACACCTTCTGCCCGACCTGAAAGCTGCGGTCCCTGGCCCCCTTATCGTACCATCTGCGCTGTCGTTGTTGGGCCGCTTGGAGGTTAGTATGTACCGTCTGGGTCAGAGCCTCCAATCGTTCCCTAAACTCCAGCACGTATGGGACAATAGGGGTACCATTCGTAGTTACTCCTCCCTCCCAGTGTTCTCTGATAAGGTCTAAGGGGCCCCTCACTCTCCTCCCGAACAATAATTCAAAAGGGGAGAATCCCGTGGATTCTTGGGCTACTTCCCTATAGGCAAAGAGCAAGTGGGGCAAAAACCGTTCCCAGTCTTTTTGAGTGTCTATGAACGTGCGGATCATCTGTTTAAGTGTTCTGTTAAACTGTTCACAGAGCACGTTGGACTGGGGGTGGTAGGCAGAGTTTAAGATCGGTTGCACCCCACACACTTTCCAGAGTTGGTGGGTGACCTCTGCAGTGAACTGGGTGCCCCTATCCAAAATAATCTCCTGGGGAAATCCCATATGGGAGAATATTCGCATAATGGCATCGGCTATAGTCTCTGCATGTACATTGGTCAACGCCACTGCCTCTGGGTATCTAGTGGCGTAGTCCACTACGGTCAAGGTGTATTTCTTGCCGGAGGGACTGGGTTTCGCTAGGGGTCCTATTATGTCTACCGCTACCCGACTGAAGGGTTCTTCAATTATGGGCAGGGATCTGAGTTTGGCTTTATGGCGATCCCCTCTCTTCCCTACCCTCTGGCAGGTATCGCACGTTTGACAGTATTGTCTAATATCCTTTGAGATACCTGGCCAGAAGAAGTTCTGCGTCAGCCGATGTTTAGTTCGGCTGATTCCTAAATGTCCTGATAATGGTATATCGTGCGCTATGCGCAGCAACTCTCGTCTATACTTTCGGGGTACCACTAACTGCTTAGTGGGCATGGTTATGGACCCTGCTACTACCTTCTCTGCATAGCGGTATATGAGACCTTTGTCCCAAGCATATCTCTCTCCCTCCAACCCTCCTTGGTCCTTGTGTATCCTATCTTTATATACCTGCAGGGAGGGATCTAGGGCCACCTCACTGCCAAATTCCAGGGGGGCATCCCAGGGGAGAATAGGAGGGGTGTGTGGCATATTGTTTACCTGAGCCTCAGAGTGATCGGATGGAGCCGTGGTGCGTGCTTGCTGCCGGGTAACAACCGGGTAGGCCTCTTGGATAGTTGGTTGAGGGACAAAAGCAGAGGTGAGCTCCCCCAAGTCGTTGCCCAAAATAACATCAGCGGGCAAATCCTGCATAATTCCCACCTCGACATTTCCATGCCCTGCCCCCCAATTCAAATGCACCTTGGCAGTGGGAACTTTGTAAATTGCTCCCCCTGCCACCCGTACAGCTACACAGTCTCCAGTGAGTGTGTGCTTAGGCACCAAATGATTTTGGACCAGGGTTAACGTGGCCCCAGAGTCACGTAATCCTTGTATACTCTTCCCCTCCATGTGTACCACCTGGCGGTGCCCCTGGCGGTTGTCGGAGGCGGCTTGTATGGGGTTTACCTCGTGAAGGATCCCCAGAGGCTCTTCTATTGAGGTGACTGTGGATGTTGGGAGCACAGACTCTCTTTGGCAGCAGTGTACTGCAGCCCAATTTGGGGAGGAGGACCCTGGTGGTTCCAGTTCTGGCAAGGTCGGTTACGTGGGCAGTCTCTCTGGATGTGCCCCTGTTGGTTGCAGGTGTGGCAGCAAATCGGTGGTCGGGTATTGTACCTAGGAGGGTACTGGTTGTGGCTCGCGGCTGGTCGTGGGTGAGCCAAGGTAGTCACTGCTGGCAGAGGGGTGGTAGATCCATATGTGGTCCGGTGTGGTGTGCGTTGGTCTCGCCTGGTGTCTTGGAACTCATCAGCTAGCTTGGCTGCCTCTGGTAGGGTACGGGGTTTGCCATCTCGTACCCAATTTTGCAGTTCTGTGGTTAGTCCATTGAAAAACTGCTCCATTACTATCAACTGGAAAATCTCTTCCATAGTGGTGACCTGTGTTGCTTCCATCCACCCCTTGGCGGCTAGCTGTAGTCGGTGTGCCCATTCAGTGTGTGAGTCTTTTGTTTGTTTCTTGATGTCCCGGAATTTGAGTCGGTATGCCTCAGAGGTAATGGCATACCGTGCTAGGATGGCTTGTTTGACTTTGTGATAATTCCTGATGTCTTCGTCTGGGACGGTCCGGTATGCCTCTGCGGCGCTGCCTGACAATCTACCTGCCAGCAGGGGTACTTGGTCGGCTGGGCTGATGTCGTGTAGCTGGCACAACCTTTCGAAATCCTGTAGGTATTCGTCAATATCACTTTCTCCTTCTGTGTAATTTTTAAAAGCTTGGTAGGGAATCTTAGCTTTTCCCTCGGTAGTGCTGGTGGGCGCTGGGGCTCCTTTCCCGACTCGCTGAATAGCGTTTTGCTTCGCTACAATGTACATCTGCTATCAGTCTTTCTAGTGTCTCCATGGAGGGGGTGTTTGGGTAAAAAGCTAACCTGCTCTCTTGTAAATTCCGTTGGCTCTGTCTCCTGTGGAGTTGCCGTAGTGGTTGCTCTGTCCCCCTCCATGAGTTCGGCCACAAGAGTAGCTTTCGTTTTGTTGCTGGCTTTTCTTCCCCTTGCTTCCAATAATTCCTTTAACGTAGTTCGTTTCAATGTTGCATAATTCGTCTCCATTCACCGTTCTTTCGTATGACTGCACATATTCTCGAACTCCGGTATATCCGAATGGCTGTTTCAACGAACTGCTGCTTTGCTGTGCAGTTTGAATCCCGTTGCTTGCCACAAATTGTAGCGGAGAGGCCATATAATCCACAATAACTCCGCTGGTAGACAGGAACAGCATACAATAATCCAGGTAGCCTTACAATAATCCCTTATTCCCAAGAACTAGACGACACATAGCTTGGGAGTCAACTAACTTTATTTAGACATAGCACACCTACTTTAAACCCCCCAACAGCCTCATTTACATACAATAGGGCACATAGATGACTATGGTACAAGGAAGGGTGGGGCCAGACAATAGCAAGGGCTGATGGGAGATTGAGGAGGGACAGAGCAGCTAGTTTACTGGTCTCCCAGTGTCCCTGAGAGAACACCTTGCTGGGGAAACAATGGGACAGGAAAAAGAGGAAGGGGAAGAGGCACAGAAAAGCAATGCATTTAACATAGTAAACATTACAGTAAGAGCAAGATATATACAAAGATATTCTATGTGGCTAGGTTTGCCACACCAGGCCTAATACATTTTCCCTTCTGTGTTCAGTGTGGAGTGTATTTACCACACTGCGCTGTGACAGACAGGCCTGGGAGCCTTTAAAAGGCTCAAGGCCATCATGCCTACCGATCGGAGTCCTGTGATATTACCGCTGGGGGCTCCAATCAGAGGATAGAAGGAGCCTCCTTCCTCTGTTTAACCCTGCAAATGCTGTAGTTGCTATAGTTGACAGCAGCATGTGATGGGTTAAGTAACTGGACCAACGTCATCACCAATTCCAGTCACTGCTGGCGGGTACCTGCTGTATTACATGCATGGAGTGAGCTCAGCTTGTGAGCTGGCTCCATAAATCCCCTGGATCGCATTAGGTGTTATGGGGTTAAGATGCTTTACCCTTTAAATGTGAACATTTAAAAGATTCAATAAAAGTCAAGAGACAAGCACTCACACAGCTCAACCAAAGGAAAAATTTAAATGTTACGTCTCTCAGAATATGGCAACACGAAAGCAATATTTACATTTTTGTTCTACAAAAAGTGTTATTGTGCAAAAGTAGTAAAATGTAAAATAAACAATATACATGTTATATTGTTGTAATTGTAGTGACCCACAGAATGAAAGTAATACTTTTTTTTACACTGGACAGTGAATGGTACAAATTTTTTATTTTTTTTAAATCAGTGACAAAATTGCTTCTTTTCTTCTCACCCAAAAAGGATTTTTTTTTTAATCCTTAATTAATAAGAGTAGTTTTTACTGACAATTTTCTTGTGACATGTGTCACGCACATGTGTCGCACTGCTAGATTTTTTACGATTTGTGTGTTGTGTTGCGATCGCAGCAAACATGTGAGTCGACTGTGATCCCATATGTTCCTATCGCAGTCCTGCTGCACATTGATATTTGGCCTCTTGACAGCTGCCACAGCCAAAATTGCCATGTACATGTACCCTAAGTCTAGTTCCAGACCTGCAGTAAAGCTATCCTACAGGCTGTTTTGGTCTGCTGAAGTTCAACATATTCAGTCCAGCTGGATACTGCCATTCACCGACAGATATCATGGGATCTGGTGGTGATCTGGCTGGGATCCTGTTGGTTTCCAGCATGAGCCCCGTGCTTTACCACAGGTTATGTGTAGCTCAAAATGGGGCCATTGAAAAATAAAACTCACCCGGTGAAACACATACCGTTAAGCCGAATGCACACGGCCGTTGATCTATACCAGTGTATTACTGTAGTGCAGCGGCTGCATGAAGCGCACGGCGTCATAGCAACCAATGGATCCGCAAAATACGGATGAAATATGGTTGACATACAAATGTGTTCCGTGTGCGTTCTTTATTTATTGCAGAACAATTGACTTGAATGGGACCTTGGACCGTGATTTGTGGACAATAATAGGACATGTACTACTTTTTTGCGGAAGGAAAATACGGAAATATGGATACGGAATGCACACGGAGTACCTTCCGTTGTTTATGCGGACCCATTGAAGTAAATGGTTCCACATACGGTCCACAAAAAAAACGGAACGGAAGCGGAAAGAAAATGTGTTTGTGTGCATGAACCCTAAAGTTGATTTTCCTTGTCAGGCTGCTCATTCATGATGTCATATCATAGGTAGGATCCATCATTACCATCTATTGTAAATCAATGTAGTGAGGCCCTGCCCCCTAGGTAGCTCTGCAAGTGGAGGCAACTAATCTTTCTTACATTCTAGGACAGGTTCCTGTTGCTAGATGTCCAGGACCTGTGATGATATCACCAAAGGTCCTTTAACTTTCTCCACTGACGATAGGAATTTTAGACTGAAGATGGACGGGAGGCAGCAATGAAGGTAATTAGGGGGCAGGGGCCTATCTTCCACTGTTAGAGCTCTTCTTCTTCCTCCCTAATTAGTGATAGACTTGCGGTTCGCCCAGCGGTCGGTTTGCGGCGAACTTTGCGCGTTCGCGATCCACCGAACATATGGTGATGTCCGCCCGCGCCATTTTCTTTTGCATTGCACCGAACTTTGACCCATGACACATCCATCAGGTGGGAAAGGAAAGCCAATTGAGAAGTTTCAGCACATGGACACATCCCCAACCCTATAACAGATCCCGATCTGGCAGCCATTTTACATTATGTGTTTTGCCAGTGTAGGGAGAGGATGCATTTTGGGGCAGGAACAGGAGGCTGTTAGAAACTTAAGGACACCAAACGCTAGCTAATAGGGCCACAAAAGTCCTTTTAAGGAGTGGTAACTAGAGATGTCCCGAATAGTTCGCCGGCGAATAGTTCCCAGCGAACATAGCTTGTTCGCGTTCGCCGCGGCGGGCGAACATATGCGATGTTCGGTCCGCCCCCTATACATCATCATTGAGTAAACTTTGACCCTGTACCTCACAGTCAGCAGACACATTCCAGCCAATCAACAGCAGACCCTCCCTCCCAGACCCTCCCACCTCCTGGACAGCATCCATTTTAGATTCATTCGGAAGCTGCATTCTCAGTGAGAGGAGGGACAGTGCTGCTGCTGCTGATTTAATAGGGAAATCGATAGCTAGGGCAGTGTTCTGTGTCCACAGACTCATCTGCTGTAAGGACAGCGTCCTGACAGCACCCCAATAAGCCCTTTTCAGGGCTGGTACATCAGTCTGCTTTTTTTTTTTTTTTTTATATATATAAATATATATATATATTGCAGTTGCCTGCCCGTGTGTGAGAGGCTGCAGGCTCAGTCACAGACAGTACTGTGTGCACACCATTCATACAGGGTGTGACAGAAAATACCTCGCAGATAAAAAAAATTCTATTTAATCTTTTTCTGTGATATAATCACAGTTGAAAGCCAGTGTGTGTCAGGCCCACACAGACTGTATTGTGGCCACTGGCTAGGCCTCCACTCATACCGTTACAGGGTGTCAGGCCCACACAGACTGTATTGTGCAGACATCCCAACCTGCAAAAACTCATTTCAGGGAGGTGCACTTCTCATTTCAGGGAGGTTTTCTTTTTTTTTCTTTCACAAACTTTTTATTACATTTTCCAGACATATGCAGTATCTGCACACTTTGCTCTATGGTGTGGAGGACTGGGCTCATTACCCTGCCCCAAATTATCATATTTATGTATAAAGAGATTCTGTCACCATCTATAAGCCCTGTGAGCTAAACATACACTCATCCCAGGGTAGCATTCTGATTTCTAAGGTGGCCTTATAAAAGCTATTTGTGGCTTTATTCTGCGGAAAAACAGGTTTCACTAACCTGTCAATCATTGAATTAAGGTGCCCAAGCAGGGGAGGTCTGTGGATGCATGGTGCCCGGCCACACACATCGCCGTTCGTGCCCAGCGCCGCCTTCTACTCCTCAGTGCCGCCTCCCCCTCCTCCCGCTTTGAGATCCTGCGTGTGCGCACAGGCTCAGCCTGATGCGCCGTTGCGGACTGCTGGCATCGGCTTCTTCTCGCACTGTGCGCACGCGCCGAGAAGGGGACACTGCTACAGGTTGCCGGAAAGGTTTACTGCGAGTAAACTAGAGATGGGAAGTTCAGATCTTTCACATGAATCGGTTCATGAATCGAATCTTCGGTTCATTCGCTGCGCTGACAAGAAGCAAGTGAGCCGAAGCTTAGGTTGCGCAATGCGCATGCGCGGATGCTTCCATTCACTTGCTGACTCGCTGAGTCGGCTCTTGGTCTGAGTCAGGAAGTTTATTCTTTAAAACCCTGTGTGTAATTATCTACCCCACTGTAGGAAAAAAACAAGCATCGGGGGTGGGGGTGAATTTAACACTGGGGTTAATAATATAATTAAAATGGAGGGTTAAATGTGTAAATGTATTTAAAAAAAATACATCTCTCCCAATAGTTATATATCTACTGAATGAGACAGAAGAAGGGATGCCTTTAACATATATATCTCCTTGAGAAGCCAATTTGACCCTAAAGGGTTAATTCAACCTGCAATCTAAACTGTGTCCTGTCACTTCTCTTATCTCTCTGCTCTGCAATCAGTAAACCTTTCCGGGATATATTGTCTCACATGCGGGTGTCAGGGAGCCGCTATCTAATAGCGGGAGACTCCCTGAACCTCCGGGAGACTTGATATCCCTGATTGTGGCCACTGGCTAGGCCTCCACTCATACCGTTACAGGATGTCACTCACTCACAAATACCTCGCAGATGAAAAAAAATTATATTTAATCTTTTTCTGTGATATAATCACAGTTGCAAGACAGTGTGTGTCAGGCCCACACAGACTGTATTGTGGCCACTGGCTAGGCCTCCACTCATACCGTTACAGGGTGTCACTCACTCAAATACCTTTCAGATAAAAAAAATCTATTTAATATTTTTCTGTGATATAATCACATTTGCAAGCCCGTGTGTGTCAGGCCCACACAGACTGTATTGTGGCCACTAGCTAGTGGCTAGGCCTCCACTCATACCGTTACAGGGTGTCACTCACTCACAAATACCTCGCAGATAAAAAAAAATTATATTTAATATTTTTCTGTGATATAATCACAGTTGCAAGCCAGTGTGTGTCAGGCCCACACAGACTGTATTGTGCCCACTGCCCACCACTTATATAGGGTGGCACAGTACCTTGCATGCATAGTAACACTTATCTAATAAAAAATGACAGGCAGAGGCAGGCCACCCCGCAGGGGCCGTCGTAGTCGTGGTGCTGTGATTTCCACTGGCCCAGGAATAATGCCCAGTGTTCAGAGGCCACGTACCCTGAACCCAAAAAATTCGGAGAAAATAGTTGACTGGCTTACACAGGACACCCAATCTTCAACAGCTTCTGCTAAGAACCTTGACGCACCATCCTTCTCCAGCTCAGCTTTGGTCACCTGCTCTCAAGTTACCACTCTCCCGCCCGCCGCCACCACCACCACTACCACCACAGCCACCACAGCCACTTCACTTGACCCCTTAGAGGAGTTATTTACACATCAGTTGGATGAAATTAGTGATGCGCAACCATTATTGCCAGAGCATGGAGATAACAGGGATATGTCTCAGTCAGGCAGCATTACACACATGGACGTACAGTGTGATGATGATGATGATGTTGTACCCGCTGCTGCTTCCTTTGCTGAGGTGTCAGATACAAGTGAAGTGGTTGATGATGACGATGTGTCCATGGATGCCATGTGGGTGCCTGCTCGAAGAGAAGAAGAAGAGGGGGAAAGTTCAGAAGGGGAGACAGAGAGAAGGAGGAGACGAGTTGGAAGCAGGGGGAGGTCGTCGCAAGGAGCTAGTGGCACAGTCAGACAGCATGTATCGGCACCCGGGGTCAGCCAGACAGCACGCCAATCAACGCATGCTGTTGCCACCACCAGAATGCCGTCATTGCAAAGCTCAGCAGTGTGGCTTTTTTTTGTGTGTCTGCCTCTGACAACAGCGATGCCATTTGCAACCTGTGCCAAAAGAAATTGAGTCGTGGGAAATCCAACACCCACCTAGGTACAACTGCTTTGCGAAGGCACATGATCGCACATCACAAACGCCTATGGGATCAACACATGATGACGAGTAGAAGCAGCACACAAGCTCAAAGCCACCATCCTCCTCCTGGTCCAGCATCTTCAGCCACGTCAACCACTGCTGTCCTCCTTGCCCCCTCTCAACCACCCGCCACTCCGCCTCTCACCTTCAGCAGTTCCATCTCATCTGCCCACAGTCAGGTGTCTGTAAAGGAAATGTTTGAGCATAGGAAGCCAATGTCACAGAGTCACCCCCTTGCCCGGCGTCTGACAGCTGGCTCGACGGAACTCTTAGCCCGCCAGCTTTTACCCCACCAGCTGGTGGAGTCTGAGGCACTGAAAAAATTTGTCGTTATTGGGACACCACAGTGGAAGGTACCCGGACTAATTAAAAAAAAAAAAAAAGGCAATCCCAAACCTCTACTCAGTGATTGAAAAGGAAGTCATGGCATCTCTGGCATACAGTGTTGGGGCAAGGGTCCATCTGACCACTGATACCTGGTCTGCCAAGCACGGTCAGGGCAGGTATATCACCTACACTGCGCATTGGGTTTACCTGCTGACGACTGCCAAGCATGGAATGCGTGGCTCTGCAGCGGAGTTGGTGACACCGCCACGACTTGCAGGCAGGCCTACTGCCACCTCCTCTACTCTTCTTACTCCATCCTCTTCGATAACCTCCTTGGCTGAGTCCTCTTCTGCTGCGGCGTCTGGCTGCACATCAACTGAATCCCCCCCAGCTCCCCAGGGGCTATTCCACATCCTGGATATGACAGTGTCACGCTGTCTTGGGGTTGACTTGCCTGAAAGCAGAGAGCCACACCGGACCAGCACTCCTGTCCGCCCTGAACGCACAGGTGGATCAGTGGCTGACCCCGCACCAACTAGAGATCGGCAAAGTGATGTGTGACAATGGAAGCAATTTGTTGGCGGCATTGAATTTGTCAAGTTGTCACATGTGCCGTGCATGGCACATGTGTTGAATCTCATCGTACAATGCTTTGTGTCTAAGGACCCAGGCTTACAGGATGTCCTCAAGCAGGCCAGCAAGGTGTGTGGCCATTTCAGGCGTTCCTACACGGCCATGACGCACTTTTCAGACATTCAGCGCCGAAACAACATGCCGGTGAGGCGCTTGATTTGCGACAGCCCGACACGTTGGAATTCAACACTCCTAATGTTCGACCGCCTGCTCCAACAAGGAAAAGCCGTCAACGAGTATTTGTATGACCGGGG